>NW_020664417.1:91645619-91647121 GCF_002925995.2 Terrapene triunguis | reverse complement strand
AACTAAACTGAGGACCATTGTCACTCACAACTTGTTCTGGCAGTCCAGCTCTTGTAAACAAACTTCCAAATTTTTCTATTGTCTGTGCAGCTGTTGTAGTTTACATGCAAAAATCTTCCAGCCAATTGGAGTGGGCATCCACCACTACTAGATACATCATTCTCCAAAATGATCCTGCAAAATCAATACGCAGACCATGCCAGGGAGCTGATGGCCATTCCCAGGAGTGTAATGGTGCTGGTTTAGGCATGTGCTGTACCTGTTGGAATCCTGACCATTCCTTAGCAATCTGCTCTATTTGTTGGACAATGCCTGGCCACCATACAAAACTTCTGGCAAATGCCTTCATTTATACTACCCCTAGGTGACCTATGTGGAGCTCTTCTAAGACTCTTATACACAGTTTGCTAGGTATAACAGAAATTCCCCACAACACACCCCTGATGTATGGTAAACTCACCTTTGTGTGCATAAAAGGATGCCAGATTAGGGTTATCAGTATATTTCCAGCCCTTTAATGTCTCTTCATAAACCTGAGCTAGTGTGGGAGTCCTCTTGGTTTCTGCTTGATCAAACTACAAGTGATTGGGGAGCACTCAGTCTGAAACAAGTTGACAAAGCCAATAGATTCTGTCTCTATTACAGTCCACAGGTTGCTCTTCAACCAGCAAAGGCATGCGGGAGTGCCCATCTGGATTTGCATGCACGTCTGTTCTTTTGAATTCAATGTCATAGATGAACCCAGCTAAGACAGTCCATCATTGCATACATGCTTCAGTTGTCACAGAACTCCTTTCCTTGGATGAAATATTGGTACTCAGGGTTGGTGGGCTGTAACAAGGGTGAATTTCCTCCTATATTGGTATTGGTTGAATTTCTTCACACCCCATACCAGACTTAAAGGCTCCTTGTCGACTTCGGCATAGTTACAGTCTGCCATTGTGTAAGCACACTGTCTGATGTGACCAATTGTTTGCTTCCAGGAAAGCTTTTTGACACTCATGTAACCATACCCGCTTTTCACCAGTCTACAACCAACAGGTCAGCAGATACACACAATTGTTAGGTTTGCTACAAATTGGCTATAGTAGTTAATGAATCCTGGAAATAATCAAAGTTGTGACACATCCTCTGGCAGTGGAGCTTCCAGGACAGCTTTAATCTTCTGCCAAGACTTATGTAGGCCATGTGCATCAATAACATGCCCACAATAAGGTATCGAGTCCCTGAAAAATTCACATTTGATGTGACTGGCTTGTAACCCATATTGGCTCTTCACTTTCACAGGTCACAATAATGGCATGCAAATAACATTGTGTTCTCGGAATACCTTGCAAAACTTGGTCCATTGCCATGTAGCAAGAGGTGAAGCAATACCAAACGCTAGCCTGTTGTATTGGTACAGACCCTTGAGAGTGTTGATTTTGAGGTATGCCTTAGATTCTTCCTCAGCTTCCATCTGTAGGTAGGCTTGTGCAAATCAATTTTGATGAATTGTTGTC
>NW_020664417.1:91639903-91642619 GCF_002925995.2 Terrapene triunguis | reverse complement strand
GTAGCAAGATGATCTAACAGGCTCCACTCATCTGGCTGTTAGTGCTCTGGATCCAGGGTAAGGATCAAACTGTCTGAATTAAAATGATTTGTTAATTATTTACACTGCAGTAGCACCTCGATGACCTGAATAGGAATCAAGGCACCTTTGTTCTAGGCACTGTACAGACACATAATGAAAAGATGGTCTCTGCCTGAAAGAGCTACAGATTGAGCCAATAAAAAAAAAAAAGTTTAAATCTCGAAAGGCTGAATATCAAACCATACTTTCATCAGAGAACATCACTAACTTTGGAGAATGTTTCTCTTATTTAAACTGCCATTAAAAGAAAAAACATACGAGAAAGCTGCGAGCAAAAAAGACAAAGGGATTTAGAATGAAAGTTTAATCTTTAGTACCATATATATCCCTTTGTCTTTTCGTGTGTGTGTGTGTGTGTGTGTGTGTATGTATGTATGTATAAATAAATAAATAAATAATGTATTACATTACATTTTATTCATAAATCCAGATGCCAGTGGGCAGATCGTGCTGACTCAGTCTCCAGAATCCCTGGCAGTGTCTCCAGGAGAGAAAATCACCATCAACTGCAAAGCCAGTTCAACCCTTACTTACCAAGGCAAGGACTACTTAGCCTGGTACCAGCAGAAAATGGGACAAGCTCCTAAGCCCCTTATCTATCTTGCTTCCGCCCGTGCCTCTGGGATCCCAGACCGGTTCAGTGGCCGTGGGTCTGGGACCGATTTCACTCTCACAATCAGCAGGGTTGAAGCTGAAGATGCTGGAGATTATTATTGTTCCCAAAGCACGAGCGCGCCTCACACAGTGATACAGACCAATACACAAACCTCCCCATGCTGTTCCTTTCAGTGTAACAGCTGCTTCCTACACTTGACTGCTACACTCTATTTCGGACAGCATTTTGATCGGTCTTTTAACACCAGGCTGAGTCCTCTGCTCCCACTTCTGACCCTTCTATAAATATTATTGTCTCTTTCCCAATACCAGTGTCCCACTGCTAAAACCAGTGTTGACCCTCTGCCAGGCAGTAGCAGATGCCCTGGACTTGTAAGTCAGCTTGTCAGTGGAGTCTGAGGATACTAAGCATAACCTGTTTTCTTTACACATCAACACCTGTCCGGACACCGTGGTGATCACAAACAGCATGCAGGCAAATACCTCTTTCAGGAATCTCATCCCAACATTAATGCCCATATCCCAGGGAGCAAACCTGCCTCAAGAATTTACTCTAATCAGAGACCATGACAAAGAACAAACTCCCCTGCTACTCACACAGCTTCCTTTCCTAACAAACTTGCGTAACCAAAATTAACAACAACACAGCATCTCCTCCCAAAACTGAACATTTGCTCGCACACTCAGGCCTGGTCTACACTAGGGGGGGGATTGATCTAAGATACGCAACTTCAGCTACGAGAATAGCGTAGCTGAAGTCGACGTATCTTAGATCGACTTAGAATCACTAACTTTGTGTCCTCACGGCGTGGGATCGACGGCCGCCGCTCCCCCGTCGACTCCGCTTCTGCTTCTCGGCGTGGTGGAGTTCTGGAGTCGACGGCAGAGTGATTGGAGATCGATAAATCGATCCCTGATAGATCGATCACTACCCGCCGATCCGGCGGGTAGTGTAGATGTACCCTAAGAAAAACAACTTGGAAGGCTGTGTAGCAGCACCACCTGGTCACATGAGTACAGTAAAACATACTGCCCTGCCAGGAAAGTTTGCTGCTAGAGACATTTCTTTCAACTGAGAAGTTTTTTGCTGCAGCAACCAGGCCAGGGTTACACTTTGCCACTATAGATGTACCAATATACTGTACCAAAGGATTGCTAGTGTGAACACAGTACTTAAGCGACATAACTTTTACCATGATGGCTTATTCCAGCTCCCTCCAACCCAAATGAAACAAATTATACCAATAAATGCATAGTATCGCCATGCCTCTTCAACCTTTCTAGGCTCTGCTAGCTCTGGAGTTTCAGGAACTTGGCAGCCTATCCAAAAGATAGCATTGCAAGCTCTGGGAGGGCTGTGTCTGTTTTAATCCTGAACTGCTCAGACTGGGAAGCAAGTAAGAATTATTTGGGGGAATTGGGGAGTAAAATCATTTTGGTATAATTTGATGCATGACAGTCCCTGGTAGAGTCTGAATATGCAAACAAAGCCTAAATAAAGATGCCAAGTATCAGGAGGTAGCCGTGTTAGTCTGTATCCACAAAAACCTGCATCTGAAGAAGTGAGGTTTTTTACCCACGAAAGCTTATGCCCAAATAAATCTGTTAGTCTTTAAGGTGCCACCGGACTCCTTGTTGTTTAAATAAAGATGCATGACACATCTCAGCCAATAAACTAAGCAGTATTGAGTTTCCATTCACAATTTGTATCTGTATTTTTAAACATTTTCTTAACACAGTAAATCCATAGGATTGGACTCAAATCTGCAAATACTGATCAAAGAATGGCACTGGTTTGATATTAGTCACAAATCATAGACTGTGACATTCTGCCCTTTGAAGACTGTGCCCTATTAATGTTGATTCTTATCCTGGACTCAGAACGCTAACAACCAGATGAACTAAACCTTTGAGAGCATCTTCATGCATCTGACTATCCAGTGCTGATCAGTTAGCCAGGAAGAGTGAAACAATAGGGTTGCCAACGCTCCAGGATTGTCCGGGAGTCTCCAGGAATTAA
>NW_020664417.1:91619410-91639893 GCF_002925995.2 Terrapene triunguis | reverse complement strand
TCAGTTCCTGGAAGAGGAACAACAGTTAAGGAAGACAGAGCACAGCAGAAAGAACTGTGAGCGGCTGCTTTCACTAATCCTGCTTCTCCTGCTCCACGGCCTGAGTCCCCTCCACGGTACAACGTGCTGCAGACCAGGAATAGTTTGGATAATTCCACGGCTGGGTGGGCCATACAATTGGGCCCTATCAGTGGCTGGACAGGCCAAATGTACCCCAAGCAGTCCCCTACACTGTACCCCTCCCCCATGGATGCCTCCACTCCCCCTACCCAGGCACTCAGTGTGTGGGAAAAGTATAAAGAAGGGAGAGGGGAACAGGGGGCCAGGGGACATGCCACGGGAGGGGGGTTCCATCTTGGAAATTGTTTCCTTGCTTGCGTTTGTTCATACACTTTGTTGATGTTTTTGCCGTTACCAGTGTCTTGCTGTGCTAATGGCATCTGGCCTACCTGGAAATGGTTTAATATTGTGCTTTTCTAATAAATGTTCAAAAATAAAGGCTTTTATTTTATTCAGGAATTGTATTACCATCACTGCATCACACTGTCTAACGTGTATTTCACACAACAAAGACAAACATGATAAGGTGCTACTTTGAAGTTGTATGCCAAAGCTATTTATTTCTCAATACAGGTATCTAAATCCACAGTACCCCCCACCCCCATTCCTTAAGTGGTCATGTCATTCATAAATACAATGCATGGCAATCAACCCCCAACCCCCTTACCTAAGGGGACCACGAGGACCGACATAACAATGGAGTAGTACGCTTTGCAGCTTAGGTAGTCATGAGCTCCTTGAGGAGGGCAAACTATCGGCACACGAGTCCCATCGATGGCCCAAGAGCAATTTGGAAACCCCTTTCTCTCAAAGCCAGCAATTACTTCAGCAATATCTTTTATGCCCGCCACCTTGGGGGTAAACCATGTGCCTGAATGCCTCAGATACGGTTGGTTGGACTCAGGCTTGCAAACGGATGTTGGAGCCCCAGGTTCAAAAACTCTAAACTTAGGGTCAGCACTCAGTGTAAACACTCAAGCTCTGAGTTCTCAGACCCAGCATCCACTGACTCGAGTTCCACTACCCCTGGACTGGCACTGCTGCGTAGATATACCCAGCCAGACAATGGAGATCCACATCCACACTGGAGGTTAATTTGAGGGCTTTAGTTAGGTCCTTGAGAGACAGAGTGAGCAATCGCAAAAGTCGCCTCCAGATACACACACACACACAAATTCTTCCGTAGTTTGGAGTGATTTCTATCTGGGATTTTGGTTCAGGCCCAACTCTAATCTAAACACTGTACACAGAGCAAAGCTCTGCCACTCTTAGTCCTGAGCTACAGTTAATACTTCTCACCAGCACAGCTATGCCAGCACAGCTATACCACCAACACGGCTATGCTGCTATAGGAGTTAGAGGAGATGCAGTTATGCAGGCATAAACGTGCTTCTGTCAGCATAGATGATGTCACTCGGGGAACTGGTGTAAGCTGTGCTGGCAGAAACACTTCGATACTGCAACCACACTCGGAGGGTTTGCCGGTATAGCTTAATCAGCGTAGCTCTATCAGCAAAACTTTTCCAATATAGACAAGGCCTAACGCGCTGTGGAGAAGAGATTATGCTCACATGAAATTGTATGATATGAGATGTTGCTATAGGATAGAAGTTGTTAAGCAGAGTTGTATGCTGGGGATGAAGACCAAAAGGAACATACGCCATTACGTGCAGAGACAGACAGAGGTTTGGACTCCTGCATGGAAGCTCTTCCTGGATTGCCCACTTGGATCTCTGGGGGGTTGAATAGGAAGGGTCGTTGGCTGGTACCCGAGGGTAGGTCTACACAGCAACTAGACACCCCTGGCTGGCCCATGCCAGGCAACTCAGGCTCACAGTGCTCCAGCTGCAGGGCTGTTTCATTACTGGAGCCTGAGCACTGGTACGCTCCCACCTCGCAGGGTCCTAGAGCCCAAACTCCAGCCCAAGCCTGGAAGTCTACACAGCTATGAGAAAGCCCCGCAGTCCAAATCCCACAATCCCGAGTCAACTGACACAGGCCAGCCACAGTTGCTGTGTAGACATCCCCTAAGAGTGAGCAGGGTCACAGAGCAGATAAGAGAGCTAGACTGTAATTGGTAAGGCAAGCACTGATGGGCTCTTGTAAGATTATGCTTTCTCTCTGGCAGTAGGATGTAGAAGGGTTACTGAAAGCTACCGTTACGTTAATATGTTTAATCTGGTTAAACAGAAGTCTGGTGGTATTTCAAACCCAGGAGTCAGAGGCCCTGAACAGATCTGCAGGATCCTTGAAACAGAGTTAGAAAAAGTGACCAGGATCACCCAAGATTCACAGGCAAATTTCCTGAGAGGAAGATCAGAGGGGTAAAAAGGCTGCATTGGCAACTCGCAGTCAATGGTGCTAAGCAAAGTGTGTGTTTCAGAAGGGGCAGATCAACGACTCTCACGATGAGTAGTAGCTCATCCCACACGCAGTCCCACTGATATCAATAGAAGGATTCCCAAAGTGAGCTATTACTCAAAGGAAGCTTCTCAGATTCTGGTTCAAAGTTACCAATGAGACAGACAGACAGACAGACAGACACAGTATTGCATTAAAGCACATACTGATTACAGGAGTCATAGCCAACTCCATGTGGGCAATACTCCGTTCCATCCATAGGAGCTGCATTCTCAGACCAAAGACTGTACATGGCCCTTTCTCTGTTCTCTCTGCACAGGGGCACAGCAAATGCACATTTACATGGAGCAGCTGCTTTGCATATTTCTGCCCAAGAGGCATTTCCTTGCAATATAGGGCAGATATAAATTTATTTTCTTAGACTTTATGCCTTAGATTCTCAGTGTCTGTCAGACTAGAGGGACAAGGATGATTTCACAGAATCATCTGATCTGGCTCCTTGTGCTCTGGATTCAAGGTAAGAACGTCCTCAGGAGAGATTAAGACAATCTCTCACCATGATTTAATTATCATAGACTTCTTCATCAAACCCACAGTACTTCATTTCATGAGCTCACAGGGAGATCAATTCCAACTGGCTCAGACCTGAATGTAACTAGGTTGTCTAAATGAAGATATCTGCAGATTTCTTTTTTTTTTTTAAATTGTATTTCATTTGATGTTACTTATAACGTTTTTCCTCTCATCCAGATGCCAAGGGGCAGATTGTGATGACTCAGGCTCCAGAATCCCTGGCAGTGTCTCCAGGAGACAGAATCACCATCAACTGCAAAGCCAGTTCCAGTGTTAGCAGCAGCTACATGGCCTGGTACCAACAGAAATCAGGACAAGCTCCTAAACTCCTTATCTACAGCACTTCCACCCGTCCCTCTGGGATCCCAGACCGGTTCAGTGGCAGTGGGTCGGGCACTGACTTCACTTTTACAATCAACCGGGTAGAAGCTGATGATGCTGGAGATTATTATTGTCAACAAGCTCAAAGCTTACCTCTCACAGTGATACAGAGCATTGCAAAAACCTCCTTGCTTTCTTCAGCTTCAGTTCCTCACTGTAACAGCTGTTTTCCTGCAGCGAGTCAAAGTATCACACCAACTGCTGTGTCTCAGAGTACAGAAGTGTCTGTCAATTTCAGGCACCTCACCCCATTGCCCATTTCTTCCTGTCATTTTTACAGATCCCTCATCAAAGTAGCACAAAGGCTGGAATTTACAGGGTGCAATATTAATATACATTCAGCAGCTTCCTTTTAAATACTGAAGAGTATTTGCTCTTATCTGCTGGATCCAATTCCCCATTAACATTGCAATACAAGTCCAGCATATCAGCTGAGAAATGGCAATCACTGTATAAAACATCCAGAAATTACTTGTAAGCAGAACCAGCTGACTGGCAACCTCCCCACTCCCACCCCCATACAAGCATCAAAGCAGTTAGACCCCTTTCCACAACATGGTGCATGTCCTTAAGTCTGTTCCTACATGGGACAGAGAGAAAGAGTCGCTACATCACTTTTCCTGAATCACTGCCAGACATGTTTGTTTCTACATTCCAATAACCTACAGATTCTGGTCTAGATTTCAGACAGTCTCAAATAGGAGAGGAAAGCCAGTTCAGGCCATCCCGAGGCACAACCGACAAGATCTTCGTGGCATGACAGATTCAGGAGAAGTGCAGAGAGCAACACCAGGAACTGTTTGTGGTATTCATCGACCTAACCAAGGCCTTTGACTCTATCAGTCGTGATGCCCTATGGAACTGGGAGGACCCGGCACAGAACAGAACACAGTAGCACCACACCTTGCACCAAGCCACAGCTCACTTTGAGGAGAACAGAGGTGCTCATGAGACAGAGAAGTGACAAAGGAGGAAAGAAAGGGCACAACACTCCAGCCAACAACTGTGTCTCCTCCAAAATTACACCTGTCACTTCTGTGGGAAAATCTGCAGGGCAAGAATTGGGCTCCTCAGTCACTTAAAAGCTTACCAATGAACCCCCTTGGCAGACATCATCCTCTCATTGAGGATAGCCGAAGAAGATAGGGGGGCACAGTGTTGCTACCCTTACTTCTGGGCTGCCTTCAGTAGCTGGGCAGCTGGAGAGCAGTGGCCATTGGATGGGCACCCAGCTGAGAAGACAGCACTGCCACCAGCAGCAGCACAGAAGTAACGGCAGCATGGGTATTGGGTATGACAGGGAGTCATCATAGCCTGAAATATTTTCAAAGGGGGGGGCCCAGCAAAAAAAGTTTGAGAACCCCAGCATAGGTAATTCACCTCCCCGAGAGGTGGTAGCTTGGTCAACAGAAGAATTCTTCCATTGACCGAAGCAGGACGCTGCCTGTGAAACGCTGGATCCTGCCCTTAACTAGGGGATATGCTGGGAAATTGTGGCAAAGGCAATAGGTAACTTGTCTTAGAAAAGGGATTTTATGTAAGACAGAAATGTAAAGCCTGAGGTTGTCTCTTTAGGTTTATTTTCTGTGTCGCCTGTGTACATTCGCTTCCCTTACTAGTTCATCTCTGAATCTGGGGGGGTTTCTATTAAATAAACCGCTTGTTTATTTGTACCCTGAGGCAAGACTGTGATGTGGTGTGGTGTGGGTTAAAGTGAGCGGATAGCTGGAGGTGGGGCGGTTTCATGCTGTTGGGAGTGATGAACCTTAAGAACTCCAGGATGGATTTGGGGAGACTCAGGACTGGAGGGGCTGCGAGGAGTAAATAGGCTGGTGAAAGTCAGGGTGAGACCCTGTGTTTGCAGGCAGGCTTCTGGGACCAGGGATCTCAACCAAAGCTGCACAGCATCAAGGTTACTAGGGCAGGCAGTGACAGAACCCCTTAGTGTCTGGGTGATCCCCAAAATGTCACAGCCACACTGTCTAATGGCAACACAATGTGCTATAGGGAAGAGTGAGGGTATGATTTACAATCAGCCTTGGAAACAGGCAAGTATTTGCCTACTGCTGACTTTGATAAGAATGAAAAACCCCTTCATGTTAATATATGAGGTGGATATTGAGCTGAAGTCAATGGAGCTCTGCTAATTTACACCAGCTAAGGATCTGGCCCTTTATTCTGAAATCACAGGGTTAGAAGGGACCGCAAGAGTCATAATGCATGAAAATCACTTCTCCAACCCCAAGCCCTGAGCCTATGATTCAGATGCTTTGCATCTCACTGATCTCTCCCAGCTACTCTAAGCAGCCATCTCTGGTTCCATTTCCTGACTAAAGACAACTTCCTTGAAGGTCTTGTTTCCACAGGGAGCAGGCCAGATTCAGGAACTGGTGAATAGGAATCAGTGTAGCTGCGCCAGTGTTGCTGTCCTGGTGTAGAGGAGGATGTGCAGCAATGGCACAGATTCAGCTAATCACCATTTACCCCTGCTAATTCAGGATTAGCCCTGCTTGAAGTCTCCCATCACCCTCCAGTACAGTTTCTCTCTCAAAGAGAGCTCATACCATTTGTATCGTTGTGATGAGATCTCCAGTGTAACTATCCAGCATCACAGCAATAATAATACGCTGAGAACATTTATTCCCATTCATCCCTGACAACAGTCATTTTAACATGCAGGCTCTTGTCCCCAGAACTGTCTTGCTGAACTTGCTTATACCTCACTCATGGCCCTTTCCCTTCCCTTTTTTGTGTGCGTTTGTGAACCAGGTGTGACTTTTCATATCTGAGCCCAATTTGCATATTTCACACCCAAGCAACTATCCCCTGCTGCTCTGAGCGGTTATAAATGCTCCGTGTCACTCGTTACTGTTTGTTGACCAGCATCGGGCCACTCAGACGTATCAAGATGATCTCTCAGGCTCAGCTCATCTGGCTGTTAGTGCTCTGGATCCAGGGTAAGAATCAAACCAAGAAGGAATCTGATGAATTAAAAGTACAATGATTCTCTGAAATTTTCAAAGAACTAGAAATGTTGTACATTGACCCATAAACGATAATCTACAATCACAATCCTTTTAGCTAGTAAGCTCTTTGTGACAGGAACTGACATTTACATGATGGTAGAGCACCGGGCACAAACAGGTCCAAACGGATTGAGGCCTTTAAATGTTAAAGAATACTAAACGGTCTTCAGAGATCAACACTAATTTATTCAAATCTTTCTCCCATTTTAACCAGAATTAAGAAAAAGAAATAGGTTTTAGAAAATGAGCAACAAGAAAAGGGGTCAGCCATCTGGAACTTGATGTTAGCATCACCATCAGGTGACTAGGTACCAGTAAGAGTGTAAAGATGTATATGGGAATATTTTGCAAACACAATACTGGTTAGTTTGATTGACTAGATCTGTATTTGTATTAATTTATATTTTCTTTGTAAACTCAGGCTCCAGTGGGCAGACTGTGATGACACAGACTCCAGAATCCCTGGCAGTGTTTCCAGGTGACAGAGTCACTATCAATTGCAAAGCCAGTGCAAATATTACAGGCACTTATACCTACTTAGCCTGGTACCAACAGAAATCCAGACAAGCTCCTAAGCTCCTTATCTACCATGCTTCCACCCGTCCCTCTGGGATCCCAGACCGGTTCATTGGCAGTGGGTCTGGGACTGACTTTACTCTCACAATCAACAGCTTACAAGCTGAAGATGCAGGAGATTATTATTGTCAGCAAGGCTATGGCTTGACTTCCACAGTGATACAGACCAACACAAAAACCTCCTTGTGCTGTTTTATTCAGTGTAACAGCTGCTTCCTTCAAACAGCCGTCTTCTCAGTGCCAATGCTAAACATTATCTGGGGACAAACTTTCAGCCCCAGAGACACATACCCCTGCACTCACTAGTGTGAAATAACATATAAACTTTGCAGTTTGCTGCAAGAGAAATTTCCTTCCAACCAGAAGAGTTTGTAACATCTCCTCAACCATGGTGGCATTTTTTTTCTGCCTTTAAATTACTTTGCACCCTTCCTAATTGTAGGATTACCAGATAGCAAATGTGAAAAAATGGGACGGGGGTGGGGGCGTAATAGGCGCCTATATAAGAAAAAGTCCCCAAAAACGGGACTGTCCCTTTAAAAACAGGACGGATGGTCATCCTACCCAATTGTTACTTTAGAAGACAGTGTGAGCATTTCAGGTTAGCCCAAGACTTTACTGATAGTTCTGCCAGGGTGGAGAGCAGAATTGATGACCTCAGCTGTAGAGTTTACAGATTGCTGGAAGGGAACAACTCACTGGACCCTCTCGTGACCCACTGTGATAAAAACATAGTATGACAGGAGAAGGAATCTGGGAATATCCAATGATTCTCTGGTATAGAGAACATTGTAGAAATGCAGGGCCTTGGAAAGGGGAAGTGCATTTGTACCTGAGAAAGGTTCAGGAGAGTTTGTGGACAAAAAACGTAACTAACATTTTTAAGTGAACTACTGAGGAGAGACCCATAGGGGCAGCTCAGAGACACAGGTCATGGATCTGATCTCCACTCTAAAGTGACACTCACGCTCCAGCGGGAACCTGCTAAAAACATCATGTGGTTGCTCCACAGAAATACTTCCTGCTGACGGGCCAAGCACTGACTGTCAGCAATCAGATCAAATAAACACTTCAGCACCCTAAATAACAGGCCCAAACACTGCAGGCCCAATCCTTCCCTAGATGTCACTCCTATTGATTACAATGGAGCCTGCACCCATGTGACTGAATTGGGCCTCACAGCCTGTATCAGTCTCACAGCAATCCACAGGATTTATGATGACAGGAGATTGTAGCACTGTTTTATATAGGCATGTTTCTTTCCTTCCCCTAATTAGTCCCCAGCTCTAGTACTTTGCAAATTCTCATATTCTGGTCCTTCAGCAGGTTAACAATTTTTAGATAATATAAAGTTATTCTTGAACATATTTCTTCTTTTCTAGAGAAATTATAGATGACAGAGATAGATAAAGACAGATAGGATGTAATTATGGGAAGGGATTGGGGTTTCTGGGTATTTGGATTGGGGTTTTTTGCACAATATTTTCTTCTTTCCTAGGGCTTCCTTTCCCCAGCTGTGCTCAAAACAAGCATTAAAGGATTTGTGCAACTTTGAAACCAACTTGTTTGAAAGGTGGTCTTATCTCAACAATTCCTGGATCTAATGAATTCAGATTTTCCCTACAAGGTCTGCCCCAACCTCTGACCTCACCTACCATTTTTCAGACTTCTCTGACTTCTTTTGTAAATTTCAGGGAGAATACACAATTCAGCTTTAAACAGAAATTTAGCTGCAGAGGATACTATGCGAGTGTTTACATGAACTTGCTAAAAAAAGAGAGGCCAAAAGGCTGTTCACCTAACAAGCATTAGGTAGCTAACAGGTGTCTAAAGTAATGTAAATGTATTCTTGATTCTCTTTAACATGTGTACAATCAGATTCAATGTCCTATAACCTATTTGACTAAAAAAGCTGAACTTCTACACAATGGCCATCAGATGGCATGACTTCATATATAGGAGCATCTGAAATTCCAGATGTGTGGGGGGGAAAATGCAGATAAATCACTTCTCAGGACACTATGCCCCTTCCACATGGCACCAGTAATACAGGCAAGAATTAGGCCCGCTGTGTCAAACCGCAGAGCCAATGATTCAGGGAGTGAGACGACATGTTTTACATGGCTATAATCATTATACACATTCTGTAGCCCACGAAAGCTTATGCTCAAATAAATTTGTTAGTCTCTAAGGTGCCACAAGTACTCCTGTTCTTTTCATTCTGAAATAAGGCAAAATAAATCAGTTCTCAGGACACTGTTCTCCTCTACAGAATCCAAAGAACTCTCGCTGGCCCACATTCTGATCTCACTTAAACCACTGTAAACCAGGAGTAAATGGAGTTACATCTGTGTAATCGAGATCAGAATCAGGCCCATTGACTTTAAGGGCAGTTACTTATATCATGCCATGGTAGGATCGGTCCCGATATTTCTAATGGCTGAGCATCAGCAAGGATGAGACTAGATGCTGTGTGTACTCAGAACTGCCTGATCTTTCCCCCTTGCTCTCAGCTGTTATAAACATTCTAACAGCTCAGATGCATCAAAATGATGTTACAGGCTCAGTTCCTCTAGCTGTTAGTGCCATGGATCCAAGGTAAGAATTAAACCAAGAGGGAACAGGATGAATTAAAAGTATAATTGTCCTTTAAAGAAAAATGGAGATTCAGAACTCTAAACTATCAAATCCTGATCATTCCTCAGAGTTGCACACAATTTCCAGTTAACTCCGTCTCACTGAAAATAGCAAAAAGAGAGAATGAACGTTTAAAGAAATAAGGGCCTGATCCAAAACCCATGGAAATCAGTGAGGCCCATATTCACCAAGGGAATTATAGTGTAATTCTCACTAGGGAAACTGAGGCCGGAATCCTACCTGAGGACTAGCCCAGATCCTGGGTCTATGCTGGATTATAAAACAGTACAGGACACTCAAACTGCAGCAGCACAAAGCATCTACAACAGCTCATAACCTGGACAGTCATACGGGGCAGCACAGCCCAAACCATAGGTTGCATTGCCAGGGAGGGTTTGTGCGTACGGTGTACACACACACACACACACACACACACACACAGTCCTAGCACAATTTAAAATTACCCAGCCATTAAAGAATCCCACAGGGTGGTAGCAGCAGCAGAATCACTTACTTCTATAGTCTCATTGTCATCAGTGGGAGCTGCAGAGATCAGGGGTTGTATATGACCCTGGAGCTGTACCAGGGCACAGGGAATGGACGTTTACTCAGCAGCTGCTTTGTAGATCTAACCTCTTGAACAAGAATCTAAACTTCCACATCACTGACACCACACGGCCACATACAACTGCCATTGGAGATGCTGGGAGCACCACACTTTTGAAAATGTGGCCCTATATTTTAGTTGCTGAAATATGGATTTATGAGTCTAACTTCAGATCTCCAGGAATGAAAACCACGGTCTATTTGCGCAATGTTACACAGAACACTGGGAGCACCGACACAGGGCTCACAAACTATTTAAGTGGATGCTAGCCTATTCCTCTACATTACATTTTCCTTTGGGATTTAAATGGCAGAAACAGAAGATTAAAGCTCCCACAACCTTGTGCATCCCCAGGGCCAACGAGAGGGGGGGGAAGCCGGTACAAATTACCGGGGCCCGGAAGGGGGCCCGGGGCCCGGCTTCTCCCCCCCCCCCACCTCGTCGGCCCTGTTTAGCCGGTCTGCCCTTGCTGGGGAGCCCCAAAATTTTTTTTCACCAGGGCCCGAACCCACTCTTGGCAGCCCCTGTGCATCCTACAGGGTCTCTGAGGTGATGAATCATAAATCCGGAAGAGAGGAGTTAGCCCTGATGCAGGGAAATCAGCACCACTGAATTCATATTTATGGGGAAATTCCTACTATAACTATGATTCTGAGCTCATTAAATTTAAAGCAGCAGCCAAGCAACACAGATGAGCTGAAAATATTTACTTCAATTCCACCCTGACAAATGTCACTTCGACACAAAGTGAGGGACAGGGACCGTACTAACATGGGTTTATTCAGCACCCAACAAAATAGTGTCCTGATCCAGGCAGGGACCACAGGCCCCACCATCAGAATTGCCAAATTGAGGGTGCTGCCCCAGCGCCTGTCGGGTTCTACTTGCCTATTTCATCCACAGCCCCTTTTACTTCCCTTTTTCTGCATGTTTTTAGGTCAGGTGGGAATTTTCATCTCTGAACTAAATTTGCATATTTCTCATCCAAGTGACACTGTCCCACAGCTCTGAGCCAGTATAAATGTTCTGTGTCACTCGTTACAGTTTAGTGATCAGCACAGGGTCGGACAGACGTAGCAAGATGATCTCGCAGGCTCAGCTCATCTTGCTGTTAATGCTCTGGAACCAGGGTAAGAATCAAGTGAAGCTGGGGCTGGATCATTGAAGCTGCAATAAACCACACAAAAATTTGAGATGTAGAAAAGTTGTATAATGATGCATAAAAATTCTTCAGTTCGTGACGGTAACTTCTGAAATGCCGGTATCCTCCTCATTGCAAAAAAGAGACAAAAAATGGTTTGATAAAAATACAACTGAAAACACGTTGTGATGAAAGGATCTCCTCAAACTTAACATTAGTGTCATTCTCAAAAGATCGACTATCAGAAGACAGAAAGAAAGACACGGGAATATTTACAAAGACAAAATATTCTGTATTTTGATTAACTATATATTAATTATCTATATTTATGCTATATGTATATACAAGAGAAAGATACAGTACATGTACATATTAACTTATATTTTGTTTGTTAATTCAGACTCCAATGCGCAGATTGTGCTGACTCAGACTCCAGAATCCCTGGCAGCGTCTCCTGGAGACACAGTAACTATCCGCTGCAAAGCCAGTTCAAGCCTCACCAGTGGTAGCTATCACTACTTAGCCTGGCACCAACAGAAATCAGGACAAGCTCCTAAGCTCCTTATCTATGCTGGAAGCTCCCTGCAATCCGGGATCCCAGCGCGGTTCAGTGGCAGTGGGTCTGGCACTGATTTCACTCTCACAATCAACAGGGTTGAAGCTGAAGATGCTGGAGATTATTATTGTCAGCAATATATCAGCTACCCTCTCACACAGTGATACAGACCAATATAAAAACTTCCCCCACCCTGTCCCTTTCAGTGTAACAAATGCTTCCTATTCATAGTATAGCTGCTACGCTAGATTTCAGACAGTGTTTTGATCAGTCTCAACACCCGGCAGAGTCCCCTGCACCCACTGCTGTCTCCCAAAACCAGTGTCCCATTGCTAACAGCAGTGTTGACCTGCTGGTGAGCAGCAGCAGGTATCCTGGAATTATAGGTCAACATCTCAGTGCAGGAGAAATCAGTGATGTAGAATCTAAGAATACTAAGAATAAATTGTTTTTTTTATGTATAAACACCAGTCCTGAAACTGTTGATCACAAACAACGTGCAGTCAAACCCCTGTTTCTTCTCATCCCAACACCAATACCCTTATTCCCAGGGAGCAAATCTGCCTGAAGAATTTACTCTAATCAGAGAGCAAGACAGAGAGCAAACTCTCCTGTTACTCACACAGCTTCTTTTCCTGAAAACCCTGCATAGCAAAACTAACACCACAGCAGGTCTTCCCAAAACTGAACAGTTGCTTGGAAGACTGTGTAACAGCACCACCTGGTGACATCGCTGCAGTGAAGTGTACTGTCCTGCCAGAAAAGTTTGCTGCTAGAGATGCTTTGTTCAACAGAGACTTTTCCCCACAGCAGAAACTGATTTAGGGGCATTTTTTCTTGCATAATTTTACTCTCCAATGCTTCAAAATAATTCTGACTTGTACCAATTCTGAGCATTTCAGGATTAAAACAGACACTGCCCTCCCAGTGCTTTATTGGCAGCGCTACCTCTTGGAAAGGCTGGACCAAGGTCCTGAACTAGCAGAGCCTGGAAGGGTTTTAAGAGGCATCAAGCTCACCTTCTGGAGTGAAGGAACAACTCATGTTACTCTAGTGACCCACTCTTGGCTGCATCCAGAGGGAAGGTCGCAGCAACATGGGGCCTTTGCAGGAGAAATTGGGCAGTCGTCAGGTTCACAAGTGGGCTCAGATGGGAAAAAAAGCACAAAAATCTTATTTCCTCCTTTAGATGAGGGCATTTGATATTTTTCAGGGCTGGGGCAGAGGTTGGGAGTTGAGGATTTATTTGCTTTTACCCAAACTCATACTGAGCATTGGCGGTGCTGGTTTCTCAGTTGGGGTTTCCTTCCACTGAGCTTAAACCAACAGCACTGTCAGCATCCAGATCCCTGTGAAGAGGATTCAAGCACTGAGATCTTACAGGATAAAGGTGAAGCCTAAGTAAAGGGAACCAAAAGCAGAGCGTATGAGACAGCAATAGACTCTGGAGGGGATGCTAAAGGCTGGGATTTCTCTGGGCTTGCACAGGATTATTCCCTGCAATACTAAACCCACCAAGAGATCAGGTCCCAGCTACACAAAGTGGCCGTACCCTCCCCTATGATGGAGTATCCAATGGGAACCGTACAAAGTGAGTAATGCTGGGCAGGGAGGGGCAGGCCAGGGTAGCCAAGACAGGCCCCAAGTGAGCTTCCACCTGCAGAATGCTCATGTTCTTATAGAGTGGAAGAATAACGCAACTGTATTCTTAATTCTTTTTACATGTGTACAATCAGATTCAATGTACTATAACGATAAGCCATTTGACTAATGAAACTGAACTTCCACACTATTAGAGACATATAGGTGAGCCTCTGAAATTCCAGATTAGCTAATACAAAGAAAATACCGTGATAAAAATCACTACACGTGTCTGGAAAAAATGTAGATAAATCAGTCCTCAGGGCCCTGTTCCCCTTCCACAGGGCACCAGTAATACAAGCAAGAATTAAGTCCTGTGTATCAAAGAACTGAGCCAATAACTCAGAGTGAGATGAGAGGTTTTACATCATTGCACATATTCTGAAATAAGACAAAAGAGAGAGAAAGAACATTTTAAAGAAATAAGGGCCTGATCCAAAACCCATGGAAGTCCGTGGGAATCTCTGTCCATGCTGGATCAGCTCCAGATTGAAAGAGCTTCCTCAAGCTGAACATCAGCATCACAGCTGCGTGACAAGCTATGATTATTACGTCAAGATGCACATGGGAATATTTACAAAAACATAATATTGTTTAGAGGAACGCTCACATTCATATTGAGTTGTACTGTATTCATAAATTCAGATTCCAGCAGGCACACTGCGATGACTCAGACTCCAGAATCCCCGTCAACGCCTCCAGGAGACATAGTCACTATCCTCTGCAAAGCCAGTCCAAACCTTACCAGCCGCAGTAGAACTAATGAAATTTTAACCTGGTACCGACTGAAACCTGGACAATCTTCTAAGCTCCTTATCGGTTATGCTTCCACACTGCAAGGTGGGACGCCTGCCCAGGTCAGTGGCTGGGGGGTTGGAAGCAATTTCACTCTCAGGCCTGAGCTTTCATGTTGGCCGAGTGAGCATGTTCAAAAAACGTCGTACATCAAACCGTAAACATTCCTCGGAGAGCTAAACTAATGTGTGAATGTTTACTTGTCATGCCGGAGAAATAACTGGGGAAATAATGTTCTGAACGGTTGGGTAGAAGGTTTTAAACTGAAAGACCCTTCGTAAGTGTAACTTTAGCATCACTGCCAGACCTCATGGTATAATGCACATGAAATCTTTTATGGCACAACATTGTTTAGTGTGATTGATCACACATCTGTGTTAACTTCGAAATGACAAGCACAATCTGATACAATGCTGATTGTGAAGATACAGACTCCAGTGTCCCTGTCAGCATCTCCAAGAAAACACAGTCACCACTGACTGCAAGACCGGCAGTGGCATTAGCAATGCTATAGTCCAGGACCAGCAAAAAATCCAGACAAAATCTTAAACTTCTTATTTAACATGCTTGTTCTTTTGCCACTAGTATTCCACCCATTTCAGTTGCAATAGATAACAAGATGATTTCACCTTCACAATCAGCTGAAGATGGAGATTACTATTGTTAACAATGCTGTGATACTATTTGCATAACGATATACACCATGCAAAAACCTCCCTGCCCTGTTCAGTTCACTGTATCAATGCATACCTAATTCCCATTGAGACCTGTGGGAACAGGATTAGTTCACCCACTGAATCACATGGGAGCAGGACTGGGCCATAAGAATCCACAACAAAAATATTCAATAATGTTGTTTAATTCCAACCTGTTTTCTTCAAATGCAGCCAGTGCTCAAGTGTTCAAGGAAATTTAATTATCCAGAATTGTTCAAAGGAGCAGTAAGAAGCTATTTTAAAGCTAGAGGGAGACCAAAACTTTAGACAAAAGGGAACATTTCAAATCAGCCTTATTTTGAATTACCTGCATCTCGCAAACAAGTTAATGACTTTCCTTCACACTTTGTAGAAACTTTCCCATTAGCACTCGGAGGGAATCTGACAATTTTCAAAGCAAATATATTTTCCAAGGCAAAAATAAACATAGGGACTAATATAAGGCTTTAGAACAGAAATTGGTTGCAAACGAAATCATGGAGACGTATTGTGTCTCCATAAAAAACAACATTTCAGGATGACTCATCTAGGAGAGACCCACAGAGATCAAAGAGGTATAAGGAGCCAATCACTTTTCTACAGGATAAGTAAAACGCACTGGAAAGCCGTGGACTGCATTGTGAGAGTTACATATAAGAAAGGGATCTTGGCCTTGGCTTTCTTCCTTGCACAGGTTGATTCCTTTCACCACCCATATAAAAATATTACCGTAATGGGCCCAATTAATGGCACTGCAGTGTTTTTGACAATCACTGTACTGTTTTGTAAGGACATGATTTTCCTTTTTACTCAGTCTATACACTGGGTCTGCTACTGTTAGTACATTTTTTAAAAACAATGAAATTCCATTGCTCAATCAAATAAAAGATATTGATAACTCAGAAGTATCTGCACTTCCCTGATCTAGTCTATTAATTGGTAACAGTCTTTGGGGGCATTACAAAGTTATTCTTTTAACACACTTCTTCCACTATAGAAAGTGATGATTGAAAGGTATTTGTTGGTGCAGCTATGAGTATTTGATGTGTTTGTGCACTGTATACAGTATTTCCTGGCAGTGAGCTCTGCCCAGTTACACTCATTCAGGGACTGCAATGTCCCACGAGAATGGTAAAACCTAGATAAGCTGAACAATAGATAGAACTTCTGAAAGACAGTTGAGCTTTGTTGCCAGTAGTGTTGATGAGGAAGTACACAAAGGGCCAACCATACCTTAGGTTTATGCCATAATGGAGGAAACTCTCAAGCACCACCAGGTTGCAGGAGCACAAAGAATCTACAATCAGCCCTAATCTGACAGCTGTACAGGGACACCATAGCCCAAGCAATAGGTGGCATTGCCAAGGAAGGCTTTTGTATAGAATGGTCAGAGATTGCAAAGTCTCTCTCTCTCTCTCTCTTTGAGTCCTAGCACAATTTAACATTACCTAACCATAGAAGGAATCCCCCAAAGGTTGGTAGCAGCAGCAGAACCACTTACTCCAAGTCTGTCTCCAACACCACCTATAATCTCATAGTCAACATTAGGAGTTGCAGAGATCAGGGGCTGTGTACGATCCTGGAGCTGCACCAGGACACAGGGAATGGACGTTTACTGAGTGATTGCTTTGCTTATCTACCCACTTTAAACAAGAAGCTGAACTTCCACATAACTGACACCAGGTGGCCACATTCAGCTACCATTCCAACGGGAGGTACTGGGACCACCCCACTTTTGAAAATGAGACCAAATATTTTAGGTGCTGAAACACAGATTTATGAATCTAACTTTAAATCTTCAGGAATGAAAATCATGGTCTAGTTGTGCAATATTACACAGCACGTGGGTAGCCCCACTACAGGGCTCACAATCTATTTCATGGGAGCTTAGCCTATTCCTGTAAACTACACCTCTCTTCGGGATTTAAATGGCAGCGTAGTCAGGAGGTTCTGGGTTAAGGTTCCCACAACCTTGTGCATCACTATAAGGTGATAACTGATAAATACAGAAGGGCACATTAGGGAAAAGAAGGGTTAGTCCCCTGCTCAGATCCCCTAATGCAGGGAGATCACACCATCAGTATCACTTTTAGCAGAAGATTCCTAGTATAACAAAGATTCCGCGCTACTTAAATTTAAACAAGCTGCCAAGCAATACTGATGAGCTGAGAACATTAATTCCCATCCAACTCTGACAAATGAAATTTCAACACAAAGTGACAGACAATGACTGTATCCTAATATGGGTTTGCTCAGCATCCAGTAAAATAGGGGTCCTGATCCAGTTAGGCATCATCACCATCATCAGAACTGCCATGGAAACACAAATGGAGGATGCTGTCCTAGGTCCAGTCGGGTTGAACTCGCCTATTTCATCCACCGCCCCCTTTCTTTCCCTTTTTCTGCACGTTTTTACGTCAGCTGGGAATTTTCATCTCTGAACTAAATTTGCATATTTCACACCCAACTGACACCGCCCTGCAGCTCTGAGCTGTTATAAATGTTCCATGGCACTCATGACAGATTGTTGGTCAGCACGGGGCCAGTCATAGGCATGAAGATGAACTCACAGGCTCAGCTCATCTGGCTGTTAGTGCTCTGGGTCCAGGGTAAGAATCAAATGAAGGGAGCGCTGGATCAGTGAAGCAACAATGAACCAAAGAAAATCTTAATAGCTATACAAATGTTGTGTAGTGATACATGCATATGCCTCAGTTAGTGCCAGTAACTTCTGAACTGAATGTCTCCTAACTTCAACTAAGAAAAAACAGGTTTGAGAAAAACACAAGCAATTGAAAACAACTTGGAATGAAAGAACCAGCTCAAAACTTAATGTTAGTGTCACTGTCAGAAGATGAATATTCATAAGTAGGGAAAGAGCATGAAAATATGTTTAAAAACAAAATATTATGTATTTTGATTAACTAGACTATTAATTATATTTATTTACTCTATATTTATAAACTAGAGAGAGACACTCTATGCGGCGAGATACTACCCACGTATATACTAACATATTCTGTTTGTTAATTCAGACTCCAATGCGCAGATTGTGCTGACTCAGACTCCAGAATCCCTGGCAGTGTCTCCTGGAGACACAGTCACTATCCGCTGCAAAGCCAGTTCAAGCCTCACCAGTGGTAGCTATCACTACTTAGCCTGGCACCAACAGAAACCAGGACAAACTCTGAAGCGCCTTATCTATCATGCTACCTCCCTACAATCCGGGGTTCCAGCCCGGTTCAGTGGCAGTGGGTCTGGCACTGATTACACCCTCACAATCAGTAGGGTTGAAGCTGAAGATGCTGGAGATTATTATTGTCAACAAGGCAAGAGCTACCCTATCACAGTGATACAGTCCAATACAAAAACCTCCCCACGCTGTTCTTGTCAGTGTAACAGCTGCTTCCTCTACAGGATAATTACTACACTAGATTTCAGACAATGTTCTGATCAGTCTTACAGCACTACACAGACTCCTCTGCTCTCACTGCTGACCCTTCTATACTACTTATGTCTCTTTCCCAACACCAGGGCCCCAATGCTGACATCAGTGTTGAGCCTATGCCAAGCACTAGCAGATGACTGGACCTTGCATTTTTCTCAATAGAGGAAAAAATTAGCAATGTGGAGTCTAAGGATACTAAGCATAACTTCTTTTATTCGCATGGAGCAGAGATGGTTAAAGAGAGCATGCAGTCAAACCCCTCTTTCAGGAATCCCATCCCAACACAAATGCCCATATCTGAGGGCGCAAACCTGTCTCAAGAATTTACTCTAATCAGATACCAAGACAAAGCAAAATCTCCTGCTGCTCATTCAGCTTCCTTTCCTCAGAACTCGGCCTAACCAAAACAACAGTACAGCATATCTTCCCAAAACTGAACATTTGTTCACACATGAAGAAAAACAACTTGAAAGACTATATGTAACAATGCCACCTGCCCTAACAATACAAATACAGCTCAGTATATTGTCCTGCCAAACAAGTTTGCTGCTACAGACATTTATTTCAATAGAGGTTTATATTGGCAGCAGCTGAATTGGGGGGCTTTTGTCCTGCATAAACCATTTTGCTCCCAATTCACCAAAATAATGCTTACTTGTTGCTCTGTCTGGACATTTAAGAGAGAGAGCTTCTCAGTGCTTTATGGACAATGCTATTGTGTGGAGAATCTGAACTGAGGTCCTGAACTGCAGAGCTAGCAGAGGCTAGCAGGGTTGAAGAGGAATCAAGCTCACCTTCTGGAATGAAGGAACAACTCATGTTACTCTGTAGCAATCCACTCTAGTGGCTACTTAGAATAACAAACTGGAGTTATTGGCTGCATCCAGCCTTCGCAGCAACATGGGGCCTTTGAGGGAGAAAATGAGTAAGTGTCAGGTTCACAAGGGCATTTGACATTTTTAGGATCTAAGGCCAGAGATTGGGGTTTGAGGATTTATCTGGTTTTATCCAAACTTTACTAACTTTGGAGGTGCTGGTTGCTGGGCTGGGATTCCCTTCCACTGAGCTCCACCCAACTGCACTGTCAGCATCCAGATCCCTGTAGGGAGAACTCAGGTGCTAAGATTGTACAGGACAAAGGTACAGCCTGGGTAGGTGGCAAAAAGGTTGAGTTTGTCAGACAGCAATGGACTCTGAAGGGGATCTTAAGGGCTAGAATTGCTCCAGGTTTGCCCAGGATTAGTCCCCTGCAATAGCAATTCCACCAGGAGACCAGGTCACAGCAACACAAAGTGGCTGTAACCTCCCCTATGGTGGGATATCCAAAGGGGACCACTGCAGCCCAAAGAGTGGCTGGTGCTGGGCAGGACAGGATAGTCAAAATAGGCCCCTCATCAGTTTCCACAAGCAGAGTCCTCATGTAGCCCCCAAAGCATTTTAAAGCTGCCCACTGCAGGCAGGAACCTGGAAGGAAGGTCACAGCAGGAGAACCCCTGTCCTGCGTGAATACCCCTGAGGTAATAAGCAGTGTCACTTGCGCAGAGGAGGGTAATTTATATCTTTTGCCACCAGCATCACTGGATCTGTCCTAAAAGGTTTTCCCAGCTTTTTAAAGTTCTCCTTATGTCCCTGCTTAAAACACTCCCAGCTCTCACTCAAAACAGATCATCTCTCTCCTGGTGTTTAATGGGAAAGGTTCCCAGTGAGCCAGCACTGAATGAAATGCTCTGACCACTCCTCCTGCCAGCCACTCTCTGAACAGCTGGTGGGTTCTGGCCCAGGGGATGTACCCTTATGTTTTGCATATTTTGCATATTTTGACTGGAGTGTTTTGCATATTTCCACACTGCTTGACAGTCCCCTGCTGATATAAATGTTACACCCTGTGGTTCTGAACTCAGTGTCTGTCACTCTAGAAACAGCAAGATGATCTCACCAATTCAGCTTCTCTGGCTCCTGCTGTGGATTCATGGTAAAAACAGCAAT
>NW_020664417.1:91588624-91614410 GCF_002925995.2 Terrapene triunguis | reverse complement strand
TATCTTTATCAACCAAACTTAGCTCATCAAAAAATAATAAATGAATGCAATAAGACCGATTTTCTATAAAACCATGTTGACAGGTACTAATTACCCTACCATCCTTTTTTTTATATATATATATATAATTAAATGAATCATATTTCAACCACTCCATGATTTTGCACAGGATCAAGGTCAGGCTAACGGGCCTACAGTTACCAGGGTCATCCACTTACTGATTTAAAATACAAACATATTAGCTGGGGCCCTGGGCATGGCCTATAGTGAATGTGCCTTAGTGCAGCCCTGGAGCTACCCTCTCACAGTGACCAGTATAAGCACTTCGCTGCTGTTCAGTGTCTTTTGCTCAGTTAATAGGTGCTTCCCTTAGACCAGGGGTGGCCAACCTGAGCCGGAGAAGGAGCCAGAATTTACCAATGTACATTGCCAAAGAGCCACAGTAATACGTCAGCAGCCCCCCCATCAGCTCCCAGCCCGGCTCCCAGTGCCTCCCGCACATCAGCGCCTCCCCCTCCCTCCCCGCACCGCCCGATCTGCTCGTGCAGGAGGCTCGGGGAGGGGGGTGGGAGGAGCGAGGGCACGGCAGGCTCAGGGGAGGGGGCAGGAAGGGGTGGAGTGGGGGCAGGGCCTGTGGCAGAGCCGGGGGTTGAGCAGTGAGCACCCCTCAGCACACTAGAAAGTTGACACCTGTAGCTCCAGCCCCGGAGTCGGTGCCTATACAAGGAGCCGCATATTAACTTCTGAAGAGCCAAATGTGGCTCCGGAGCCACAGGTTGGCCACCCCTGCCTTAGACAGTCGCAGAGTGAATGTGACACCTGCATTTTACCCCTTGGGCTGGGATAAGTCTTGTCCTGCAGGCTCCTCATTCTGGTCTGCATATACAAGAAGGGAGCTTAGTGCACGGGGTGATGTTGGAGGAGGAAATTCTATCACCTTAGGTTCCACTTCCTTACTCAGAGAAAATTCCTGTAAGGCCTAGTGTCCACTCAGGAACAGACCTGATTCACCCTTGGTGGCCAGGAATTCAGATGCACCTGGGCTGATTCCTGAGTGCAGGAATTGGCACCAATGAGCTAATCAGGGTTTACCCATAACAGACAGGAGCGCACCATTTATATGGAGTTTGGGCAGAGCTATCTAGTACAGTAAGGCACACCCAGGCCATATTGATGAACTAAGAACATTTATTCAGGTTGCCCTGGGTTAGGAGGCATTTCAGCACAGAGATAGGGAGCAGCCCAGGGCCAGCTGGGTTGAACTCGTCTTTTTGACCTACATTTTCTTCTCATTTTGTGCACATTTTTGGATCAGACGTGAATTTTCATCTCTGAACCAAATCTGCATATTTCACACCCAAGCAACATGTCCCTGTTCTCCTGAGCTGCTATCAATGTCCCACCTCAAGTCACTGTCACCAGTTTTTTGATCAGCAACCAGGCCAATCAGACATATGAAGATGATCTCGAAGGCTCAATTCATCTGGCTGTTAGTGCTCTGGATCCAGTGTAAGGGTAAAACCGAGGGGAAATGGATTAAGACTACAATGATCCACTGAAAAAAATTAATAATCTAGACACGTTCTATATCAAACCCCAAACATTCAGGGAGTGATACTGACTTCTGAACATTTTTGTCCTATTTTAAACTACAGCTTTTTTTTAAAAAAAAGGATTTGAGAAAGTTATGATCAGTTGACAAAGGCGTGGAGGGCCTGGAACTTAACATTAGCATTACAGCCCAGCGACGAGTTATAACCATGTACCGGGGCTAGCGTCGATTTCTGGAGCGTTGCACTGTGGGTAGCTATCCCATAGCTATCCCATAGTTCCCGCAGTCTCCCCTGCCCATTGGAATTCTGGGTTGAGATCCCAGTGCCTGATGGGACAAAAAACATTGTCGCAGGTGGTTCTGGGTACAGCCTCACCCCTCCCTCCCACCCTCCCTCCCTGCATGAAAGCAACGGACGGCAGACAACCATTTCGCGCCTTTTTTCCTGGGTGAACACTGCAGACTCCATACCACGGCAAGCATGGAGCCCGCTCAGCTCCAGACAGCAGTCATGAACATTGTAAACACCTCGCGCGTTCTCGTGGAGTTTATGCTGAGCCAGGACCAGAAAAATGAGGCGAGGAGGCGGCGGCGGCGGCGCGAGCGCAGTGACAAGCGTGATGAGGACATGGACATGGACACGGACACTGAATTCTCTCAAACCGCGGGCCCCGGTGCTTTGGAGATCATGTTGTTAATGGGGCAGGTTCTATCCATGGAACGCCGATTCTGGGCAAGGGAAACAAGCACAGACTGGTGGGACCGCATAGTGTTGCAGGTGTGGGATGATTCCCAGTGACTGCGAAACTTTCGCATGCGTGAGGACACTTTCATGGAACTTTGTGACTTGCTGTCCCCTGCCCTGAAACGCCAGAATACCAAGATGACAGCAGCCCTCACAGTTGAGAAGCAAGTGGCGATAGCCCTGTGGAAGCTTGCAACGCCAGACAGCTACCGGTCAGTCGGGAATCAATTTGGAGTGGGCAAATCTACTGTGGGGGCTGCTGTGATGCAAGTAGCCAAAGCAATCATTGAGGTGCTGCTACGAAAGGTAGTGACTCTGGGAAATGTGCAGGTCATAGTGGATGGCTTTGCTGCAATGGGATTCCCTAACTGTGGTGGGGCGATAGATGGAACCCATATCCCTATTTTGGCACCGGAGCACCAGGGTAGCCAGTACATAAACCGCAAGGGGTACTTTTCAATGGTGCCACAAGTACTCCTGTTCTTTTTGCGTGTTACTGTAGTGCCCTCTCATGGTGATACAGAGAAATACAAAACCCTCCCTGCTCACCTCAGTTTTCTTCATTCAGTGAAGCAGCTGCTTCCCCTGCAGTTTGGCAGGACCAGTAGAGCTGCTGCCCTGTCAAAAGGAAACCGGGGTCTGAGAGACATCAGGGTTCTCACACCACAGTCCAGTTCTCGCTCATCATTTCCACCGCTTCCCCACCTCCACCTCAGTGAGATACGGCAGTGGAACGCCGCGTGTTTCAACAAAGCCTAATCGGTTCAGTTACACGGGTGTAAATCTACAGAGCGCTCATTATAGTTGTGCTGGCATAAATCTGGAGTAACTAAGGGAAGGAAGCAACCCGTATAGCTTGCCTACACATGAAAATTAAATCCAGAATAAGGCAGTGTG
This sequence comes from Terrapene triunguis, assembly GCF_002925995.2. Classification (NCBI taxonomy): domain Eukaryota; kingdom Metazoa; phylum Chordata; order Testudines; family Emydidae; genus Terrapene; species Terrapene triunguis. Next base: position 91,611,216 of record NW_020664417.1, on the reverse strand, counting down.
TGAATTTAAAGGGGATTAACTATTCCTGATGAACTCCATATTTCAACCCTCTTATTCCAGAATAAATTAATTTGGAATAAACAGTGGATTAAGCTCATTCAGAATAAGGCACTCTTCTTCTGGAATAAAAGCATCCACACATGGAGCTAATCAGGAATAGGGATTCCAAAATAACTCCCCTTGCAGCAAGCCCTGAATCTCTATTATTAGAATGAACTTGCTCTGAAACAATAGAAATAAAAATACAATCCTAGCTCTTTATAAAATGGCTGTAGCACAGACTGCATTAGAGCATAAGAACATCAGAACATAACAGCGGCCAGACTGGGTCAGACCAAAGGTTCATCTAGCCCAGTATCCTGTCTTCCGACAGTGGCCAATGTCAGGTGTCCCAGAGGGAATGAACAGAACCAGTAATCATCAAGTGATCCATCCCGTCGCCCATTCCCAGCTTCTGGCAAACAGAGGCTAGGGACGCCGTCCCTGCCCCTCCTGGCTAATAGCCATTGATGGGCCTATCCTCCATGAACTTATCTAGTTCTTTTTTGAACCCCGTTATAGCCTGAAGTTTCGTTATTTTGTTTTATTTCATGACATGTCACTAGTAGTAGTGCATATCATGTGCTACAGTAATAAATAATAACCTCCTATATGCAGGGGCAGCACTAAAAGGGTGCGGTGCTGGACAAGGGGGATGGCACGTATCCACTGGGATTTTCTCTGCCTAGAGAGAATGTCTGAGGTCTCAGTCTTCTTCCAAGTTCTTGTTTTTTTTTAAAATCCCTTCTTCCCCACCACACCTTCACAAAGAGTTTATTTAAATGACACAGCCACTCCCAGCGCTAGAAAGCCCAGTGCATTCCCTCTGCTGTGACTATCTTTCAGCTTCCAAGCTCGCTCTCTCTGTGATACCCCATGCAGCACCATGCACATTGGAGCTTGTCCTGATTTCTGCTGGTTCCAGGCTATAGCATGTATGTCACTGAGTCGATGGACTCTCCTGGAAGGCACTCAGATACTGCACTCATCCCTGCAGTATAAGAACTTCGACAGATCGGCCTCTCTCTATGCAGAGAGAGTAAACACTGTACATTAGCATTCAAGACCCACAGCCATGCAGCTACTGACTTGCCCACGTTTTAGTGCAGGACGTTAAAAGCCAGCACCAAAACAATAATGAGCTGAAAAGAAAATGAGAAACAGGCACGTCTCTTTCTTTGTACAGTGCCTAGCTTGATGGGGCTTTATCCCGATTGTGGCTTTCGGGTGCTAACACAGTAGAAGTAATGAGTAATGAGTAATAAAAACAAAATCACATTTCAGCACAAAGGAAGCGAGCTCCCCAGCCTGCCAGGCTGACCATGTCTACTTCATCCATGGCCCCTTCCTCCTCCCTTTTGGTGCACGTTGTCACGTCAGACCCTAATTTTCATCTCTGAACCACAATTTGTATATTTCACACCCAAGTGACATCCCCATGTCGCTCTGAGCTGTTTAAATGTTCCATGCCACTGGCTATGGCTTGTTGACCAGCATCGGGCCAGTCAGACGTATCAAGATGATCTCACAGGCTCAGCTCATCTGTCTGTTAGTGCTCTGGATCCAGGGTAAGGCTCAAACCAAGGGACAATTGGATGAATTTAAAGTAAATCATCCTTGAAAGAAAAAGGAAAAGCTCTAGGATTTTTATCTCTCGAACCCTAAATATTCCTAAGCGTTGCAGTAACTTTGAGTGTCTGTGTCACATTTAACGGCAGTTAGAGAGAAAGGGCATATTTAAAAAACAAGGGCTAAACCAAAACCCACTGAAGTTGATGGGAATCTTTCCATTCACTTAAATTGCCTTTGGATCAGCCCTAACTGAGCAACCGTAAAAGGAGCTAGAATGAAAAAGCCATCTGAATCTCACCATTCACATCGCTGCCAGGTGACCAGCTAGGACAACTATGGAATGATACATGGGAATATTTATACAGGCACATTATTGTTTCATTTATTAACTGTGTGTGTGTAAATATATATATTAACTTACATTTTATTTGTAAATTCATTCAGACTCCCAGGGGCAGATTGTGCTGACTCAGACTCCAGAATCCCTGGCAGTGTCTCCAGGAGACAGAGTCACCATCAACTGCAAAGCCAGCTCAAGCCTTACAGATGATGATACTGGTATTGACTTTTTAGCCTGGTACCAGCAGAAAACAGGGCAAGCTCCTACACTTCTCATTTATGCGGCTTCCACCCTGGAAGACGGAGTTCCAGCCCGGTTCAGTGGCAGTGGGTCTGGAACCGATTTCACTCTCACAATCAGCAGCGTTGAAGCTGAAGATGCTGGAGATTATTACTGCCAACAAAGCTATGAAACCCCTCTCACAGTGATACAGACCAATACAAAAACCTCCTGTGCTGTTCAGTTCAGTGTCAGAGCTGCTTTGTAAACAGAGTCATCGTCTCAGGGCTACTGCACCTGGGCAAGAGGGAGATGACCTGGAAGACAGTTTTAGTTGCTGGGTTTTGGATGAACTGAAGGGGGTGATGTGAGTGTTGGGAAGGCCAAGGAGGGAAGAAGGAGACAGTAATTAAGAACAGAGACAAGCATTTTTCCGCACTGGACAGGGAGAAAGGGAAGAACCAGAAGGATTTAGACTTGGCCCAAAGATGAAGGGAGAAAGAATGGGGGAGCAGAACATGGTCACCAGTTGTTGGGGGCTTCTTTAGTGAGGGGATGACAATACTGTCAATGGCAAAAAAGAATGGGGAATGTGGAGAGGACTTAGGAAGGAAAATAAGGAACTTGGTTCTAATCATGTAATGCTCAAGCTGTTGACAAGAGGGCCACCAAGACATTTTGTGACAGGCTGCACCATAGGACTGGACTGAGGGGGACAGGTCAGGTGAGGATAAGATTTGAGAGTCATTCAACATAAAATAGCTGGCTCTCTGTAAGCAGATGAGGTTGCCCAGCTATGAGGCATACAGGAAGAAGAGGAAGGCACCCAGGACAGGACCCATGGGACTCCGCAGAGCGAAGAAGCAGCAACCAAAGAGACCCTAAGGGAGATCAGCGCCCCAAAAGTCAGGTGAGAACAGGAATGCCAAGGAGAAGAGAATGATCAGGATTGAAAGCTGCAGAACATTCATGGAGGATGAGGCTGGAGTAAAGGCCTGGAGACTGGCTAGGAAGAGGCTGTCAGAGACCTTGGTGAGAAGAGTCTCAGGAGAGTGGAAAAGGCAGAACCCATTTTGGAGTGGATACAGGTATGATACAGAGGGAGGGAGTCAAGGCAACAGTTCAAAATGAGGTGAATAGGAGCAGGGGGATGGGTTGGTTGCTAGAGACAGAGGTGGGATCAAGGATGGGCTTTTTGAGAATGCCAGTGCATTCCTGAACAATGTGGGGAAGGAACCATAGGAGTGGGAGAGGCAGAGGAAAGGGCAGGGAAAGGGAGGCCGGTAGCTAGGAGGGGAGTAGGTGAGAGAACCCATGGTTGGTGACCTGAGAGAAGCGTTGGAGGAAAGAAGGGTGAAGAGGAGAAGGGAGTGAATTAGGGAGGTGGAGAAGGGTCACATCTGATGGACTCCTTCAGCCAAAAGATTCAGCCTATGAGATCCCAAGCAGAATGAGAGGAGACATGGAGTGGAAGGTGGCGAGTAGGAGATGGGTCCTGAAGCCAGGGGCCTCAATGAGAGTGAGAAGTACAGTTGATTAGTAAGGAAGGCGGCAGCTCTGAGGAGGGGGAAGAGGATTAATTCCTGGTGGAGGAAGTCCCCATGGTTCTTGGATTTCCCCGCCGGGGCGTCAGCAAGTGGGAATAAGAAAGGAGGACATGGAGGTTGGGTGCAAGTTATGGACAGGGGCTGTTGGGCAGAGACTAAAGGAGTCTAGGGTGGGGAGAATGTGGAGAAAAGGGACAGTCATGAGAGGAGAGGACGGGCAGAAAGGGGGAACAGCTGGAGAGAAGGCAGAGATTTTGCTAACTCGGCAGCTTCTATGGAGACTTGAATGCAACTGAAAGCTGCCCACCTGCGGCAGGAGCCAAAAGGAGACGGGAGACAGCAACACAACCTGCCCTCTCTTGAAAGAAATCAAGACCTGGGACTTTAAGGTAGACAGGTTTTTTACCTCTGTATTTGGCACTGGTGCAACCGCTGCTGGGATACTGTGTCCAGTTCTGATGCCCACAATGCCAGACGGATGTTGATAAACTGGAGACGGCTCAGAGAACAGCCACGAGAATGATTAAAGGATAGAAAACCTGCCTTATAGTGACAGACTCAAGGAGCTCGATCTATTTAGCTTCATAAAGAGAAGGTTAAGGGGTGACTCAAATACACGTCTTTAAGTACCTACATAGGAACAAATATTTCGTAATGGGCGGTTCAGTTTGGCAGAGAAAGGTAGAACACAATCCCATGGCTGGAAATTCAGACTAGAAATAAGGCGTACATTCTTAACAGTGAGCGTAATTAAGCATTGGAACAATGTACACCAAGGGACATGGTGGATTCTCCATCACTGACAATGTTGAAATCAAATTGGATGTTTTTCTAAAAGATCTGCTGTAGGAATTATGTTGGGGCAATTCTGTGGCCTGTGTTATATAGGAGGTCAGATGAGATGGTCCCAAGGGTCCCTTCTGGCCTTGGAATCTACGAAAGTTAATACAGCAGTAAGATCACTATTCACATTCTGAAACAAGGCAAATAAATCAATTCTATGGGTCCAGTTCTCCCCTTGCAGGATGTGACTAACTCACTGAGAGTCGCCGATGTCTCATGAGGGAGAATTGGTCCTTATGTGTCTAAAAGCTGGGCCTATTCCAGAGGTAAAGGTGAGAACCTTGGCATAGTCATAAGTGACTGATCTCTCCCTGCTGCTCTGCGCAGATATAAACGTTGCGTGTCACTCTCCATAGTTAATTGATCAGTACTGAGCGGTTCAGACACGTCAGAACGACCTTACAACTTCAGTTCATCTGGCTGTTCGTGCTCTGAATCCAGAGTAAGAATCAAACCAAGCAGGTAATGACTTAAAAAAGCAAAGTATTGCCATAAACAGCTTGACTTAACAATGAGACCAGTGACTTTTCTTATCTCCAGTTTTAAATCTATTCACATTAAGATGACAATATTGATTAAAATGCAAGTATAAACAGTGAATGGAAACACAGCAGAGTTTATTTGTTTTTGCCTGAGATGCATCTTTATTTATACTTTCTATGCACATTCAGATTCCAGAATCCCTGCCAGTGTCTCCAGGAGACAGAGTCATTATCAACAGCAAAGCCTGTGCCAGCCTCAGCTTTGATGGAACTAACCGTTTATCCCGCTACCATAAGAAATCGGGACAAGTTCCTGAACTCCTCTATCATGCTTCTACCTGGCAATATGGGGTCCTAACCCAGTTCCGTGGCAGTGGGTCTGGAATGGATTTCACTCTCATTAAATGCTGAAGATTATTATTGCCAGCAAGCTGCTCGCTCCCCTCTCTCAGTGATACAGACTAACATAAGAACCTCTCTGTGCTGTGCAGTTCAAGATAACAGCTGCTTCCTAAACACGGTCACCCTCTCAGTGCAACCGCTACTCTGGCCCCGGGGATCCAGTGTTGAACAGCCTTTCGGTGCTTCCCTGCCTGGGCCAGTGCTTCATTCCCCTGTGCGCCTCCTACTTCCCTTACTTGCAAAGCAAATAAAATTAAGGAGCTGGTCAAGCCAAGTTTGCTGCTAGAGAAGTTTCCCTCCTTACCAAAAGGACTGGACTTCATTTGAGCTGCAGGATCTTTTTTTTCCTGGCTTAAATGGTTTTACACCTTGATATCCAAAACAGATTTCTTCCTGGCTGCCCAGAAGACTGTCAGAGCATTGCAGGGTTCAGAGAGAAACGGTCAGCCCAAAGCCTGGGAGGGCTGCGGAGGCCTGAATCTTCAATTCCAGAAGGAAAGGAACCTCTGCAGCGACCCACACTGGACGATACGTGGCACAGCATCAATGGGCTGCCCAAGGAACTGCATCCCACCAATCTTCCTCTGCTAGCAGGAAGGTGGATGAAATCGGTGTCCTCTGAGGGGAGAGACCAGGTCAGGCCCCCAGAGACGGGTTCAGTGGGAAAACGGTAGACATAACATTTTTCAATTGAGTCACACCCACAGGGCGGCTCAGAGACATGGTGCAAGGATCTGGTCCTCTTTCTACTGGGACTATGAGCAAAATACAATAGGAACCTGCTAAATGCCACATGTGGCTGCATAAAGGAACAGGGTCTTGGAGTTTCACCAACTCCGACTTTCTAGTATCCTTCATGGATGGGGCTACACACTAGAGCAGAGGACAGCAGCAGGGCAGTGTCTGCTGCTGTACTGCTCAAGAGCTGTTTGGTAAGGGCAGGTTTTATTTCTTTCCCTCGGTCTGACTCCAATTTCCCTTTAACAGACTAATTAACCTGGTGGAGCACAAACACGTGGTGGTTAAACATCTCTCTCTCTCTCTCTCTCTTTATATCCTGACATTTGCAAAGGTCTTTGTTTGGGGGGAGGGGAGGCCTCTGGGGGTTCGGTTTTACACCCGCTGTTGACTGCTTTTCCTTTCCTCCACCCCACTACGCTCTCAGCAGCCAGATCCCTCCAGAGCGATTCAGATGCTGAGACCTAAAACAAGGAGAAAGCCTGGCTCAATTGCAAAACAGATAGAATCTAAGAGAGAGAGATGGATTATGGAAAGCACATTGCGGGGTAGATTTATCCACATCTTACCCCAGCTATCCCCTGGCAGCGTGAAGTCCACCAGGGACCAGGTCACAGGTACCCAAAGCAGCTGAAACTTCCCAGTCACAGGGAAGCTAGCACAGCCCAAAGCTGCTGTGGTGCTGAGCCAGCAGAGGGGATGGCCATGTAACATGCTCCATCAGCACCTCCCATCAGTGGAGCTCTCATGAGACCCCAGGCACAGCTAAAAGCTGGCCACTGATGGTTGGCAGGAGGCGCAAACAGTGGGGGGGGGTCACACATGTGCCCTGCCCAAAGGGACATGAAGGACCTGTCTGTGCCCTGTATTTATAGGCCCCTCCACCACCCTCACTCAATCTGCACCTGACAGTTTCCCCTGACATTTTCAGTGCTCTTCGTATCACTGCTAAAACACTTCCAAGCTCACGCTCCTCCCAACCCAACTCTCTGCCCGTATTTACTGGAACACTCCCCACAGAAATCTGGCACGGAAGCCAAACGTCCCAGACTCCAAATGCCAGCCTCTCTCTGTGGAGGTCTAGTGGGCTCCACGCACTGTGGAGTGGTTACGTTAACAGTGACCTGCATGCTGGATACCCAGGTAATGTACAGATGGACTTGAGAAGATAGGAATTGCCACACCTGCCCAGATCCATGGTCCATCCAATCACGTTTCCTGTCTCCAGCCGGAGCCGGCAAAAGCTGCTTCAGAAGGTGCAAGAAACCCTGCAGTAGCCGGGAGGGGATAATCTGTCCCAGGGACAGGTTCCTCCTGGCCCCTAGTAGTTAGCTGTTGGTTGAAGCACTGGTACGGAAGACTGAACACTGCCGACACTCCTGTTTTATCACCACCCTTTAGTATTTACCATTATAATTCTGGACAGACTTGTAATCCACGGAAACGTCCCATTGCCTTTTGAATCCTCCTCAGCCTTTGTCCTCGGTAGGGGACGGATCTGCCTTGATCTATCAGTGCAATTCTCCTTTGCCTCCATAGGAGCTGAGTTCCTAGACCTCCCCCTCTACACAGCCCTTCAGCTCTGTACAGAGACACAGGGAAAGGGCATTTACACCGAGTAGCTGCTTTGCATATTTCCACCCGAGTGACATTCCCCTGCACGTGGGAGCTGTTATAAATGTTACCGTTACACACTCGGCGCTTCTGAGCTCCGTATCTGTCACGCTAGAATTCACAAGAGGATCTGGCAGACTCAGCTACTCTGGTTCCTGGTGCTCTGGGTTCAGGGTAAGAACAAACCGTGATTTAAAAATCATGGCGGTTAGCATACAAGACCAATACTATTCTCAGTGCACACAGGCCTGGAATGTAATTCAGAGGGTTAAACAATACTACAGACTAGATTCAGCTTTGATTTGTTACACCTTATTTCATTTGACGGATGTTATATTTTTTTTTCTATTGTCCCCCTCCCTTCAGGCTCCAGTGGGCAGATTGTGATGACTCAGACTCCAGAATCCCTGGCAGTGTCACCTGGTGACAGAGTCACTATCAACTGCAAAGCCAGTTCCAGTGCTGACGGATGGGTGGCCTGGTACCAAAAGAAAACAGGACAAGCTCCTAAGCGCCTTATCTATGATGCTTCCAGCCGTGTCTCTGGGATCCCAGACCGGTTCAGGGGCAGTGGGTCAGGCACTGCCTACACATTCACAATCAGCAGAGTTGAAGCAGAAGATGCTGGAGATTATTACTGCCAGCAGTACAACAGTGCCACTTTCACAGTGATACAGACCAGTACAAAAACCTCCCTGCTCTGTTCAGTTTCTATTGCTCACTGTCACAGCCTCTTCCTCCCTGTACAGTGTGGTAGGGTTAGGGCTGTTGCTACCCTCTCCAGAAGCAACTGGGGGGTGTCAGGCCTTAGGCTCCCCAGGCCACCTCTCTGATCCTTTCTGGAGTTCCCAGCACCCATCACTGTGGAGAATGGAATCCCCATGGGGCAGTCATTTCTTTATGCTGCGCCGGTTCACTTCCCCCGCACCGAGTCCCTGCTCAGGGACAGCTGGTCAGAACATTTTAGTTCAAATGACACTTCAGTGAAAAGGCAAAAACTGTTGAATGAGGAAAGTGGGTGAATTCTTCCCCATTTTGTGACCTCTCCTGGGTCACTTTTCACCCCAACTACTACAACGTTCTTCTACTCGGGCTCGCTGTATCACATCCCTCCCGTTCTCCAAAGAGCAGCAGACAAAGCCATCTTCCTCCTGCTGCTCCAACCTCCTCTCCCCTGTCCCTTGAATCCTTCTGCCGGCCTCCATCCCTGATCCACATTAAGATTAAGCTCTTCCTACCTTCCACAGTACCACCCCCTATCTCTCTGCTCTCATCTGGCCCCATCAATCCTCTCTGCTATGTGCTCTCCTCAGGTCCCCGCTCTGCTTTGCACTTCTTGCCATGCTGTGCCGTATGTTGTGAACAGCCTCTGCTCTCAGTTGTCCCTCTCCACCTTCCAAGCCCTTTTTTTACGCCCACTTCGGTTCTTTTCCCTTTCAGCGCAGGGGCTATAAGCCCAATGTTTTGTGACTGGCAAGAATTGGTGGGAATGGTTCAAGTACTTTAAAAGATCAGGAACCCCCCGCCCTGGGGAAGGGTGGGGGGGGGAGGGAGAAAATCATTTGCTCCCTGTCTCCTATCAGTTCCGCCCACATGCACCAATGCCATCCAGGACCATCACTCACTTGCATCCAGCACTGGACACTAGAACCACCCACCAGCACATGCCTGTCCTGAGAGCTGGGATGGGAGGAGTAAGGTGCGTGATGGGGAGACAAGTCTGCTGTGGCCTGAGCTAGCAGCTTAGCATGCCGGCCCAGGAACCAGCCAGTCTGCCCAGTTCCAAAGCTAAGCTCCTCTCCTAGCGCTGCTCGCTCCCAGCTCGCCACCAGTGCCATCTGCATAGTGTTGGTCTGAACTAGACTAATCTCTTCTCGGCAGGGACCTTTCTGATCTATTTGTACGGAGCCGAGTGCACGTATGGGCTCCAGAAGAAATACTCCTATTACTCAGGGCTAGGAGCAGCTTCCTGCTGATGTGGCCATGTCATTATCATTGCATCAACTTTACAATGAGTCTGCAAAACAGGCTATGATGCAGGAGCACTGCCCTGCACTTGTACAGAGAGATTCTCTGCACACAGCAGCCTCTTTCCCTTGGAGCCCTTAAAGGTAAATGAAGGTGAATTTCCACAAATTGCCACCAGAGGGCATTACACACACAAACGAAGGGCTAGTCCAGTGGTTCTCAACCAGGGGTACCCTTGGGGGTACACCGAGGTCTTCCAGGGGGTACATCAACTCATCTAGGTATTTGCCTCATTTTACAACAGGCTACATAAAAAGCACTAGCGAAGTCAGTACAAACTCAAATTGCATACAGACAATGATTTGTTTATTCTGCTCTATATACTATACACTGAAATGTAGGTACATTATTTATATCCCAATTGATTTATTTTATAATTACATGGTAAAACTGAGAAACTGAGCAATTTTTCAGTAATAGTGTACGGGGACACTTCTGTATTTTTATGTCAGATTTTGAGTGAGGTGAAACTTAAACACAAGACAAACGGATGCAGTAGTCTGGAAACATTGAAAGCCACTGGTCTACACCACACTAAGTTTGCCGCAGGCTGCCTGCTGTGCACTCAGTGTCTGTATGTCCCCTGTTGCTGCAGGTTAATCTACAGCCGTTTCTATGCACTCATCCTACACATCAGGGCACCTGAAGTTCTATTACTAGAGAGTATTCTAAGAGTGTGCACCCTGTTATCTTCACCGAGTACTTAACTAAGCACATTGTTATAAGCCAACCAGATCAGTTCTCTGTTTCAATACAGAGGACACCCTGCCCCTTGCCTGGGTTCCTCACATGCAGGTGATGATCTGGGCCTTTTTTATTGCAGCATCACATCTGAGCTTTCATTCCCACGGCTGCTAAGAAAGTCAGAGTAGTCTGACCCCTACGCACCTTTTTGCACCCCTGTGCAAAAAGCCAACACCAGGTAGATGGACCACTAAAGCCACTAAATGGTGTGTGGGTCTTATTTCGGCCTTCTGTGGGGGTGCTGAAATAATAGCACCCATAGCAAATAATAGCAGACAAATTAGTCCTGTCCAGTTCCCCTATGAAGGGGTGAATGCAGAGAGATCACCCCACTTACTATTTGTCTACTCCACACGATGATTAGGACATCAGAGCCTGAACACAACACAAAGGCCAATGAGCTGATTTCCTGTAGGCAGGTATCTGGGAGGGGATTTTGAGTGTGATAGTAACACCACGTTAGAGAAATGTAAACCGAAAGCTGAGGACATTCGTTCCCATTGATTCTGACCAACATCGTTTCATTGCCAAGTGGGAAAGCAGCCCTGCTGTCTTTCTACTTCAGTGATGTTCCATTTGCTCACTTGATTCTTTTGGACTTAGTCTGAATCACACGTAAATTTTCACAGAGCAGCTGCTTTGCATCAGCTATCCCCACATGGTATTTCTCTGTCCCATTTTACTCCAATCAGCTGTCAGCCAGCTGAGATGTATCAGGATGATCACACAGGCTCATCACATCTGGCTGGTAGTGCTCTGCATTATAGGTAAGCCTAAATAAAGGAGACACTAACAAGGAAATGATCCAAAATGAAACCAAGGGGTGTATATATTTTGGGTCAGAACCTCAGCTGGCGTGAATCAATTTAAGTGGCACTTTGCCAATCTACTCCACCTGAGGATCTGACCCATTATGCTTTGCTTTATCAGATCATTTGCACTCCTCAGGTATTATCTATACACACACTTTTCATGTGATTGAAAATAACAAGGCATGTGACACTGAAATTAAATAAAATGTGGAAAGATCCTGTCACTATTTATAAGGCCCAATTCAACTGAGATTTCTAGCCTGCGCATATATGTATATTATTTTATATTTTGTTTTATTCTCAGGCTCCAAGGGACGTTGTGCTGACTCAGACACCAAAATCTCTGTCAGTGTCTCCAGGAGACAGTCACCATCAACTGCAAAGCTAATTCAGACATTAGTGACAGATTCATCTAGTATGAACAGACACCTGGACATGCTTCTCAGCTGCCTGCACTCTGGGATCCCAGCCGGGTTCAATGGAGCAGATCGGGGATTGATTTCACTCTCACAATCAGCAGCATTGACACCGAAGGAGCTGGAGTTCATTGTAGTCAACAGGGCTCCTGCTCCACAGTGATACGGATCAGTACAGAAGCTTCCCCGCTCTCCTTAGTTTATGTTGCTCAAGGGAACAGCTGCTTCCTAAAGACAGTGTCAGTGCTTCAGCAACATGTGATTTGAGGACAGGGCTTGGGTCAGACCCTGGGGCCCACCCACACCACAGCTGAAAGCATCAGTTTCCCTTATTAGTGTGTAGGAGAAGGTTTTTTTCTTATAGTAGTGTTACAAACCCAGCTGTGCCATACCTGGGTGAGTGTCTACAGCCCCCTCCACGCAGCTAACTCATGTCCAGGAAACAGGTTAAAACACAATAGAACCTCAACCACGAGTTTGGGTTTGCCTGTGGGGCTGGGCAGAACTGTTCCCGGAACCCTGTGCCCGACCAGCCACACTCACTGGCCCCTCCGGGTCTCCTCAAGTCTCTGGAGGCACAGCACGAGGCAGCAAGCACTAGGAAAGTTGCTGCTACTGTCTGCACAGTCTGCCCCACCTGCCAGGGACCCATCCCCACCTTCCCAATCACAAAGCTGTGTGCTGGAGATAGAACAACCTCTAGAAATACTACACTTCCCACCTCCCCCCTCACACATACAGCACCCCAGGGCCTAGAACCCTTATTCCTCTGTTCCCCAAAATAGAGCCCTTTACCACCTGGGCTAAAAGCTTCCGTACAGGCACAGACTGTGTTAGCTTTAGTGCCTGTGTAACAGGCTTGGGGAGAGCACTCTGCTAATGTTAGGCATAATCAATCTTTTCCTGTACCTCAGCTAACCCCTCCGCTGGGATGCAGACCAGAGTTGAAGCTTTTCAGCACTTTGCTCTACATTCTAGTAAGTTAAATCTCAGCGAGAACAGAAGTGACACAAACATCTCTCCAGGAAAAGCATTTACTAAAGCTAGATCTATCTTTCCATCCATTATTTATAACCCATGAAACAAGCGTGACTATTATCAATAACTTGACAACACTTTTGTGGGGTGGTGGGTCTCCAAGTTTTCATACTTGTTACTTCCACAAGTTCAAATGTACCATATAATTAGGTGCATGCACATACTCACACTCCTCTAGGGCTCTTTTCTGGGAGGATTTATCCTTCTCTGTTTGTGTGGAATAGTGTCCAACCTCTCTGCACGGCACACCAGCTCCCTAGAGCTGGGAAACAAGTGTTAGTTCCACAATCTCCTTCAAACTCTCTTTGAGTCTTTGCAACAATGGTCTGCAAGCTGCACAGACTGCAGCAATTCCAGGCTTCTTCTTCTCCAGTGGGGTGAGGGAACCTGCAGTTTAAATCCAACAACACTGGCAAAGTCCCTGGAACACCATCTATAAAACACCCTGGTTATTATGCCACTCCATTGCTGAGCTCTTCAGTTTGATTGACTTCAACCCCTATTTATAAACTCCTCCCCTTCCCTTTGCGTTCCCATTGGTTCCCTTCTCAGAGTGGCACTAGGTATGCCCTGCCAGAGGCTTGCTCACAATGGAAATTGCCTAAATAGCTTCAAACAGCTAACAGGCATGCCCAGTGCCTCCCACACCCAATTTCTGCATGATTCCGGCCCATCCAGCAGAGTCTCCCTGCCCGGCTCTGACAAGTCTGCAGGTATACAGAGTATCCTAAAACAAGAACTGTACCCTGCACACTCTTTCTTCCCATACAGAGACCACAAAATGCTGCAATGCGAGCATGTGGGTCACATTTGCATAGTACTGTACCCAGTCCATTGGAGGTGCTACTGGAAATCATAATGATAGACACTAGTAGCAGGTCCCTTATTTAATCTGTGGACCAGCCACTAGAGGGCAGTATCTCTCTCTCATTCACACACGCATACTGACTGCACATTACAGGGAGGCCAAACCTTGTTATAATACTCTGGTAGGGACACTATTATGTTACAGCCCCAACCTGGTAGATATGACTGTACAGTGGAACCTGCTATCCTAGCTTCTTAACTCAGCTGCAGAAATCCCTGCCCACACTGACCTGGGAGCCTGTGCTAGAAAAATGCTAATAGTTTTTATTCTGGCTGCTGCTAGCACAATTTTTAAGTATCATACAGACTAACCAGGCAGCCTGCCTGCTGCTTCTTTTTTGTACTCTCAGTAGCTCCCCCGGCCGGGGGGTGGGGGATGTCTAACCGCTCCATGGACTGACAAAACCTAGTTCTCCTTTGATTCTAAAACTAGTCAGGTGCATTCAATAGCAAAGAGGGTGTCAGAATGGTCTTCCCTAGGCTGGGAAAACTTTTCCTTAAGAGTCAGTAACAATATCTTGGGAAAACATTTCTTGGAGGCAACATTTCAAATATATTCCTTTGCTTTATCCTGGGCCTGATCCTGCTGTCCTTGTTCAGGCTAAGGAGACAGTGGAGTCATTAATTTCAAAGAGTTTTCTATTTGTTAAGCTAGTTAGATTCATTGCCACAGGGATCACTGACTAGCTGCTAAGTGATCACTTTAAACTAGGTTTGTGACCCCTTGGGCAGATTTTCCTCAAACCAAACAATAATATTCAATGCCAAAATCTGGACAACACTAAGGTCAACACAAGTCAATGGGACTAGACACTTGCTTAAAGTTGCACATGTGCCTAAAGAACCTTCCTGAATCGGGGCCACAATTAAGTACTGCAGTTCATCCTTGTTGCCACCAGAGGGTGCCAGAAGCCTTATGCTGATTATACTGCATATGAATATTGCAAGTGGAAATACGTCAATATTTCCTGCAACAGTTTAGACAAATCCATTCTTCAGTTTTAAACACTAGAACCATAGCACACACCATCAGCTTTGCAGCGATATACCTAAGTGATGCATCCCTGCCATCCTGACCACTTATAATTGCTCCATTTCACTCTTTAGTTTTACATGGAGTTTGTTGATCAACATTGGCCAGCTCAGATTAATTGAGTAATTTTGCTGGTTCATTTTATCTGGCCAAGGCTACAAGGTAAGTAAAAAAAATTAGACAATACATTTAAAAATTAAAATCGAAATTGTGGCTTAATCCCACAACTATAACCTTATATATTATGTTAATACCGTCATGTGATTAAAGAAATTAAGGAAATATTGTACCAAAATAAACTGGAGACATACATGACCAGACCCGCAGTTGGTGTAAATCAGGGTAGCTCCCTTGAAGTCAAAGGCGTTTACATTAGCTATGGATCTGGCTCATACAATGTAATATTGTTGAAGTCGTTGGCTCATGTAATGGATTAAAATATATGGAGTGGATTTTTGTTTTGTTCTGTTTTTAAGATAATATTTGGAACATTTATAATGGTTCAGAACCGCCAGTGTGCATCACTTGGGTATAGAGATGCAAAGCAGATCGTGTGTTTTGGACACATGGTTTAAAAATGCACAATAGATTTGACTGTCAGAACATGCAGAATTGGCATTAATTGTATTCCTATCTCCAGTCGTCACAATCCTGTACTGTATATGGGACTGAGGCTTAGCTCTCCCCCTGGTGGCGAGCAGAATTCTCTGCTGTGCTTCTGGCCTTGAAATATGGGGAAGGCTTGAAACATTGGACATTAACAACTTAGTACAGGAAAAATATATTTATTTCAATGAATAAAAAACTTCTGATAAGAAAACATACTAATGAATGTACAGCTTCAAAGCAGACATTCATTACCCATGAAATATACAAACTGAGGCAATGCCAGTTAAAATAACTAAGCTCCCCCATTTATCACCATTTCTCAAAACAGAAACCTCAAATATCCCCGCCAGAAAAAGCCTTTGTAAATACAAGAAACACAGGACTTTTTCTGGTGAGAATACTTGAGGGTTTTTTTGTGTGGAGTGGTGACATATAAGGGAGGTTGAGTATTTTTATTGACTCATCTTGTAGAGATTTTTTTGTTAAGAATTCATGGTTTAATGCTGTACATTCATTTAGAATATTTTTCTGATCAACACATTTTTACAAATCAAAATAAAATATTCCTATATTGCTTGTTAATATGTTTCCAACTGTGACAGTCCCGTAAATGGAGCACTGCACAGCATCCTGATTACCACTAGAGGGGGCCATAACAAGCCTTATGCTGAATATTGTAGACGATGATAAATTAATTGCAACTGAGTATGTTCTGAGATGGTATCAAATGAACTATTGCAGAGCGTCCTAATTGCCCCCAGAGGGAGGCATAACACAATGTACTGTATGTATTGTGACCGTTACAGATGGTAAATACATTAGTAGTTCACCACTGCCTGGTGTATCATTTTGATGATCTGTTCAATAGATGTTTGCTCACGGAGATTCCGTCTTTTATCAAATCATTTCCAGCTCGATAAACAGAAACTATATTCCTCTCACAGGCCACTGTCGTGATCTGTTTCTCATTGCCTCTCTGTAGCTTGGTTCAATAAGCCTGATCCGCAGCCCACTGGAGTCAATAGAAATCTTTTCAATTGCCTTCGAATCAGGCCTTGTCTATGGTGTTCACAAAAACCCCATCACTAAAGTTAGGCACTGGTTTTTTGGGCTTTTGGTTGGTAGTGAGTGTTAATTTTTACCCTGCTATTCTGTCATCCCATTATTTTAATGTGCTGATGTTTGCAGCCTGCTGGGAGAGGATTGGACACACAGCTGAAAGGTAAAACCTTTGCACATACATATTTTTAAGCTGCTTAAGGTTCTAAAATGCATGTAAAGACAAAAGAAATCAGCTCCTGCACCTGCCAAGAGCTGAGATCAGGGCTTTGCATTCCCCCTGCAAACACTTGAGGACATCACAACCATTCAGGGCCCCATGCTGTGTCCCCTGGGCCAGATCCATTCCTAGGTTCCCCCAAGGGAAGCCAGGCAGAAGGTGAGCCTGCCTGGGGTAGGAGCTCACTGGCACAAGCTGCCTGCAGCCCTTCTCTGTCAGTGGGCCCAGACTCAACCAGTGTAGCCCTGAAGGTGGATGAATGTGAACGGGGAGTGGCCAGGCCACCCAGGAGATGCCCGGAGGCTATGAAGCAGCAGCCGCAGCCCTACTCCCCTTGACAGAACCTTTGAGGGAACGGGATGCAGTACTGCCACCTGCCCTTCATCAGGGTGAACTCAGCTGGGAGCTCAGCTGCCCCCACCAGCGTTGAACTAGGGGGTCCAGGGGCCATGGCCCTCCCACTTTTTAACAAAAGAAACATAAGTGCAGAATTCATGTCCCCCGCAGATTTTTTTCCCCTCACAGAATAATAGATTCTGCCAGGGAGGTACTGCAACTACACCTTTCGCCCACCAGGGGCTGCTGTGGCACCAGAAGAGAGGGCAGCCGGCTCACTGCCAGAGCAGCCAGCCAGGGAGAGGGAGGGGGCACTTTGGCCTTGCCCCCACCCTTCTACAAAGGTTCTGGTGCCCTTGCCTGCAGAAGCAGTGGCATAGACTCAGTGCCCACAGTATTAACCAAGCCCCTTGTGTGTAACTTCTGTGGAAGTCAAAGGGGGCCCCTCGCAAACAGAACCCCTCCATTGCAAAGCCAGAGCCTAAGGTTATCGCCCCTCACTGTGTTGATATTAATTATCCCAGGCAGAGTAAAGACACCCTGATCCTTCTTCAATAAGAGATGACAGGCAGTGTCATGCTGATGGCTGACCATCGCTAGACAACTGGTACCCCCGGGTTGGAACACATGACAGGGACAGGGTGGAGGGAAAGAACCATGTGCTGAAAATGCTCTGGCAACCAAGAGATGTAGGGAAATGAGATGACTTACCTGAAATGCTGGTTCTGCGACTGTGTATGTGCACAACCCATCCACGCTGTGGGGAACAGGCACCATACACATGGCTGGCAGGAGTTCCATAGCCTAGAGTCCACAACAGGGCAGGGCTGGCTTGCTCCTGCCAGGGTCCCTCAGGACCCCTAATGCATCCAACTGTTGCTTCCTTTCTAGCAGCAAAAGCCCTGTGTGTGGAGAGGAGAGGAGGGGACATCTGGGTGTGGCTGCCAAAGGAGGAGGGGGCTGCCTGGTGTGAGGGACTGGCTGTATGCAAGGAAGACAGCGTGTGTTTCAGGGGGTACTGCCTGTGGGAGGGATGGCACTGCCTCTGGGTGTGTGTGTGTGAGGTATCTTATGGGGGACTGCCTGTGTGTGAGGGGCTGACTGTATGTGAGGGGACATTGCCCATGTGTGAGGCTGATTGTATCTGGGGAAAGATTGCCTGTGTGAGAGGGGCTGACTGTATGTGAGGGGACACTGCCTGTGTGTGAGGGGCTGACTCCATGTGAGGTGGCACTTGTGTGTACAGGGGGACAGCTTGTGTGTGAAGGGATTGACTGTATGCTTGTGTGAGTGTGAATCTGGAAGAGAGCTCTGTGTGTGAGACAAAGGGTGTGCGGAAGAGAGAGAGAGCGGTTTGTAGAGAAAGCAAGCTCATGTAAGATATAGGGGACTGGGAGGGGACATGACTTTTGTGGGGAGTCAGGAGATCATGAGCAAGGGTTTTTTTGCAGGGGAGGGAGGAGAGTGTGTCTGTGGGGTATTGTCTATGCCATGTAGGATCCTGGGTGTGTGATTTGTGGGTGGGAGGCAGGAGAGTCTGTGGAGCTGGGAAGAGTACACAGAGGCTGCCTCTACACTATTAAATGTGGTGCCCACTTTTCAGTGTCCTGGAGGATGCTCTGGGACTTCCAATGGCGCAAGGACTAGTGGAGGCCAGGCTCAGGCATTTCAGAGGAGGGCTTTAGGACAAAGTGCTGACAATGTCTGAGTCCAGTCTACACTTGCCCTTGTGCTGGTGTAAGCAATGGGGCAACGTCACATTCCATTTGCTAGTGTAGACACGGCCTGAGAGTGAGAAAACGGAAGGCGGGATTAGTAAAAGAAGCAAGAGGCTGACAATGTGGGTGAAGGAGGAAGAGAACACCACACATGGAGAGCAGAGGAGAAGGAGGCAAGGGAGGAGGGAACAGTTACACCCGCTATAAAAATAATAATGATGGAATACAGACTCTGATAAAGATGGAAGCAAAGACAACTGCGGTGAAATTCCCCTGTGGTCAACCCCGGCCAGCCTGCCTCGGCCTGACAATTTTAATTGTCTTTTTCACACTGATCAAAATTCTCCCTCCTGGTCCTGCCCTCTTTTCACAGCTTTTAAGGCTGGGGGTTTCAAAAGAGCCTAAGGGAGTTAGAGGCCAAAATTCAATGGGATTTGGGCACCTAAACCCCTTGGGCTCCTTTGAAAATCCCACCCTAAAAGCAGCTGCCCTTCTCTCAAACGGGCCAGTGGAGAAGAGCTCTCGTCACTTGTTCCTCCAGTTCCTCATTTACATTTTCAGATTCAGTTTCCACCGTAACATTTTCAGATTCAGTTTCTACCGTAACATTTTCAGGTTTAGAGTCCGTTTCTTCGCTAACCTGGTCCCTGTTTTAATCACCACCCCAGTGAAAAAGGGTAACAACCGTCTTCCTGAATATGTACAGAGCCACTGTCCATTTCAGCTCTGTGTCTAGTTTCAAATCCGTAATCTAATAACACCTGGCGGGTACGTCTCTCCATTGGCCTAAACCAGGTACAAGTCCCAACACCTTGATTGCAACATCTTTTCCCTGCTTTCTTCTTCCCCTGTACTGTGAACCAACACTCTTCTGTTTAGGTGCTAGGATCCAGGCTCAGCGAGGTACTTAAGCACATGCCTAACTTGAAGGATGTGGATAGGCCCACTGAAGCCAACGGGACTATCCAGGCACACATGCGTAAGGGCTTTTCTGAACGGTGGCCATATTGTGTGACAGACCAGAGTCTTTCTTAGGATATGTCTGCACTGCATCTGGGAGCTTAATTCCCAGCTCAGGCAGACGTACATGTGCTAGGTCTGCTGGAGCTGGCGTGCTAAAAATAGCAGTGTGGCTGGCCACAGCAGCACAGGCAGTGGCTTGAGCTAGCCACCTCAGTACAACCCTGCCCAAGATCCTAGCTTCATACTCGGGTGGCGAGCCCACGCCACCGCCCAGGCCACTGCAGCCACACTGTTACTTTTCGCACGCTAGCGCAAGCAGAGTGAGCATGGGGACATCTACCTGGTCACACCTGCCAGCGGCAGGGCAGAGATACCCTTGCTGACTGTGGCTCTCTCTTGTGATAGTGCCACATCATAAACCTGGTGCCAGCCCATGTTCATGACTTCTGTGAACAGCGTCGTAAATGCCCCATCTTTCCCTGCAGGAGAATCTGAAAACCAACCACTTTTCTTCCCGAGCTCTCATTCTTGCCTAGGAGGACTGGTAGTTTCTGATGCAGACGTGAAGCATCAGGGTTAATATATTCTCCATCCTGATGCATCCCGGCATCTAGAAACACAGGCTGGGGCAGGGCAAGCTGAGTCTTGACATCTTTAGCCTCTAGCTAAGACCACCTGGAGCAGCAGGTTCTCTCGGTGGGGGTAGGAGATGTAGCAGAGCTATCCCTAGGCACAAGGGAGTTGCGTTCAGCCACTTTGGAGACACCTAGGATGGTTTCAGTGTTGGGCTCAGGTCCTTCACCATCTGGCCTGGGTTAATACAGTCAGGGCTAACCTTTCTCAAGGTACTGCATAACTTTGAGCTGGGAGTGCCTTTTGGTTTTCAGCCTAGATAGAATGGTCTCAGGTACCCTGGTTATAAACAGGGGGGAAATTGGCATCTTTGGAGGAAGTTGGTAGCCTTTATTTATTTTGTCCCCATGGGGATTAGAAGTTCTTCTAAAGAACTCTACAGCTCATCAGACTCATTCAAGAAATAAGAGTTATTCTCCCCAACAACCCCATCATCCCAGGTGTCTTATTCAGACTGCAGAACAGACCTGGCTGTTGGATGCCTCAATAGCAGGAGAAGTAGGTAGGCTGCATGGAGATCATTGCCACAGAAGGCCCCAGTGATAATGATGTGACAGCTGGTGCTGTGAATGTGATGAAGGAACTGATAACTGGCATGCAGCCAGGTCCCCCAAACACAATCTCACCTCAACATCTCTCTGAGCTGTAGGTAAACGCCACCTAATTTGGTAGTGTTTGACCACCAGCTGAGTTCACTCTCAATCCTACTCAGCTAAATCATGCTAGATCAGCATTCTATGCACCATGGCAACTTTCTGTCATCCCTTAGAAAGTTCCCAGCTGCAGTGTTTTGCTCCTACACAAACTGCATATGTCCTTTTCTATGCAAGAATTTCTAGGCCCTGCATCCTTCCTTGGCCTGGTACAGAAAATATCCAGCAAGTTCCATGCTAACACTGGTGGTATGACTCCATTGATCTCAATGAAGTAACTCCTAATTTATACCTACATAAGGGAGAGCAGAATCAAGTCCATTGCCCATTTGTTTGTGCAAGTATTTTGTCAATGTATGGTTTGCTGAATGTGAAATAAGCTCTGCAGCTCATGCAAAATCTGGGTGGGGCGCTCTATACCACATCTACATTTTCTGGACTTGGACGTGAACCAAAATCCTGCAGCTGAACATCCTGAACTTTGGAAAAGTTTGAATCAGGATCCAAACTTTGCACTTGGACCCAGGTCTAATAGTTTCAGCATTTATGCTTTCAAGATAATACAGCATGTGACTAGAGTTACAATATGTGTCAATGCGGATGTGGGAACAGAGGAACGGGAGAAAAGATAGGATGTATTGATCTGATCTTAATTCTATCTAACTTCTTGACTGTTTATAGATAATGAAACCAAGGTCACTCGACCTAGCACTGAATTCTCAGTTTTGCACAATGGAAAAAAACATTTTTATAGGGGAAATGAGCTTTAGCAAGTGCCCCTTCCCCTTCTGCTGTCAGGTTTTTGTACGGCGAGGCGATAGGAACTGATCACTGTGGTGGACGTTCGGTAAAGGAACCAAGGTAGAAATAAAACGTAAGTACCTTGAAATGATTCTGTTTTCGCTGTCTATTCTGTCTTTAAATTTGTATTCATTAATACTGTCGAATTATAATGTGAATATCTGTTGGTGTTGGAAATTGCAGGTAAAGGATGGTTTTCAGGGCAGATGTAGTTCAACCGTAATAGAAAAGAGATTAATTTGAAGAAAGTAGGACTTTGCTTTTCATTCCAGACCAGTGAAATTCAGTAAATGTTACATGTCTGGCAGTGGTCAAAAATATTGTTGGCCAGACCCTCAGCTGACATTAATCACTGCAGTATTCCCCATTCTCAAACATCGGCGTTATGCCGATTTACACTAACAAAGGCTCTGGCCCCATATTTCTAAAACATACTGTACCACTGATGTGGCTAATGGCCTAGGTTAGGAGGAACTGAGGTTTTTGTAGAGGGAACAGGTAGCAAGGAAGCACTGTGGTACACTTTCGGCAAAGGGACCCGGGTAGAGATCAAACGTAAGTACATTTTTCTCAATGCTCTTCAGTTTTCTTTGTCACATTTGTCCATTTTCATGTTTTTGGGGGTTTTTTTGCATTGGGGTAATTGGTGATATGAGAATGCTAAGAGACTTACCGGGAGATGAGACTGGTAAAGTGTATAAAATAAACGTATCCTCGAGGAAAGAAAACACCTCTACCTCCTTAGGTGGAATTTTAGAGCTAAATTGTTACATATTGCATGAGATAGCCAGCCTACTGTGGGCTCACTTAGCTACACAGTAAATAGGTTTCTGTAGGAGAGGAAGTTGATAGGCAATCACTGTGAG
>NW_020664417.1:91435897-91588614 GCF_002925995.2 Terrapene triunguis | reverse complement strand
ACTTTTGGCAAAGGGACCAAGTTGGAGATAAAACGTAAGTGCATTTTTTACTCTCTTTCAATTCTCTTTGTCCAGTTTGCCTATTTTCACAATTTTTTTGCCAGGGGGGTGTCTGCAATTTGTGAAATATGAGTGCCGACAGAATTGCTCTCATCATAGATTTGTAAAGTGCATGAAATAACCCTGTCTTTGAGGACAGAAAATTCCTTCACCTCCAAAGATGAAATTTGGGCTAAATTGTTATATTTTACATAAATTGACCCACTTAAAGTTGACAGCCCATTTAGTTGCACAGTAAAAAGGTTTTTGTAGAGGGGGAAGTTCACAGGCATTCACTGTGGTTCACTTTCGGGAAGGGGACCAAGTTGGAGATAAAACGTAAGTGCATTTTTGAACTCTCTTGAGATTTTCTATGTCCAATTTGTCCATATTCACAATTTTTGTCTGTAATTTGTGAAATGGGATCGCTGACAAAATTACTGGGGCTGTAGATATGTGAAGTATTTATATAAAATATACCTGTCCTCAAGAGTGGAAAATACTTCCACCTCCCTAGATGGAATTTGAGCTCAATTGCTCGTTTTTACGTAAATTAACCTACTTACAATGGAGAGCCCATTTAGTTTTGCAATAAAAAGGTTTCTGTAAAAGAGGAAGGTTATAGACAATCACTGTGGCTCACTTTTGGCAAAGGGACCAAGTTGGAGATAAAACGTAAGTGCATTTTATTTGTGATCAATCCCCTTTGTTTTTGCTTGATTTAATGCACAAATGTAGAAAAATGCTGTTTTTTCTCTCTGTCCCTTTCTTTGCTGTCTCACCCCATTCCCAGTCGTTAGTTGTCAAATCCTTACGTTTAATTGCAAGGATTAAAAATCAACTGGGAATGTTTAAAGAAAAGGCTAATTTTATTTCCAAACAAGAATATGATGGCTGAATTGTAGGCTAGTGACAGTGTTGGTCCTGGGTCTTCATCTGAGGATATCAACACTGTTAGTAAAAATTCAGCCATCCTCTTGTCTATAGATTTTAAGTGGAAAAATCCCAAAATTTCATAACAAAGGTCATGATCCAGCAGCCACTGAAATCACTAGAAATACTCCCATTGACTTCAGTAGGACTTGGATCAAACCATATACAAGTGTTTTTGTTTTAATTGAGAATTTTGGCAGCACATCTCATTAAGAGAAACTGGAAATTGTCTCTCAAATAATGTAAGCGGTGTGCCCAGATACCACAGTGATCAACATACTGATGACTGATTAAACAGATTAGATTGGACTAGATTGATAAAATAGATTAGACTGATGTTAACAAGAAAAGTCCAGTTTTAGAAAAAAATAGTTTAAGAAATGAAGAGAAAATACTAAAAACCTACCCAAAGAGCAGACAAACATTCCTGTTAAAATAATACTTAACCTGCACAAAATAAGTTAATTGGAAGCTAGCAGCACAAGTGTGGAGGAAAATGTAAAATAAGTTGTAGTTATTAATTGCTAGCTGTAATCGATAAGATTTAAGTTAGCTGCATCTAGTCATTGTTAGCTGTATATCTATCCAATGCATCTCATCATTGTTTTAAAGAATTTAATTTTAAGACCTACAAAAATAATTTTGACATTTGTCATATCGACTATAGTAATGTATCTATGAAAGCAGATGTAGCAGCAGTGTACGGTATATTTTTATTTTGCACTAGGAAAAAAATTTGATAACTCTTCTAAAAATATTCTGATGATAGAAAAATGCAATTGATTCATATATTTTAAGTTTTTGTTTTATTGATTATCTTACAAAAGATTTTTTTCAGTAGCTTTGACACAATGCTCTACTCATATATATTTTGAATTTTAAAAAATATAGTGATGAGGCCATTGTGGAGGACAATCCAATTCAATGATTTTTTTTCTTTTCTTTTTTTTTCTTTTCCAATTACTGTTTTTCACAAATAAGTCAAAAATACTTTAAAAAATTGTTTGGGGCTATATATCGTTTGTAGCATAATATATAAAATGTGTTGTTATTTCAAATGTGTTACAGAGGCTATCAAATGTATGGTATCTATATGTCCATAGATATAGATATAGATATAGATGGCATGATTCTCCTCTCAGACTGATATAAATCATGTGTGACTCCACTGAAATCAGAAGTGCTCTCACTCCACCGCTGAAGTTAGTGGAGCTATGAAGTTATACCACTTTAACACTGGTTTAAATGAAAGGAGAATCAGGTCTATTATCTTATACTGTTCATTTGCTAAGATAAGTGTAAAAACATATGAGTATTTTTCTGGAATCCCGAGACATTTTAAAAGTCTGGGCTCCAATTTTGTTAGATTCAGTGCTTAGACGTTATTATTTTAGTTTGTACAGTAGCAAAGCAGGAGACTGAGTGAACTGAATGATTTTGACTTGGTTTTCCAAGATGTGATCTATGTTATGTTTTCTTCAGATCTTTACAAAATTAGTACTTGATCCTGCAGTCTTTGCTCAGACAAAACTGCCATTGAAATCAGGGGGAGTATTATCTGGGGAAGGATTGCAAGATTGGGTCCTAGTTTTCAAGAGTCTGAATATTGACATACGGGGAGAGATTTTACTCAGTTACATCAGATTTACATCTGTCACCAAGATCAGAATCTGGCTCATTTAGTGATTATGTGACACAAAGTGAGATACACGAACACTCACTCCAAGTTGCTATGCTAAAGGTCGCCACAGTCTGAACTTCATGTCTTTCTCTAGCTGCACACTGACTTTTTTTTATGACAGATCTTGAGTTTTTAGTTCTAGTCGTATATGACGGTTGCAGTAGGAAAAATATTAATAATACTCTGTGGGTCTGGAGCCTGATTCTCTTCTTATTTCCACCTGCATATAATGGGTCCACTCCACTGAAGTGAATGGAGTCATGCAGGTGACTGGTGTGCGAGGAGAATCAGGTTTCTGATTTGAAAAGTACTGAGCACTTGTATCTCCCATTGACTTTAAGTGGAGGGACGCGTGCTCAGCACCTCTGAAAAACAGGCCTTAAGGAATTAGATGGCTCAGGGGATTGGCAATGAGAGAGATCTGGAGTGAAATCCTGGCTCCAGTAGAGTCAATGGGAAAACTAATATGAACTTCAGTGGGGCCCAGATTTCACCCCTGGAGCCTTTCCCCTCTAGGTCACAGCTTCCAGTGGAGAGGGGGGTTCATGTTGTCATGTACATGGCATCAGTTAGCATCCTGGTTGGCAATCTCAGCAGAGAGACCCAGGGTTGAGTGGGAAGTACCTTCTCACTCTCTGCGAGCCTTCCTCTAGCTCAGGATTGAGGGATATAGGCCTGGTGGTGGGACGCTTGCACTGCTACTGCTACATGAGCTGTATCTTGTCTGTGGATAAACAGGACTTTAACCTCCAGAGCTGTCACACTGGCATCTTTCCCTGGTATCTCTTGGGTGAGGCCATTTTCCAGGGCATTGCATGTCTCTTACACTAATACCAAAGGCTCTCGCATCACTCAGGGCCAGGTTGTGCAGCCCTTCCTCACATGGGGAAGCACTTCCGCACACAAGTAGTGCCAAGGTGGTAAGCAAAATGAAACCGGGTATGATGGGGCAGATTCTCAGCGGGTGTCAATCCGAAGAGCCCATTAGAGTCCATGGAGCTGTGTTGATTTACACCTGCAGAGGACCTGGCCCTGTGTTTTCTTAAACCTGAATTGATATCCTATATGGTCTATGTACACTGACTCCCTCTGTATTCTGACCTGCTGTGTCACTTAACCATTCTGTGCCTCAGTTTCCCCATCAATAAAATGGGGATAATGATGATACTTCCCTACCTACCAAGAGTATTTGGAGGATGAATTAGTTAATAGGCCAAATCCAGCTTGCCTCAATCACACATGGATGAACTACTCACATAAGTAAGGCAAGAATGATTTGGCCTGATAGTTGTGTACGGCTACATCCGTGCTCGGTGTTACTATGTACTCCTAGGTCAGTTGTCATTAACACCGTATTCTGTGCTCTCCTTTTTTGCAGGTAGAGAAAATGCCAAGCCTTCAGTGTTCATCTTTCACCCATCGGCCGACCAGCTGTCTGGGGGATCAGCCACCTTGGTGTGCCTGGTGAATGGCTTCTACCCGAGTGGCTTGAATGTGGTCTGGAAAACAGATAAGGTCGCCACCACGACTGGTGTCCTCACCAGCACGAAGCAGCAAGATACTTCTGACAGCACGTACAGCCTGAGCAGCACCCTGACGCTTACGAAAGATCAGTACAACTCACACGACGACTATAGCTGCGAGGTGACGCATGAAACCTTGCAGAGCCCTATTGTCAAGAGTTTCAAGAGATCGGATTGTTCGCAGTAGGAGGCTCCCAGGGAAAGATCCCTGCCTCCTCTTTGCAGCCTTTCTTATGCTTTGTTTATGTAACTATCAGTCTTATTCATTTTTTTTTCCTCCCAAAATATGATGACAGAGATCTTCCAGGTCTCACCTCCTGCCTTACCCCTTGCTAACAGTCCTGGATAACCAGGCCCTGCCTGATTTTACCCTGCTGCCCAATGAGGTTTCCTGCTTTTATCATGTTTCAACTTCAAAAATGAATAAATAAATGAAATGAATGAAACCGCATCTGTTCTCTCATGTGTTTTTAATGTGACGATTGAAATAAAGTGAACTCAGATGGAGTAAATTAATGGAGTACTATGCAATTTACTGTGGGCAGTGGGAGGGAGGATGAGCTCTTAAAAGAAGGTCCTATCTTCCCTGGAGGGACACTAATATCCCATAGCACTTTTCAAATAAGACTCAGGGTATCCATGGTCAATTTATCCCCTCCCCTTCCAGCATGCAGTGTGCAGAATGCTACTGCCCTACCACCCCAGAAGTACAACAGGTAATTAGTGTGCCCATCCTGCAACTTTTATCCATTGACTTCAGTGGAACTACTCACATGAGTAAGGACTGCAGGACTGGTGAACTAATCTGGGATCCATCAGGATACAAGGAGTATATGATATTATTATCTCAGCAGCATTACAGCACCCTGCTGTCTATGGGTCACACAACCATGGTCCATGTGCCACCAGATCTGACCACATACTCTGTGCTACATATAAAGGGCCTGATTCTGACCCCACTCACACCAGTATAAATCAGGAATGAGTCCACTGAAGTTAATGGGAGTTGAGGATGTCTCCACAGCTCTGAAAATCTTTACACAAAGGCTTAAATACGGATTTGAGTGCCTACGTTTCAGCCTCCAGAGTTGAACATTATCCTTGATTTCTAAAAACAAAATCCATTTTACACAAGTGCAATGAAAAAATGTCACTTCGTTATTGTGAAATGTGCCACGTGATTAACCCCTTTAGGTGAAAAATGGCACTTTAAAATGGTACTGCTCGCATTTAGCTACTAATTAATCATAAGGCTCACATGCCGCTCTATCCTCTGCAGCAATTCACACTGGGTCAAATTCACCCTAGGGCTTAAGCAGTCCATAGACCTTTTGCTGGCCTTCTGCACAGCCGTGAATTGCATCCATGCAGAGCATTGCTAGCTACTGCTACAGGTCCAGCTATACAATCATCCACTCTGCTCACTGATGCTGTGCCGTCTTTCCCATCTATTTGAAAAAACAATAACCCAAACCCTACTTTTAAACTCAGACTTTTTGAGACTCTCTCTGTCTTTAAACCCCCAACAAGCTGTCACCAATGTTCTCAGAGGACAGGCTGATCTAGGCTGGGATTTTCAAAGGAGTTTAAGGAGCTTAGGTGCCCAAATCCCACTGAAATTCAATAGGCACCTAACTCCCATAGGCTTCCTCAAAAGGCCCAGCCCTAGTTGTTGAAGCACCGCATTAAGCTGTAGGACACTTGGGTTCTACACTGAGCGCTGGGACTGACTCACTGCGTGGCCTTGCTGAAATTGCAAAGGTCAAAATTGTGCAATACATTTGGGTGCCTCCATCATTTTTGGATGTCCAGCTTGAGATGCTCATGGCCTGATTTATCTAAGGTGCTGGGCAGTTCAACTCTGACCTCCAAAGGATCTCAAGATGTCTTACGTGGGGCAGCCAATCTTTAAGGCACCTAACATGAATGGGCTTTTTGCAAATGTTGGCCTTCATCCCTCTGTGCCTCAGTTTCCCCATCTGCCAAATGGGAGTAATACTATTTCCCTGCCTGACAGGGGTAATGTGAAGCTTAATCAGTTAAGGCCAGATTCTGATCCACTCTCCCCTTACTCACACCCTGAGTAGCACCTTACTTTACAGATAGTGACATTGAAATCATTGGGCCGACTCCTGGAGTAAAGTGTCCTTCATTGTGAAGAAGGGGACCATGGCCTTCATATTGATAGAGTGCTCTGAGATCCTTCCTGGAGGAGGCTACATGGGCTCAATCCGACAAGGTGCAGAGCACCCAAGGAAATCCATGGGTGTTGCTGCCATTGTTGCAAAGGGATGTTCCTCTGGCCTGCACATCAATGTCCTTGGTGAACCTAGTGGTGGGCTGGGAGTGTGCCATCATTAGGTGATCCCCACAGCCAAGACAGAGGCATGGGCCTGTTGAACCTAGTCCTTAAACCTGACCCTGTCAGGTGCTCCTTTCCTCCTCACAGCAGGGCTCCTCGCCATGGCAACACTGTTCAGCGAACCCCTCCCCCACAGGCTCTGCAGGTGCGGAAAGGTTACCTGCCGAAGTTGCTGGGATCGCTTCCACAGGTTTGCCAGATTAGGTTAGACAGATAACAATCGCCCTGAACTATAAGACATTGCCCTGCCAAGGTCAACAGCTTTAACACACTTCCTTGGTGCCCCTCTCCAAAAGAGCCATGCCATATGTTTGGCTGCAATCAGCGATGTTCAAATTCACAAGCTTTTGTGCATTGGGAGAAAGTATTGTCTAGTGGTAAGAGCAAGAGACTGGCAGTCAGACTCCTGGGCAACTGATTCCCTGTATGATCTTGGGAAGTCACTCAACCTCCCTGTGTCACAGTTTATCATAATACATGCCCAACCCACATGATTATTATTTAGATTACTGTAGTGTAATATCATTATCACATGTCTACAAAATAGCAGTCAGTAGACAGTGTCAGACATTGTATTTCTCATGAAAATTTTCAAAGGCAGTGAAAATTTTATTTCAGTTTGTTTCACAGAAATGTTCTGGGGGGTTTTAGTTAAAACCAGGGTTTTTTCATTCTTTTCATCAAAAATAGAAAATGTTGAAAGAAACTATACTTTGTCATGTAAATTTTAATGTAGAAAAAAGGCCGTTTTTGGCTGGGAAGCATTTTTGAATGAAAATTTTCCTCCAGCTCTAGGGGCCAGACATTAAAGAGCACAGAACCAAATGACTAGCCTTAATGTCTTTGAGAGAACTTGAAACTAATTAACATGAATCACGCAGGCAAAAAGGACTAGCAAATAACTCTCCATGAGTGTCCAAACTGCACGTTCATTACAGTAAAGCTTGTTCGTGGAAATTGGTATTCTCAAAACAGAACCAAAACTCACCCTTTGTGGAAAACAGAGACGCTAGAATCTTGAACTCTCTTCTGTGCAACTTTCATGAATTAAGCTTCACAACACCCCCATGAAGAAGGATGCTAACTACTTTTATCTCCCTTTTACATATGGGGAGATGAAGGTACAGTAGGGTTAAGAGACTTGCCCAAGGTCACGCAGTGAGTCAGTGGTACAGCAGGTTACAGACCCCAAATCTTCTGACTCCCAGATACCTGTTCCCACAATTTCAACTCATTCAGGGCTGGTTCCTGTTCCTATTGAAGGCTATGTGGTAAGATCAGGCTGTCACTCCCCAAACACAAAAAGAACCATCCTTTCTAGCCATCACATGGCACAACAAGGATGAAGTTCACCCCTCCCTACCCAAAGTCCAAGTGATCAAACATTGTGTGGTTGGGGGGAGCTGGAAAGAAAAGCCACCCCCTAGCCGCCAATATACAGGCAATGTGCAGCACCCTTGCTAGCTGCTATCCCAGCCTATCTACTGAAATCCCATCGCCTCTGTGCTGGGTTTTTTGGACACTGGAGCCATTTAATCAAGAATTCCATATCTCCTGCCCTGGCCCATCAAATTCAGGGCCAGCACAGAGACCCCCTGAACTTCACGGCATACAGAGACCCTTCTGCATGGCCATCCCACCCACACTTTCCTCTCTGCAGTATTACCACGGTGTGAAGAGCCTTACACAGACACCCAATAGGTGAGTGAACCTCACCCATGAGAATAGCGCAGATAGAGGTGCCTGAGGGACTAGAAACAGAAGAGCCAGCTGTACTATTGAATGTAGCAGCTGTACTGATCTGTCTGCTCTGAGTCCTGTTATCAAGTGGTATCTGCACTTAGATGTTAAGGGTGAAAACCCACCCTGTGGAAAACAGTGGGAGTTTTACCATTAACTTCAGTGGGGCCAGGTTTGCGCATTGGCCTGCTAAACCCAGGGTTGTGAGTTCAATCCTTGAGGGGGCCACTTAGGGATCTGGGGCAAAATCAGTACTTGGTCGTGCTAGTGAAGGCAGGGGGCTGGACTTGATGACCTTTCAAGGTCCCTTCCAGTTCTAGGAGATAGGATCTCTCCATTTATTTATTTTCATGATCCTGTGGGGCAAATGACAGGACACAGATATCACATTTTATTCTTCCTAGACAGTAACCACAGAATTGGTTTGTTTGAAACTAACATGTTAGGACATGAAGTAATGGGCTTAATCAGCAGCAAGGGAGATTTAGGCTAGATATTAGGGGAAATGTTAGAACTATGAGGATAGTTACACACTGGACGAGGCTTCTAAAGAAGGCTGTGAAACCCCCATCATTGGAAGTTAAGAACAAGTTAAACAAACACCTGTCAGGGATGGTCTACATTTATGCCGTTCTGCCTCAGCACCTGGAACTGGACTAGATGATCTCTCAAGGGCCCTTCCAGGCCTACCTTTCCATGAATCTATGTAACAGTGTAATAACTGCATGCTCCTGAAGATTCCTCTCCATTAAAAACTCTGTTGTGAAATCCTTTACAAGCCCAAGGCCAAATGAATTTTCAGGACTTCTGTGGCTTTGTGCAGGAAGCCCTGGAAGAATTTTAATGAAACCGGCACTTTTACAATTGCTCTCTGTAGCTCCAAAAAAATCACTATGGCATGTGATGTGTACTCTGATAGAGAAGATAGCAATGTCTGTGTTTGCTTTCCCTGGTTCTCTAAGTCATTAAATGGCTGGCATTTACCATGGACGAATCATCACATGCCATTTCTGCCAGGCTGAAAAGACGTGTTGCAGAGAGCTTTACAGTGAATCTGGTGCTAGTGAGAGATGTTAAACTGACAGCCCTGGAAACTGAATTTCTCCAGTTAGCCTTTCAGAAGTCAGGAATAATAAAGATTTTTAAAGAGGTCATCTTTCTGAGAAGCAGCATGGCCCAGTGTGTAGGGCACAAGACTGGGAATCAGGAGACCCTGTTTCTGTCCTACTGTGTCACCTTAGGCAAGTCACAGCACTGCTCTGTGCCTCAGTTTCCCCATCTGTAAAGTGAGGATAATGGGCACTTCCTCACCAAACATTTTTTTGATCCAGGATTGAAGAGTGTTACATGTCACTAAAGTCAATGAGTCTTTCCATTGACTTCAGTGGACTTTTGAACACAGACCTATAAAAGTTAGATGTTATGATCCTGAGTACAGAACAGGAGTACTTGTGGCACCTTAGAGACTAACAAATTTATTTCAGCATAAGCTTTCGTGGGCTACAGCTCACTTCTTCGAGAATTACCCAATACTCAGCCTACCTAGTTCTCAATCTGTCTCTTTTTTTTTCAGATTCATCATAACTAGATAGATAGATAGATAGATAGATAGATAGCATTTTTCTTCCTCCTAGGTTAAATAAATACAGTAAATATCTCCACTACGAACACAGAATTTATTCCTCAAAGCAATATGTGTGAGTGTAGAAGCATGAGTTGCTCTTGCTAAATCTGAACAAATATGAATTCTCCTCTCCTTGAGGAAAAGCAGACTTTTCCCACCAAACAGATGAATAATACAGTCTGTCTCCCACAATCAGCTAAACCTTACGTCTTAATCACTTCTCTGGGGTTAGTCAAATGGAAAGCTGAAAAGGGTTTAGGATTCTCAGCTTTCTTGTTGACTAAAAATACAACTAGGAAAACTGGGTATTAGTCCAACCAGCCCTCTTTCTGCTTTCCAGCAGCTGTTGAAGAAATATCCAGAGTACCCAAGCAGTGATGGACTAGCTGGAGATTTTTTGACCCCTTACAGCCAAAATCTTCAAACCTAGATGCCTCAAGATAGGCTCTTAAATCTATATTTAAGCATCTAAATCGAAGGGGTCTGATTTTCAGAGAAGCTGAGCATCCACAAATCCCATTAAAGTCAATAATTTTAAAAAGGTTCCAGAGGTGATCCTGGCAATTACAGGCCAGTAAGCCTAACTTCAGTACCAGGCAAATTGGTTGAAACTATACTAAAGAGCACAATTATCAGACACATAGATAAACACGACATGTTAAGGAAGCATCAACACGGCTTTTGTAAAGGGAAATCATGCCTCACCAATCTGTTAGAATTATTTGAGGGTGTCAACAAGCATTTAGACAAGGGTGATCCAGTTGATATAGTGTACTTGGACTTTCACAAAGCCTTTGACAAGGTCCCTCACCAAAGGCTCTTAAGCAAAGTCAGCAGTCATGGGATAAGAAGGAAGGTCCTCTCATGGATCAGTAACTGGTTTAAAGATAGAAAACAAAGGACAGGAATAAATGGTTGGTTTATGCAATGGAGAGAGGTAAATAGTGGGGTCCCACAAGGATCTGTACTAGGACCAGTGCTGTTCCACATGTTCATAAATGATCTGGAAAAGAGAGTAAAACGTGAGATGGCAAAATTTGCAAACAATACAAAAGTACTCAAGACAGTAAAGTTCAAAGGAGACTGCAAAGAGTTACAAAGGGATCTCACAAAACTGGGTGACTGGGCAACAAAATGGCAGATGAAATCCAGTCTTGATAAGTGCCACATAATGCTTATTAGAAAAAATAACCCTAACAATATATACAAAATGATACAAATTAGCTGTTACAGTCAAGAAAGAGATCTTGGAGTCATCATAGCTAGTTCTCTGAAAACATCTGCTCAATGTCCAGCAGCAGTCAAAAAAGCTAACAATATGTTAGGAACCATTAGGAAAGGGACGGATAATAAAACAGAAAATATCATAATGCCACTATATAAATCCATGATACGCCCACACCTTGAATAGTTCTGGTCACCCTACCTCAAGAAAGATATATTAGACCTGGAAAAAGTACAGAGAAGGGCAAAAAAAATGATGAGGGGTATAGAACAGCTTCCATATAAAGAGAGATTTAAAAGACTGGAACTGTTCATCTTAGAAAAGAGATGACTAAAAGGGGCTATGATAGAAGTGTATTTAATCATGACTGGTGTGGAGAAAGTGAATAGGGAGGTGTAATTTACCCCTTCACATAACATAAGAACCAGGGGTGACCCAATGAAATGAACAGGCAGAAGATTGAAAACAAACACAAGGAAGTACTTCATACAATGCACAGTCAATCCATGGAACTCATTGCCAGGGGATGTTGTGATGGCCAGAAGTATAACTGGGTTCAAAAAAGAATTAGATGAGTTCCTGGGGGATAGGTCAATGGCTATTAGCCAAGATGGGCAGGGATGCAACCCTGTGCTCTGGATGTCCCTAGGCCTCCAACTGCCAGAAGTTGGGACTGGAGGACGGGATAAATCTCTCGAAATTGCCCTGTTTAGAAGACAGGATACAGCTAGGTGGACCATCGGTCTGACCCAGAATGGCCCTTCTTATGTTCTTCATGATCACTTTTTAGGTGTCTAAATATAAACTTAGGAGCCTTACTTTAGACGCTTGTCCTACAGCATCTGTTTCCCTTGAAAGCTGATTCCATAACCTACTAACAGTGAGTGATGACGTTCTTCCTAATATCCTCTTTGAGCCTCTTTTCTTAATTTGTGTTCATGGCCATAGGCTCTGCTAATATCCTGTCACCCAGGCAAGTTCCCATTTCACTCAGGGTCCCATATGGATTTGTATCTTGTTATTAAGTAAGTTTCCTTACATCATTCAGCTAACCAGCTATCAGGTTTAATTGTAGGATCAACGATAGCTTAGGAAACTAATAGTAATGGGAGAGGGGGAGGAGAGGCTCACCCTTTTAATCACAAGGAGACAACATCATGATGGGTAATGCCCTTTCCAGGTGGGAATAACTTAACGGTGGAAACTAAAGTGAATTTTTTCTGATGAGCTTGTCTTGTCTTGTTTCAGGAATCCTGTTTATTCCCTAAACAGTTTAGTCTTTTCTAGGAAAAATCTAAGCTGGACAGAACCTCAGAGGAAACAACCTCAGAGTACGTTCTGTTAGACTGTAGAATAATCCCCAAGGTAAATGATGGAAACTTCATTGTTTGAGTCATTTAAAACTAGACTGGATAAAAGCACTGGCAAATATCTTACAGTGACAGAAGAATGGACAAAATAACCTAATAATCCTTTTCCCTCTCTAATGTCTATGGGTCCGATTCTGATACTGTTGGTCATATTACACGGTGAATTTAATGGGGGCACTCTGAAGGTACTATGTAATGTAAGGACATCAGAACGTGGCCCTAAGGTAGTACCATGGGCAATGCAATCCTAAGAAAACAAGCCCAAGAACAGCTGTGCTAAAACACAAACGCATTTTCAGAAATATACATGTTTAAAACCTACATATATCTCCCCATGTAACATGGCAGATACAGCCCTGGAGCCTTAAAAAAATGACCACCTGAGCTGCGAGAAAGAGGTGTTGGGGTTTTTTTTACAGGAACTCAAAGTGAATTCCATTGAACGTCACTGAAGAGCAGGAATTGCCCTTGCAGGACAGCTGGAATATTAAGGAGCCGGGACTGTATTTGATATGAGTTCAATTAAAATACGTGGCAAAACGCTCCTGGTGCCTCCCAGCTGCACTGTGATGATGAGCCATGGCAAGCCGACAACACTGAGAGTAAGAAGCCTGTTTTTTTTTAACGGCACTTTCAAACTGAAAACATTTTCTGTTGTTGAATGTTTCATGGTGACTTGTTTTAAAAGCTATAAAAAGCAACCAGAGCCGTAAAGGGAGAGCCCCATCGACCAATATAGGTGTTGTCAAGGCAACAGTATCAGGCCATGCTACATTTTTGAGGAACTGAAAACAAAACCTGCCCTGCACCTGCAGGCGTCTTAAGTATCAAACACGTCTGCTAACCTCGTACCCTGAATAGTTTCCATCTTAGGAGAGAGAGAGAAACTGCAGCTGAACTACTGAGATTCAGCTTCCCAGAATTGCTAGTCGAATCAAGATGGGGAGATCAGCACTGGAAACCAGTCCCCAGAACGCAATAAACTGGGGAGAATAAAGCGCAGTCTTTAAAATATTTATAGCAATATTTTATACCCTAGGGGAAAGGGAGGCTAGGGTGGAAAGAGAGGAAATAGGTCCAATGGCCACTGAATAGAAACTCACATGGTGAAATTATGGCCACATTGAAGTGAATGACAAAACTCCCATTGATTTCAATGGGGCCAGGATTTCACACCGGGTCACTTCCAGAGGGATTGTATACCAGACAGAACTGGGGGGGAGAATGAACCAAACAGCAATTGGTAACAGAAAAAGGGGAAAGAATTAGAGGAACCTACTTAATCAAAGCCACCCATTTCTATTCAAGTTAAAAAACAAACTTTAGTTGGAAATAACCAAATATCCATCCATGTGAAAAGACTGTCTCCCCGGGATTCATACAGATACTCAGGAAGTATGGCTAAATTAAGGAAAGATTCACCAGTCTTACCAAATGACATTTAAAACCAGGATAGATTTTTAAAATATTTTTTACACTGACACTATTGCTTGGCTTTCACATAGACTGTCTAACATGAGACACAAGTAATATCAGCTAAATTCCACTCTCAGCTGTACTGGTGTCAATCCAGAATAATACCATTAAACTGAGTAGAGTCACTTCAGGTATACACACACTGGTATAACTGAGAGCAGAATGTGGCTCTCTACATACCTATTTAAAAATCAGTTACTCAAGAGTAGTGAACGCAGTATGGATGAAGTTCTGATCTCAGTTACATCTTCAGTTTGCCAAATACCAGTAGTGATTATTAAGTGTTTCCCAATTCATTTTCTTTTGTTCATTCGGGTCTCAGATTACAAACATATCATACTCGTACATCTCAATGTTTCTGCAGCAAATATGCATTTACTGTAATCCATCATTTATACTCTCTCCTGAACCAAATTGGAAAATCTGCCTACTCCCTACTAAAGTGATCAGTATCCTGCTCCAAGCATAGGATACAGATACTGAGATGCCTGCAA
Organism: Terrapene triunguis; assembly: GCF_002925995.2. Taxonomy (NCBI): domain Eukaryota; kingdom Metazoa; phylum Chordata; order Testudines; family Emydidae; genus Terrapene; species Terrapene triunguis. The sequence continues at coordinate 91,574,147 of NW_020664417.1, read as the reverse complement.
TACCCTAATTCTTGGCAAACAACATGAGCAAACTCTGGCTTCTTCTGTCACGTGTCTCAAAGACAGGGGAATAAGATTCTCCTCTCACACTGACAGAATTCTAGAGATACATCATTGGCTTCAGTTGAGTTACACTGGATTTACATGGATGTAAGTAAGATCAGAATCTGATCATGATCTTGTTTCCCCAGTGGACCCATTGTGGGACTAAAGGATAATATTAGTTAGGCTTTATTCTCAGTGGTGGCTCCAGGCACCAGCGCTCCAAGCGCGTGCCTGGGGCAGCAAGCCGCAGGGGGCGCCCTGCCGGTCCCTGCGAGGGCGGCAGTCAGGCAGCCTTCGGCCGTGCTTGGGCAGCGGGACCGGGGACCGGGACCACCCCTGCCTGCCTTGCTTGGGGCAGCAAAAAAGCTAGAGCCGCCCCTGTTTGTTCTGCACTGCAGAAGTAGACTTCCTAGTCAAGGAATGTTTGGGGCTATATACATAAATCCACGATTCATTCACTGTCAATCCTAGTAGTTGTTGTGGACATTAACTCATGTTATTTCCAATGTTTTAATCCCAGCAAATGATTAAAATTATTCCAAAGACCTGATGTCTACCAGAGATCAATGAGCATTTGCATTCATGGATTAGACTCTGAAACACTAACATGGATTAGACTCTGAAACATTCATGGATTAGACTCTGAAAACTCTCTGCTGGAGAAAAGAGATTTCACCAGGGTATATCTGGCCATTTTTAATTGCTGCAGAAACTTGTGACTTTTTTCTGCTGATAAAAAAGGCCTGTTAAAAAAGTATAGTAGGAAGGCCTCTCAGCCATATCAACTAGATCCCCATTCATTCCCTGAGACATCCACAGTTTGACAACCAAGAGGAAGATTTAAAACCATGCAGCCACAGCGTCCCACCATTCCAGCAGCAATCATGCATTTACGGTACTCCATTGTTTATACTCTTTCAAGAACCAAACTGAAAAATCTGCCTAGTCACTGCAAAAGTGATCAGTAGCCTGCCCCAGACATAGGACACTGAGACTAAATGCCTGCAGTACCCATCAATTTCACCATAGCCTTTGCAATTGCTGCAGTACAATGATCTGGCGTGGTGTTGAAAAAGGGATAACGTTAGATCCAAGCTCCTATTAGCAGTAGATACCGTTTTTAGACAGAGGTAAAAGTGATTTCCATGCAGTCAGGCAAACAAATGCAGGGAATGGTCCCATTGCACTGAGGTGTGAAACCAGCCTTATGAAAATAAATTAGGAGCATTTAATCATAGTAATATTTATTGTCTAGCCAACCCCCTCCATCCACCAACAGTTTGAAACTCTGGAGTCTAACAGGTGTGTCTCCTGCCTCAAGGAACGAGGTTTTCTCATATTGAACCACACACAGCATTACCACAAAAAGGAGAAACATTACAGGCTGTAGAAAAATCCATGGGAGATGGAAACTCCTTAAGGTTTCCCTTGGGGAGTTCTCCCCAGTCATTACATTGAAGGAGAGGAGGGGGCAATTTATTAGTGCATCTAGGGAATCCACAAGAGGCACAGGGCCATGTGCAATAAGATTTTGCAACACCCAGACTGATTCCGTGGCCCACTGCACCACCTTCCAGCAGGCTAGTGGCACAGTCTTGTGGAAATGCACTGCCAGAGACCCTACTACCCCAGACATCCCTGTAAAGCACACAGCAGAGAGTGGGGAATTAATGCAACCTAAGGTGCAAGCAGTTGACTCCCACAGTCTACACAGGCAGCTCTGAACAAAGAGCTCACCCTTAGTGCATGGGACTATGAAGTCAAACCAGTCCCACCTGTTTATGGTTCACAATGGCCGTCAGCGCATCAAATCCAGTCTGTGAAATAATCAAAAGAACAAGAATTTCCTCTTTGATTGTCCCCTTAATTTGAGGATCTCAAAGTGCTGTTCAACCAGTTAATGAAGTCTCACAAGTATAACTGTATGCATTTTGTTAGCCGGCAGATAGATACAGAAGGGAAGGCTAAAATTTCAAAGCACTCAGCAGTTCTCAGTGGGTCCACCCTCAGCACCCCTGGAAACCAGCCCATTTATTCCGTTGCTTTCAAATAGATTTAGGTGCCTTGCTGTAACCACACACATATGAAAAAGTTGGCCCAAATAACTTGTTCAAGATCAAACTATCAGTCAGCCTCCATACACAGACTCCATACTGTAAGCATAATAGCCAGGTTAATGCTTAGATACCAGAGAGATTGGGTGCTTTAGAAGCACATAGACAGAGTTCTGCATACCGATAAACACACAGAAAATGTAGAGTCTTGGCAAAAACATTCAGTGTAGAGGGCAAAACCCTGACAACAATAAATGTGTGTATTGCTTGAGCTCTCAAGCAAGGAGAGAGAGAAGCTTTCAGAAAATCCCATGACCCCACAGTGTAGCTGCGATGCATACATGCCACCACAAGATAAGACTGCAAGTGACAAGGGTCAAATGGAAGTGGATCTTGTAGCAAAGAAAACAACATCAAGACCTTAGCACAACATGGAGTAAAGGGGAGTTAGCTCAAATGTGCTGCCACTGACCTATGGCCTTATCAGATGTGGTTAGTTCCCAAGGCACTGCTATGGAAATTGGCAGAATTAAGAGACAGGAAGCTAAACAACCAATGTGGAACACAAACTGTGTGCCGTGGAACTTGGAACATAATTTTAAAAATGAACACGTTGTCTGTTTATTGCAGGGGGGTTACTCTTAGTGCTGCTGAAAGATCTACAGCTAAGGAGACTGGGCAATAGCAACAGTGCCAACTTCCCCACACCAGTGCACCGCAACCAGGATCACCGCTTCAGGCCCATCGGTCATTAGCCTCTCTGCTGGGATGAATGTCCAAGCTGCCAGTTAATGCCACTTGCAGCAGTGAGGTTTGTGATGAGAAGACTTGCCTACTAGAAACCACACTGAGACCTACCGATTCATTTTGCCCAACCACCATGACAACTTTTGGTCATAACTGACCTGGGCTGAACTCAAATAGTTTCAACGTTTGGAGTTTCAGTGAGAGGTTGAAATGCCGAAGCAGAAAAACACCATTAAGATAGCAGCATGATGCAAGAATGAGATGCATTCTAAACATAGATGAGATCCTGCAGTTTCACCAGGCTTAAAGTTTAAGTGCGTCACCCCGCAAAGGTCATGCATGCAGCTGGCAACCCACTGCTCAGTGTGCCAGCAAGCTTCACCCCAAAAGAGGCAGTTTAGGTTTAGAAGAAGCAGCTTCCCACCAGCCACAGATAGAAAGACAATTTATTAGTATATTCTATCAGCTCTAATGTCTCAGTTGTGCATAGGCTAGCACAATTCCATACAAGGGTAAATGGGTGGAATTCTGTGGCCTGTGATATACAGAAGGTCAGACTAGATGATCTAATACAGTGGTTCTCAACCAGGAGTCCAGGAGTCCCTGGGGGGGCCGCGAGCAGGTTTCAGGGGATCCTCCAGGCATGGTCAGCATTAGACTCGCTGAGGCCCAGGGCAGAAATTCAAAGCCTCACCGCATGGGGCTGAAGCCCAGGGCCCTGAGCCCCATCACCCGGGGCTGAAGCCGAAGCCTGAGCAATGTAGCTTCGCAGGGCAGGGCGGGTGGCCTGTGGCGTGGGACCCCAGGCAATTGCCCCTTAATGCTGGCTCTGGCTTTTATATGCAGAAAACTAGTTATTGTGTCACAGGTGGCACAATATAGCATGTTGGGGGAGGAGGGGGGGGGCTCAGAAAGAAAAAGGTTGAGAACCCCTGATCTAATAGATCCTTCTGGGCTTAAAATCTATGAATCTGTCAAAGATTTGCTTTCTATTACATGGATAATTTTTTGTACAGCGCCTAGCACAATGGAGTCCCGGTCCATGACTGGGGTTCTGGAGTGCTACAATAATACAGCTGAATAATATGCTTGTACATTGATAGTACATCGTCATAACAAAAAGTACAGCATATCAAAGAATGTAGGGACTGAGCCAAAGCCCATTAAAGTCAATGAGAATCTGACATTCTCTTAATCCCTGACACTAATTGGGATGTATTTCACAGTTTTAGTAATGAATAAACATATGAAAGGAGAAAAAAAATCAATCCAAAATGAAAGCCAAATAGCTGCTTTGGTTCTGAGTGTTAGACTAAAAGCTGATCATACATTAATAGAATAGCATCAAAAGAAACAATGTGATTGCTGCCATGAATCGGCTAGTTTTAATTGTCTGACTTTCATTTCATGAGTAGGAGTCTTTTAAATGAACATAAAACTAAAGACAATTTTGGATACCCTCTTATCCTGCATAACGTTAACCTTGAATCTACTCAAACGCTTTATGTATAAGAGAGCCCAGAATAGTTTGACTGTCCTTCATTGGCTATGAAATTGATTTTAATTGTATGTTCACTTTGAGGTTTGGAACCAACATTCTTGTTCTTTAGATCAATAAACCTGAAATGTTCATCAGTGTATATCCCTCTGAATAGATTTCTTCATAAGATTCCACGCCAAGATCAGCAGTTTAGCCTGCTCTTCTTAGACATGTTTTGTTTGTAATGGAACGAGTCTGTTATTAAAATGAGGCATTTACTGTAATAAGGAAATTCAGCTTTATAGCTCTCAACTTTTTTGCTAGCACACAACCAGAAATTAAACAAATAATGAAGAACAAAGCAGAGTTTCTGAGAAGGGAACACTGAGAGTTGCAATGGGGTGCTCTGTGCTTCTACAAAAAATAAATTTTAAGTAATATTATTTATCTGCTCTGTGGCTGCCAACCCTGAAATGTGGATGATGTAGATGCCCTGTAGATATCAACCTCTATTATCGATCTGGAGGGCTGGGAGAGAAATGTTAGTCTGTAGAGTTAAATCAGCCCAACTTTTTTCAGTGTTGTAAAGAATTTGAAGGATTAAAAGTTAGCTATTGTGTTTTAGCCTCTTTGTTGAGATGATACAATTCTCATTAAACTACACAGAAAAATACAAAAAGAAAATCAAAATTTCATGTCCCAAGCATCTGAGAAAAAGGCTGTTTACATCAGAATTAGAAAAAAGGCAGCATTGCCTGTTTGCACCAAGGAATTAAGATGGTGAGAAAGGTAACTGGCATCTAATCTGTTTGAAAATTGTGCTGCCTAACTGGACAGAAAGGCTTCTAAAATTAATTTGTCAAAGCCAAATGCTTTAAACAGGGATTGAAATGTACAGGTTACAAGTAACTGGTTACAAAGTGATGCTGTCAAAAGTAAATCAGTTACATGCTGCTAGAATTTAGTGTCAGGCTTTGAAAATGAGGAGAATTAAAGTTCCATTCATGATTTATATTTTTGAAGGACTCACGTATGGTCTTGTATAGAGATTATTAGAAAATGTTTACAATATATGTTCATAAGCATAAAAGATGTTTTGAACTTCGCAAATATTTGATTTGGTTTGATTTTTTTAAAGGATAGTTTAACACTGGAAGATTTAATCGCAATAGGATGTTTTAAATTCACAGCTACATTAAAAAGGGCATCTCTGACTAATAAAAACAGTTCAGGTATAGTGATATTTTTGCACAATATTGAGCAAATTAATTCATATACATATTAACACTGTTAGCAGTGTTTAAACCCAAAATTATCTGGAATTATGTAAACTTCATATTTAGAGTACTAAACAGGATTCCTGGTGCAATACCAAAAACTAGTCCAGATATTAAAGTGCCAGAGTGTTTAGATAATTACTCTTTTAACGTCAATCAACTACATTAGCTGCTGCTTCGTACAATCGTCATTAAAGGCTCACTCCCGTAAGGTGCTGAATGCCTTCCATGCCCACTGACTTCAATGGGAGTTGAAGGTGCTCAGTACCTGGTAGAATCAGATCCTGATTAAACAGTGCACTAGTTAATGTGCTATCAGGTCGAGATTGTCAGAAGTGACTTCTGAGTTACGGTGCCTCATTGTGGGGGGCTCAACGTGAAACACTTTAAAAGGGCCAGATTTGCACAAAAGTGCTGAGCACCCCCAGTCTCTTTACAGTGTCTTGGGTGCATACCTAAAAGTACTAATCATTTTGCTTTATCACATACGGAATTCCATAATTTATATGAATCATCATCTTCTTGTAATTTTGTAAGTGAGGAGCTCAGTGTGAAATGAAGAGATGGGGATTCAGCTGTATTTCACAAAGCATGCAACAACTCTAGAAAGAAAACGTTTTTGTGAAGGGTTGGGAGGGGTTTTTACACATAAAAAATAGTAATTTAACCTGATTTCTTATCATAAAAACTACCCGGTGAGTCACTGATCAGTAGGATGGTTTGTTCATTTCATTTACTTGGATGTTCTGAAAATGTTTAAGCATGGTTGTAAGTGTAAATTAAGGAAGTCTGAGAGCTCCCTGTGTCTGTATTTGCAAGGATATGAAGAAAAAATTCTATTGAATTGCAAGCAAATTAAACATTTCCTAATGAATTCATTATAGAACTGATATTATTATAAAGGCAGTCTGACAGAAAGATCGCCAGGGTTTTACATTAATTTAATTAAAATGTTGTGTTGGGAGATAATCCATTATAGGATTCAACATGTCTGTAACAAGTTACCAGTGAAGTTTTATAATTAAGCAGTGGTCACTTATTAACTGTTTGATCTTGACATGTTAATGAGATACAGGCCTGATCCAAAGCCCCTTGAAGTCAATGGAAAGACTCTCATTAACTTCCGTGGGCTTTGGGTCAGGCCCTATGTGAAGATGTATAATAGATTTGGTAGTTTTATGCACAAAATAGTGACAATTAAATACCAGCACAAATTCATTTTTAATCTGATTTGTTTTGAATATAATAGCATACATTATAAAGAAATATGTAAGGTAAGAGTCCACACTAAGGGTAATATTTGTAAGAGTCCATGGGCTATAACAGATTACCCCATATACTGAGTCTCAGTGAAATACTCAATCACCAGATGTCAGCTATTCTGCTATGCAAGACAAATCACTCTATTTAGCCTGCGAGTGTAGATTCTTCTTTTATTCTACAGTTCAAATGTAGATTCTTTTAGTACAGATAGAGTGGGTAAAACACGAGACTCAAGAAGCCCTAGAAGGATTCAACACCATGATACTTGCTAAATAACATTTGGGAAAAGTCACCTAGAAAAAGGAGGATTTCTTTGTTTTTCCTCAAAATCACTGACAATTCTACAATGTAAGATCCTTTGCAAAGTCTTGTAAAGAAAATGCTGGGGTCAAATCCTGCTCTCAGTTTCAACTGGTGCAAATCTGAAGCAAGTCCCGTGACTTCATCCCTGACTCCCCCTGGAGTCCATTATGCCTCCAGATTTATACAGGTGGTTACGGAGAGCACAATTTGATCATCCACATGGGCCTGATTCCACTCCCATTAAAGTCCATGAAAAGGCTTTCACTGAGGAGAATAGAAGTTGAATCAGAGCCTGTGTTTTCAAGGCATAATTCTCATTCCAGCTGATTCCTCTAGTCAAGATGTTTTTTTTTCACTATGTAGTTAAGTTGTGTTGATTTTCTTCTGGTTATTTTGATTACACTAAATTACCTAACATACAGGTTATGGACCACCTCTGCTGTTTAGTTACTTTCATCCCTTTTTATGTCAAGTTTCTCAGAAATGCTATCAGATCATAAAACAAGTGCTATCATGAAAAGAATATGAACACTATGGTAATATATATACACACACACACACACACACACACACACACACTTTAGAATAGGAGCCTGAGGAATTATTTATTTTACTTTACTTAATTTAAATTAAATAATTTAATTTATTAATGCTAACATTTGGCTTATTGATGAATTTTTCATTTATTTTATTGACAGTAATTTCCTGACTTTATTTTATTGGGTTAAGAGAGAGAGATTTTATTTTATTGTTCCTTTCAGTGCAATTATTGACCTTTCTTGAAATGTTTACATTTATGCCAAAATAAAGTCAATCTGCAAGTCAGTGTTAAGCACAAATGAATTACCCATTATGTTATGGGCAAGATTTTTTTTTTTTTACCCAAGAGTTTATGTGCAGGCGGCGGATTATCATTGCACACTGTGGTGAATGTCGGGTAACAGGAACCTAATGGACTAGAAAATTCTGAACGCTGCACTCTGTGCGCCATATTAGAAAACCCTATATACTGAAAAAAACAAACAAAAAACCCACAACACTACTCCACGATTTAGCTGGGCTTTTCCTTCCAATTCTTCAGAATACCATCCTTCTAAGAATGTATCCAGGGAATTACCTCCATGCTGTAATGGGGAATAGTGGAATAGAAATGGAAGCACCATTTCTGAATGTGTTTTGAAGAGTTCCCTTCTAGAGAAAGACAATGGCAAGTATTGTAACCCAAGCTGGCCAGGCTGTTATGATCAGAAGATGTTAAGAAACACCAAGAACCAAGGATAATAATTCAGAGAAGTGAAATCAAATCCCAAAGCCACTGAGAGAAGACTATTGGGGTGGATGGCGCTTGGTAAATTATGGAGAAAATCTCCTGAGATAATGGAAAATATTTGTAGTATATGATCCTACTTGAAGTGTAGCTATGATGTGCTTTGCTGTAGAGAGTAATGCCTCCGAAAGGCGTATCCTGCAATCAGAGTGTTCGCCATAGTAATTTGGGACTGACGTTACAATGGGTTATAAATACTCATATAAAGAGTTGGAGCCTGTTCATCTTTGCTGGCTTCACTTGGATCAATGCAGTTAATTCACCTTTCTCTAAAACGTGGCAAAATTGTATCCTTTCTGATGCAATAAAATCTGAGTCACTCTGCATTGGAGTTAACAACTTAGTCACTACTATGGAGAAGGAAATATAAAGAACAGATTCTTTCCAGCTGCCGGTTTTGATTTCACATACACGTTGCTTTTCAGTAACAACATACACGTGTTGGACTCACAGCTGCTTTTCCCTCCTTCCCCTTAGACACGTATGAAGTTGAGAAGCAGGATGAGGTCAGTAACGGAAGAGAAGCCCTTTCAGGGTGGCCCAGCAACACCATTGCAGTGAGGGGTCTGCCATGAAGAATCAACTCATGAACTCCCAGACTATGAGCTGGTGGGGGCTGCATGGGTGGGGGCTGCATGTGCAGACTCTAGTGGCCAAGTTATGCTATTTTGGAGCACCCCCTGCTGGCCTCTGCAAAAACAGGCAGCAGTTAAAAGGGAGCTGCTAATGGACACATGGAAACAAATTCTGATCTTGGTTACACTGGTTCAAAACCAGAGTAACTCCATTGAAATCTGCTCTGAATTTATGCCAAGGTTAATGAGAGCAGAATTTGGCATGCTTAGACTTTTGGGCCCTGGGCTAAAGGCGCTGCTTTCTGGCTCTGTGGGAACAAACACGGCTCTGTTTAATAAAATTAAAATTTAAAAAACACGATGAAAGGGTGGGAACGAACTACAGTCCCCACATAATGTACACCATCTGATCCCTCCTCTTTACCAGGGGTGAAGGTAGACAGGGCAACTGCCCCTGAATGCTTGCACAGAAATATCAAAAGGGATATGAGAGAAAACCATCTAAAGACGTTAATGATGGTCAGGACACAGAGCATTTCAGATCAGGATTAGCTCTCCTGCCCTACTAAGACACAAGGTAAAACACCCTGGAACATGGCTCTCTGTCTCTTCCAGTGGGTATTTATAGCAAGGCTCACACAGTCTCCTGCTTGGACCGTTTACCCAGATTTCATCCCAGTGTTGATTGGAGCTTTTCTATATAGTCCAACTTTCGAAGCCAGGTTCTGAGCAGCAATAGAAATCCACAATTCTGAGCGAAAGGTCACCTGGAGGAGCCACATCCCCTCCTCACACTCACTGGAGGAGAGTTTGTGCTTCGCACAGAGCTGCCAGCAGCACTACCAGGGGAGAACGTCCGTGGGTGGGATGGGACAGGGGACAATGAGCTCAGATTCCTAGGGAGGGAAGTTCAGTCATGCATCAGTGACTCTTGAAGATGTCATTTAGGAGGGGCACTTGGTTGTGTCATCAAAGGCCCCAGCAGCCTTCTCTTCCCAGTTAAATTAGTGTCTGCGTGACAGCCAGCAAAAGGGAAGGGACTGGGGAGGCCTTCTGGTGTCCCAGACAAGTTGTGCTAAGATTCTGAACTGAACTACAAAGATCACTTGATCTGTGGTACTTACATGGCCCCCAGGGTCCTAGCATCTGAGCACCTCCCAATCCTTAACACATCTATCCTCACGACATGCTTATGAGGTGCTATTATCCCCATATTAGGGTGGAGAACTGAGGCAGAGAAATTACAACTTGCCCAAGGTCACAGGAACATCTGCAGCAGAACTGGGAAATGAACCCAACCCACGAGAGTCCCAAGCTGGCACCCTAACCCTGGACCATCCTTCCTTGCAAACAGATGAAACTTCTCACAAACCCAGAACATCAAGGCATGGGCAGCTGAGTTAGGTCTAACTCCTACTAAGGCGACTGTGCTTTATATTTTCTGGATAGTAGTGTCAGCGTGGCCATGCAGGGTGGTTTAGATACAAACAACAGCAGGCATGTGGTGATGCTTTTCTCTGACAACTGTACTGACCAAGCAGGTTAAACCCAGATGCAGAGCATATCCATTTCCACCTGTGTGCAGTCTGAGCCAGACCAGATCTCTCATCTGTCTGAGCAGAGCCTGAGCATGGACTACTCGGGCCCCCGTGATGAGGGACATCAGACAAGTTTATCCTCCACAAAAAAGAAAAAGAAAGGGGGAGGGAGAAATACCTGTGCTTAGCTCAAAATTTCCTTTCTTCTGCAGGAAGGACCCACAGATCCATTGCATTGGTCTATAGCCTGTTTGCAGCTCCAATGACAGAATAAAACTAGAAAGGACCCATTCTTCCTACGCAGAAGAATGTGTTAGATGTTTTGGATATTAGGACTCTTCTCAAGGAAAGAGCAATATATTCTGCAGACTCCCCTAGCTCACAAGCTACCTATCAGATCAGCCCTTCTTCAAAGGGCTTCTAGAACTTGGCTAGAAAACCGCCTCTCCAGAAAACTTTCTAGAGACTCAGTATTGTAGCTTGAATTTCCTCTGTTATAATGGCCTGATCTAGAGACCTTCTAGCCTTAGGAGAAGGCTCCCTGTTTCCCTTAGTCTATCCCCTACTCGGCAGTATATAGTTTAAAGAGTTCTGGAATGCTTTGGCTAGTGCGGTTGGACTTTTTAAGGAGGAATTCTTCCTAGTTAATTTCACACTTGCTGTTCCCTTGTTTGGGCCATTGGTAAATACTTTGCTTTTGTCTCCCATTTCAAGCCACTGCCTTCTGCCAGTCCCTCAGGTGGAGAATGAACAATGTTTCTAGCTTTCTCCCCTTATACAAGAACAAGGGATGCTCCCTCAAAAGATAACAGCCAGCAGTTATAAGCTAGTACATAAAAAGGAAGTCCTTCAGACCCTGTGCAGCTGGGCCTGTGGATTCCATTGCTGCAAGGGGTCAGAGTCCAATTTTAAAAAGGGCTGGATAATTTTAACAGCAGCTGCCTGGTCACTGAGCACATATCACTATGCGGACACTGATAGGGACAACTGAGTCTCAACATTTTACGGTGTCAAAGGATTGCTGTGGGAGCCAGGGAGATTTTTCCACCGCAGTGGAGAGCATTGTGCAAGTACCCAAGGACTTCAACCCTACAAGCTACTGTGTGCCCTCAACACCCACTCAGACCAGCCCCAGTTCAGCAGGATACTCGAGACTGCACCTGAATTCCAGCACATGACAAGTCCCATGGGAGGCACTGGGAGGAATCATGTAATGAAAGTTAGGCATGTGTTTAAATATCGTGTAGTTATGGGGACTTCAATGAAAGCTGATGGTGCTCAGTGCCTGGCAAGTGAGAGGCCCAGATGCCTGGGATGGAAACAGCTGAGGTCTGAAGTATCACTGATCTGTTTTAAATCCGTGAAGTGTCAGGGGTTGTTTACTGGACTTGGTGGACCAACTGCTCTGCCTTTCTCTGCCAAATCCCTTGTTGTGTCTCACGCATTTATAGTCTGGGGATAGGTGGCTCTGCCTTTTCAGCTCCATCTGCAGAAAGTGTCCAATTGTGTAAACTAAAACAAACCCCATTACTACAGCACAAACGGTAAACACAAAAAGATGCAATGAATATAGCCAAGCACCTGACCAAAGCAAGGAGAGTCAGAGTTATGTCTGTAACATTGTCTCCTTGATCGAGCAGGGCCTGCTGGTAATGAGATATGCAGTATTGTGTCTTATTCCACACCCAGACAATAACCATGCACACTGGGTCAGGCTGAGGACCAGTTTTCATAGCTTTTAGTGCATGTTTTCTCTTTCTGGCAAAACATCCCTGCAAAGTGTTGTTACACAGGCAATGGATTAACTGGTTAGAGCTGCAGGCTAAGAATCATGTTTTTTATGCTCTGTTCTACTCCTAGCTCTGACAATTGCATGAGATGTAGGGCAAGTCAACTTAATCTGTGCTCCGTTTGCCCATGTCTAGAACAGGTCTGATTCTTCTCTCCCAGGAGTAAGAATTAGAAAGCCAGCATTTTCAAAGCAGGTGCCTAGAGTTAAGCAATTAATTCCAGATCCAAGCACCAAAATAAGTTGTCTGTATTTTCAGAGGAGCACTTAACGCAATGAACACTGTGATTTTTATGCCTCTGAAAATGAGGCCACTGGTATTTAGATGCCTAAACATGGGCTTAGGTGCCTGACTTTAGGCACCTAAGAGTGAAAATAGGGACCTTAAACATACACCATAATGACATCCTCAGTTGTAATGTGCTATATAATTATAATAAAGTCTTATTACACTTACTTCCACCACCTGCTTCCCTCCCCTCCCCCCCACATACAGAAAAAGAAAAAATCCAAATAATATAAATGTGAGGGTGAACAAGCACATGATGCCTGCTACTGCATCCTCCCACTGGACTCATCGATCAAGCTCACGGTGAAATACGAGGGTCCAATGATTTAGGTTATTTTGGTGATGTGCCCATTTGTTTTAGGGAAATCAAAGTATGCAGAAAACAAAAATTGTCCCTCCCTGCCCCAAAAAAGACCTCTTTTTGGACAGCACAATGTGAAACAAGACAGGATCCTGTGTAGGAATTAAATTAGTTTTGCTTTATTGTTCATTCTACTATGATGTTATAGAAAATAGAGGGATGAAGAGTCTGAAAATTTCACTCGGTCAATCTGAAACAACTTCTCTCTGCTCCATGTTCCTAATCTAGGCTGCAGTGATAGTATCTTACAAACAGTTTCTTACCACAATGTTCCATCATAATCACTTTATTGGAAATGCTCTATTGCAGGCCATCTTGGTATAAAACTATGGGGCAGTTTTAGAACTGACAGGACACGTCTGCAGGGAGGAGGAGGTTTCAGATAACCAAAATAACCTTTTTTTGCAAAAAGGGAACAACATCTTACTCACACGTGCAGCTTTTAGACACAGATGCAAATTCTCACTCAGTTTCATAGAATTTGAATGCAAGTGCTGCAGTTTAACAGGTGTTGTTCAGACACTTGGGTGACAGGCAAAAAAAATATTTTGATAAGATCAAACAGGAAATCAAATGTGAACTGGTGCATTCAGTGTGGGTGAAATTCACCCTTGTACAGAGAGCCACGTAAGGCCTTCAGCTACACAAATGGGGGCAGATCCTCGGTGCGTGGAAATTGTTATAGCTCTAGTGAAGGCGATTTACACCAACTGAGGTTCTGTCCCATCAGGTATTAAATATTTCATTGTAAAAGAGAATCAGAACAGTCAAAAACCTGGCGTTACAGCTCTTTATTTCAGTGCCCATAACATACAAAGTGATGACTCATGTTTTTGACACTATAACATGCAAAGCACCTATAGGTGGAATAGGATACATCAGATGATTGCCTTGTCCTCTTGCTACATTTGTATCCAGTCCAGGCAGGAAGACTCAATATTCCTTTGCTTTCCGCTCTATCCTCCCATGAATCAACCCAGCTGTGAGGTGTGATAAATTGTCTTCATTCCTAACCGAATGATTTGCCGCTAAGGTACTAGACATTGTTGAAAGCTTCTCAAATACACTTCTGTAAACTTGATCAAGGCCCCGATTCTGCTCGTGTTTACAAGGATGTCAATCTGGAGTAACTTCACTGATTGGAATAAATCTTGATGGGAGTTACTGTGGATTGACACTGGTTTAACAGAGCAGCGTTTGGCCCAAAGGATGCAATTCACTCCTGTGCAAAGGGCCAGAAAAAGCCTATGCAACACTTCTGTCCTGACCCTTTGCACAGGGGGTAAATTTTACCCATGCAGAATAACTAGGCATTCTGTACAATTAAAAACCATGATGTTAAAAAAAACCAAACGGGAGAAAATACAGAACCAAAAGGTTCCAATAAGGCATCAGCAGGTCCCAACTGGATATGCCCTGGTTTTACATGCTGCATCTTTAATTTTTCCTCCCAGCAAACTAAATAAAAACAATACATTGCGATCACCTTTCCCCCCACAACAAGACGCGGTCAGAGCAACCAGCGGGTTCAAGTTCTGTAAGATGTGTCCTTTTTGGTAAACGCTTCTTATAAAACAAAATAAAAATGTTAAAAGCAACTTCTGTTCAAGTGACTCTTTTTTTAAAAATGACAAGCGTTCCTGAACAATAAAAAATAGAGAATATAGTTTAAAAAAAGACATTCAGTAGCACGTCAGCGGATCCCGACAGGCCTTCTGCCCCAACCTCTGCAACTGAGCTGGCCGCTCGTTAAGGCAACGTGTCAGGTTGGCACCATTACGACAGCTGTTTGGAAGGCAGGGAGCATCATGTGGCTGGACTGTGTCAGAGGGCCAGTTTCTCACGGGCGCTGACAGAACCATCTTCCATGCCAAAGTAAACCACGTTGGCCATGTTGATAAAGAGACCTGTCTCCACCACTCCTGGGAATAGAACATTCACACACAGGTTAGGGGCTCAAACCATCTCTTATCTGCCAGGCTTACCCCGGCTGCTCTAATCCTCTAGAATTAGGGACTGTATTATTATTATTCACTGATCAGGCATCCAGGCCAGATGCTCAGAAGGTATTTAGGCATCTAATGCCAATTGATTTCAATGGGACTTAGGCATCTAAATACACTTGAGGACCTGGGCCTCAAAGTCTACTATGGCTTTACAAAATCAGCCTCTGTACTGACAAGCTTATGACATTTATGCTTCCGGACATAAGCCAACCTAGAATTTGATGGGGGGAAGAAAGGGTTAAGAAAAGTTTCCCTATAGGCAGATTATCCCAGAATTCCCCACTACAGGATTTCTTGCACCACCCGCTGGAGCAGCGGTACTGGCCACTGTTAGGGAGGGACGCTGGACTAGATAGACCATTGAGCTGATCTGGGATGATTGTTCTTATGGGTATGAATAGAACAGAGTGAAGTGCTTGCTAACGCCCTGACTTTGCAACCAGCTCAGTGCAAGAGGACATCTGCACCCATGGAGAGCCCCACTAAAGCCAGTGGGTCTCTGTATTGGTGCAGGAACCCAAGCTCTGTGGCCCTCAGAAGGATCGGGGGGCTAAGCAAGTAGCCCCACAGCAGTCAGTAAGCACCATGCCCTGAAGCAAGCATTGCACAAACACACACCAAGCTTACACGTAACAGCAGGAGTGAGATATACAAGGGAAGGAATCACTGTCACAAGAGAGACAAGTGGCACAGAATTTTCACTAGCTGCAAGTGAAACTGACAGGTCCCCGCTGTGGAACTCTAGATAGAGAGTGACACATGGCAACTTTCACCAGTTCGTTTAGATTCATTTTACTAGCATCGCTGCCTGGGGCTCAAGGCTGATATCAACTGACTGCTGGGAGCCAGTGCAGAAAAATACGTTCAGACGCAGTGGAATGGTGAACGTCAAGACACTGGGTATAATCCTATCCCCGCTGGAGTCAATGAGAGTTTTGCCATGGACGTCAATAGGCACAGGATTTCACCCTTTATTTTTAACTGTAATAAAACAATACAGATGATCCATGTACAGCAAGTTACAGGGAGCAGACACAGGGTATGATTCACTTCCAGATCTTATGTGCTGACTGCGCTGACGCTGCCCCTGCCACCTGGTGCTTTACACAGGACCAGCTCTAGGCACCAACAAAGCAAGCACGTGCTTGGGGCGACACAATTCCAGGGTGGCATTCCGTGCAATTGCGGTCTCGGAGGGTTGTTTTTTTTTTTGCTTGGACAGTTGCGCTCTCGGAGCTTGGGGCTGCAAAAAACCTGGAGCCGGCCCTGGCTTTACAATCCAAAATCCAATCCTGCGAGATTCCCCAGCAGCAGGAACTGAGGGTGCCCTGCACCTTGCAGGATGAGAACAGAACGATTCCAGTGGCCTGGATGAGAAGGGGAGGCTGGCGGAGCAGGGCAGGGCTTTTCACTAAGGGGGGTGTAAGATCCGCCTATGGCTTAGCTTTGAGGAGGTGGCTCCCCTGTTTTGCCAGGGAGTTCTAGGTGCAGGGGAACATCGGAAGAGGCAGGAAGGTGAGAGTGAGACAAGACTACAAAGGGAAGGAGGAGGGGGGGGGAAACAGAAATAGAAGGTGGCAGAGTAGTGCAGGGCACTGAAGGCAAGGACAATAGTCTTGAGCTTGAGGCAGAAGGGGAGAAGCCAATGGAGGTATTCTAAGAGGCCGGGATTTGGGGGAAGGACACCACACAAAGTCCAAGCAGCAGAGGGTGGCTATTTAAGCTGCAGTGGTTTGGGCAGACTGTGGGGGTGGGTCAGATGTCACAATGTGGAGCTCCTCCACGCAAAGCTGGGCTAGGAACCAGATTAGCAAGAAGCCACTTTGGTACGACAGGCGTTATCACTAGGAGACGAAGGATTAGTCCCTCTGGATGTGATTCCTGCATTCTCACCACCACCACCACCTCTGATGTAGGTATGTCCATAGGCCCCGAGTCAGCAAAGTACGTAAGCACAAGCCTCACTTTTAGCATGAGTAAGCTCACTGACAGCAACAGGACTGACTGCTCGTACACTTAAAGTTAGGGTCATGCTAAGTACCCTGCTGAATCAGGGCTTTAGGGAGCAGATCACAATAGAGAAAATTGTGCAGAGTGGTACACAGGGTTTAAATTATATGACCAAGATTAAATTTCCCCCTCTTTAACTTAAAAGGCAAGTTACTGGGCGCAATACAGGAGACGCTAGATGAAATTCTCTGGCCTGTGATATGCAAGGAATCAAACTAGATGATTTAATGGTCTCTTCTGGCATTAAAAATCTATGGAAAGTATCAGAAAGAAATCACCTGGAAACGAGTTGCATTATGCAGCAAAATAGTGAAAGCTGTATTTGTTACAACAGGCCTCCAGACTCCTTTTCCCGAATGACACTGCTGTGCTCGTCCCGACAGTATGAAATGAGTGGCATGTATTTAAATGGTCTCCGAACAGAGTCATGTTCACTAGTAGCACTGAAAATCAGATGCACTTTTTATGGCTGGAGAAAAGTGTTAACACTGACACCGTGACCAAATGCCAGTAATCTGCAATAGAAATTCCCCTGTAGCACCCTTTTCATCTCCTGCCTTACATTGTTGTACACAGCATTACTGGGTGCTGTTACACAGCTGAGACACCTTCCTCTAGAGCGGGCTCCATTCAGTGGCCTGTGGAAGTGATCCCATAATTTGTACACAGTTTAATTTTGCTTTGGGATGAAAAAGGGTTAAGAAATGCAAGACACCAGGATTTTGTTGCCATTAATGGTTTCAATAGCAAACATCAATTAGGATCCAAGTAACCTCATACCTCTTCCATAACACCCCATTTCATGACTACACACTTCCTGTGTAAGGCCCCAAGGCTGCAATACACGGCCAGCAGGCAGACTGTTGCACTGGCCCATGCACAACACACTGCAGGATTGGGGACACTGTTTAACCTGGAGAAAACGCCCATATGATGAAGAATGATACCCAAGCGTACCTAGTATTTTCTTTTAAGTAAAATATAAACTCTGCTGAGAGGTTTTAATCCGTAAGGGCCGCTTTTTGCAAACCTGATGCTCAGTCGCGCTTACTCCTGCGCAGAGCTGCCAACCTTGCTCTGAGACTTTTACGGATGTTTATGGGAAAAAAATCAGGGAAGTTGCTTAGATCATCAGTAAATGCCAAAGGTGTGAAGCCAAATACAGATGGGGGTTTGGAGGTAGCACCTTAACCGCTTGGGCTGCATTTTAGATGCACTTCTGCACATGTGAGAGTAAACAGGACCTCTCCCTCCACTCCCTGTCTATGGCCAAGGGGGAGGCCTGGGTGCCTTGCACCCCTCGTTGCACCCTTGATCCAACCCCCAAAGAGGGAGACGGGGAGGACTGCCCTAGGAAAGCTGTCCTCCTATGGTGCTTAGGGCTCTTAATTACCCTGGCCAGTTCTGGGCCTGGACCTTCTTCCCAAGATGATCTTCCTCCTCTTCCCCCTCCTCTGTCATGTTCCTGCTCTCTTCCTCTGTTGCCTCCTCCTGCCCCTCCGGATTCTCCTCTCCCCCAGACTGCGCAGTGAGGGTGTGACAGGAGACAAGTTGCAGTGATTGTCAGTGGGGGCTGGGGCACTGCTGGATTCACTGCCCAAGCCACAGGCAGTGTGTTATGCTCTAACTGCCCCGGGCACATCCTGCTGGAGCACTCTCGTTACTCAGCGCGCATTAGCGTTGTCCAGCCGGGCCCACCTGGGGCAGCTGGAGCACAACAGGCAGCCTGTGGCTTGGGCAGTGAACCCAGCAGTGCCCCAACTCATTCAGAATGGCTCACCTCCTATCAGACCCTCACCGCGCAGTCGGTGTATGCACCACAGGGTGGTGGTGAAGAGCGCCCCAGCTGCCACGGCACTATTCACTGTGCTCCTCGGACCTCAGTGGTGGAGAGTGACCCGTATGCACACGCACACACACACACGAAATACACGTGCACTTGCAAAATTAGTTGATTTAAGCCTGAATTACGAATTTCGTAATTACATATAAAATCTGGAAGATTATGGAAAATTCGGAAGGGCTAGCATCTCTGCACAGCACGTTTCCTCACAAGTATGCCACACATAACGAGCAGGGCTGCAGAATTGAGTTTAAATTACTTGCGTACCATCTCAGACAAATTTTGTTCTGAAGAGATGAATGAAACAATGCTGCCACCTGGTGGATGATCTCATAACTACGGATATCACTTTTTTTTTTTTTTTTTAAATAAGTGTAATTTAAGTCAGGGTAAAAGCAGTCCAGCTTCTTACTGGGAGTTGAAATATACAAGTTTTCTGTTTTATTTTATTTGACCAACAAAAGGTCATCTGACTAACCCCTTTTTGAGCTATACAACAGTAAAAAAAAAAAAAATTCTCTTCCTAAAATTAAATCACTGCCCAAAGCTCTATGGCTGTGTCTGCAGTGCAGATGGGAAGTGGAATTCCCAGCTCACGGGGATGTACACGGGCTAGCTTTGATTGAGCTAGCGCACTAAGAAAAGGACTGTGGCTGCAGCAGCACAGGCAGCGATTCAGACGAGACGCCCGAGTGTGTACCTATGATCTTAGACGGGATCGTACCCTGGCAGCTAGCCCATACCGCCATGGCCACAGGGCCATGTTTAGCAAACTAGCTTGCGTATGTCTACAGGAGCTGGCAATCGCACTCCCCAGCTGCTATGCAGACGTACCCTACACATCACAGCCCCACTTGTGACTTCATAGCCACTGTAAACCTTTATACAAATAAGGGTGAGATTTTCTTTAAAAGCACCTAAAAGTGAGTGGGTCTACATAGCTTTTGTATCTGTCTAACTGTGTCTGTTGGGATGAGATTCTTTTACCAATAGTTTTACCAGTGCAGCCCCCAGCATGGATACTGTTATACTGGCACAGCTTATTCCCCTTCTGCATGGGAATAGCTATGTGGGTACAAGCACCTTTACAGTGGTATAAACTGTTTCCACCCTAGGGGGATTGGATCACTGGAACTACCCTGGTGAAGTTACAGCCCTACGGCACGCGTGCAGAAAAGCCCTCGTAGGGGCACCAGTCACACCAACTCTCAAGGGGGCTTCGATGCTTTTGAAAAATCCCACCCCAAGAGTCCATCAATGTTGCGAGGAGGAGCTCCTATCTGAAGCAGCACAAAGAGCATTCGAAAAAGATTAGGATCTCGTTCTCCTAATAAAGTTACAGTGCTGTAAAGTCATTGGCATCGATGGACACCAATGTAATTGACATCTCACCACTCAAGCTACTCAAGTATTTACTACCTTTAAGCATGCGAGTAGCACCCTGGTATTTCCATGTTTAAAATTAGGCAAGGGTTTATGTATCTCACTGAATTAGGATCTTAGGACTCATCTGGACTAGAAAGTTTTGCTGTTTTAATTATATTGGGATAGTTAAAGTGACAAAAACCCATCCGGGGTGTACACAGTTTTACACCAGGATAAGCACACTTATGCCAGGATAACGTATTCCAATTCAGGAAGCAAAATATACCATCCCTAACCAAAAGAGTTATACCAGTATAACTTCATGGACTCATAGATTCTAATGCCAGAAGGGACCATTGTGATCATCTCGACTGACCTCCTGCATTGCACTGGCCAAAGAACTTCCCCTAAGTAATTCCTAGAACCGATCTTTAAAAAAAGAAAAGAAAAAAAAGAAAAGAAAAGAAACACCCAATCTTGATTTCTAAATTGTCAGTGATGGAAAGTCCACCACGACCCTTGGTAAATTGTTCCAATGGTTTATTACTCACACTGTTAACAACTGACGCCTTATTTCCAATGTAGGCCAGACCTCAGGAACTCAGTAATTTTTTTAATATGAGAGATTACCTGGTATCATTTTTATAGCTGTGTTCACTTCGTTCCACTTGTGGACCTTGTCAAACTTCCAGTCCAATATGAAATTCCCATTGTCTGTCACCACGGGACCCTAGGCAAAAAGAGGTGCTGTTAACTACCTTGCAAGGATTTTTTTTTAATTTTTTTTTAAACTCAGGCACAAAGTTGGCTGCCCTCACAGTTTCCATTAGAAATAAATGTCTCAAACAGAACATTTAAAATAAAGAAAATTGCTGTTATTCAACTGTGTCACTGCCCCACTCATTGTTTTGCACCAGGTGGGGAGAACGACAACAACAAAAAACAAACACACAGCTATCCAGTTTACATCAAAGCATGTGGGGCTGTGGACTATGGAAAGCACCTAGACACCTTGGTGAATGTGGGACTAAAAATGTATGTACCTTTGAGATGAACCTGCTCCCACTGTTGTCAATGGCAAAATTCCTACTGGCTTCAGCAATGCAAGGATAAAATGCTATTACATGATGTGACAGTGTACCCCATAAGGCTTTATGGGGAGGGGGTGCTTATAAATGTATGTATGACATAACTGGAATATGTTTGGTGCTGCCTGTGCCAGGTAACATATCTCCGTAAAGGTTATGGTCTACTATATCTATTCATCCTATTTGTACATATATATATCATTTTCTACTTGAGGTTAAGAATATGGGCTGTATGCTTGCTTGGTTTCTAAGTAAGCTTTGGGAGGCATTTGGTCAGCTTCTTTAGGAAGGAATTTGCCAGGTTAAGTACCTGATCAGGAAACACTTGGGGAACAATGCATCGTGGAATGCTCCAATCCACATAAGAAGTCTTCCTGGAGACATGCAAGATTCCATGTGGGCAATGGCTTCAGCCTGTAAAGACTGAGTCATGCAGGGACATGTGACTTGCCCAGGTGACTCCAGAACTCCATCTTGGAGCTGGACTTCGCATAGGAGGGAGGAGGGGGGTCTCCTCCCACAAGAGAGAGTCTATTTAACCCTGGGGGAGACCCCTCCATTTTGTCTTCAGCTGGCTAAAGAAGGAGCCTCTTCACCCCCCCAGGATACTTGAAGGAAACTGAAACAAAAGACAGTAACTACAGGGGTTGTGAGAGATTGCTGGACCCAGGCTAAAGGGAGATTAGCCTGTAAAAGGGAGCATTCTGGAACTGGTGAGGAACTTATCTGTATTTAGTTTGATTAGACATAGATTTGCGCATTTTATTTTATTTTGCTTGTAACTTACTTTGTTCTGTCTGTTACTACTTTGAACCACTTAAATCTTACTGTCTGTATTTAATAAAATCACTTTTTATTTAGTAGTTTACTCAGAGTATGTATTAATACCTGGGGGAGCAAACAACGGTGCATATCTCTCTATCTGTGTTATAGAGGGCGAACAATTTATGAGTTTGCCCTGCATAAGCTTTATGCAGGGTAAAACGGATTTATTTGGGTTTAGACCCCATTGGGAGTTGGGCATCTGAGTGCTAAAGACAAGCACACTCCTGTGAGCTGTTTTTGGGTAAACTTGTAGCTTTGGGACAAGTGATTCAGATGCTTGGTCTGTGTTGGAGTCAGACAGGAGTGTCTGACCTAGCAAGACAGGGGGCTGGAGTCCTGAGCTGGCAGGGAAAACAGAAGCAGGGGTAGTCTTGGCACATCAGGTGGCAGCTCCCAAGGGGGTTTCTGTGATCCAACCCGTCAAACATGGTGTTTAGTCATATTCTACACAGAGGCTGGAAGACACAGCCCTTAATTAACCAATTTAAGCATGATAAGGGGATGCTTTTCATAGAGTGACCCATTTCGGTACCCTAAAAGAGTCTGTCCTAGGCCGTTAGAAGAGCTTCAATGCAAAACACCACCACTATTAATAATACTTATACCAAAAGGTACTAATGACGACTATGAGAGGAATCTTGGAGGCAAGGATAATCCCTTCATTAAGGCCAACGGACATGCCAAGTACTTTCTCGGGCTCAACAGAAAGAGCAAACAAGTCCCTTCATGTAGTAAAAACAGCGAGAGGCTGCAGCAGTAGACCTCATGACAGGTCAATGCTAACCCTTGTGGAGGGGTTGCCCTGTTTGCAAACATGGGTGCTAGCATTTTGGTTTGCCGGAGAAGTGTGATCCTGAGAGGAAGAAGATGGACAGATCTTCTTGGGCACAGAGCTCTTTGGAGCAGCTGACTTGGGCATTCTGAAAGACGCCACCTGCTGCTGTGTTCAGGGTAACAGAACTTTATTTACAAGAAATGTCCACAAACAAGATGACTTCAAGAATAGACCTGACTCATCTCACAGTTTCTCATCCTAATGGAAACAAGCCTGCAAGGCACCAAATACTGGTGAACCGATCAGGCCAAATGAGAAACAATACATGATATTAAGCACTAGATTGCTCTTTTAATCCTCACTCACAAATTCTCACAAAGCACCTGTTAAGTAGGCAAGTATTTTACAGATGAAGAAAGAGAGGACCGAAGAAGATAGGTGATATTCCCAGAGTTGCACAGTTGAGTCAATGGTAGATCCTAGGAGTTTGGCACAGATCAGGACTTAAATTCAGCCGGAGCCATCCAGAGCAGAGCCGGTAAATATTTTCAAGCCCACAGGAGCCCCGGGACACCCACTGAGGGGCTGAAGCCTCAAGCCACCTGCCGAGGGGCTGCCCCGACACACACATGCCGACCTGCAGCTGAAGCCCAGAGCCCTGAATGGGGCGAGGAGAGGGGGGGCCCTCCAGGAAGCCCTGGCACAGATTAACCAAAGTGCTGTATGAACAAAGTACTTTGGAAATTCATCTCTTAGCAGTCTTATGAAAATAGTACTAGCATTGCCAGGGTGCTCCTGTCCATTGGATTTCTATAGATACGTCACAGCTGAGAAGGTCAAAGAAGCTGCATATTAGAGCGGAAAGCTGTGCAATCCCTTATGCAAAGAATCCTATGGAACTGAATATTCAAAAAGTCATTATTCTGAGTTTGCCCATAAGGTAAGTATTAAAAACTAGAGCGGGATTTTTCCAAGTGCTTTGTAGAGAGACATGTGGAATTAGCACCACAAACAGCAAAGGAAAGTCACATGGTGAAACTCACAGCACGCCACTTGCAAACTTTTATTTCTCAATATGTAAAGATTTGTCTGTATGGCAACAGGCAGAGCTGACTGTTATATCCACTGTCAAAAAATCTGGTTTTAACAGGACTCAGCAGGTTGTCTGAAAGAGTGAGATAATAGATATGTCTCAAGGGTTGATTTTTCAAACAAACAGATGAGGATACAAGTTTTGTGACGTGACTTTACTCTTGGAGGAGATGCAGTCTTAATTTCTTAGCAATAGACTAACCGCATGCCTAATAGTCCTTTCTAGTTTACTGCTTTGGAGAGTGACTGTGAGGACATCTGCAGTCTATGAAAGGAAACAGACAGAGGACATTAAACCTCTTCATCGCCATGTTCCCACTGGGGCTGAGAGACCCTGCTTGGCCTGAAGGTGAAGAGAGACACACCAGTCATACCTGACCTTCCTGAACCCTAAGTGCTAAGGGATTCCCCATCAGTGCTCTCTGGGAGCTTGTCACTCATACACACCATAAGAAGATGGATACTACTCAAAAGTCACAGAACAATAAAAAACCTAGGGCCTAATCCACAGCCTACTCAGCCAGTGGAAGGACTCCTATCGCCTTCATCTGAGACTGGATTAGGCCCTTCAGAGCAAAACTACCACCCATGAGCAACATTCCTCACGGATGCATTAGAACAGCCCCATGATCAAAACTTCAGATCTCCCAGGACTGTGGCCAGGATGATGTTATTAATCTATGGCTGTCAGAGAAAGATTTTTACTGTATTTTGGTAACAGCAACCTTCTTCCTAATACACCCAGAATAACATTTAAGAACTACCACATACAATCTCGGTCCTCCCAGCAGAGAGGTAGAGAAGAAGGAGAATACAAGGGTTAGTGCATTAGCCTGGGACTTGGGAGACATATGTTCAATGCCCTGCTCCATCACAGACTTCCTGGGTGATCCTGGGCCAGGCCTCTCTGTGCCTCAACTCCCCATCTGTACAATGGGGATAAAAGTACTTAAAGAAACAGATTTCTGCAAAGGTAAAAATAGGGATTTACATTTTCAAGATTTTTGAGTATCTCCCTTTCCAGGTGCCCAATTTAGAATTGTAAAAATGTAAGGCTGGAAGGCACCTCCAAAGATCATCTAGACCAGCCTCCTGCACTAAGGCAGGACCATGTAAACCTACACTATTCCTGACAGGTGTTTGCCCAACCTGTTCTTAAAAACCTCCCATGATGGGGGCTCCACAACCTCCCTTGAAAGCCTGTTCCAGTGCTTAACAACACTTATAGTTAGAAAGTTTTCATAACATCTAACCTAAATCTCCCTTTCCGCAGATTAAGTCCATTACTTCTTGTCCTACCTTCAGTGGACATGGAGAACAATTGACCACCAAGCTCTTTATAAAAGCCCTTCACATATTTGAAGACTTATCAGGTTGCCTCCCTCAGTCTTCTTTTCTCAAGACTAAACATACCCAGTTTTTTTAACCTTTCCTCAGAGGTGATGTTTTATAAACCTTTTTACCATTTGTATTGCTCTCCTCTGGACTCTCTCCAATTTGTCCACATCTTTTTTAAAGTGTGGTGCCCAGGACTGGACACAGTACGCCAGCTGAGGCCTCACCAGTGTTGAGTAGAGCAAGACAGTTACCTCCCATGTATTACATACAACACTCCTGTTAATACACCCCATAATATTAGCCCTTTTCACAACTGCATCATGCTGATTCATACTTAATTTGTGATCCATTAGAACCCCCAGATCCTCTTCAACAGTACTACTGCCTAGCCAATTACAACCCATTTTGTAGTTGTGCTTTTGATTTTTCCTTCCTAAGTGAAGTACTCCGCACTTGGCTTTACTGAATATCATCTTGTTGAACTCAGATCAGTTCTCCACTTTGTCAAGGTCATTTCGAATTTTAATCCTGTCCTCCAAAGGGCTTGCAACTGTTCCTAGCTTGGTGTCAGCTGCAAATTTTATAACCATATTCTCCACTCCATTAGCCAAGTCATTAATGAAAATATTTAGTACAGGACCCCACTACACATAGCCTCCCAATTTGACAGCAAAACATCAATAACTCTTTGAGTGTGGTATTTCAACTAGTTGTGCACCCACCTTACAGAGATTTCATCTAGACCTCATTTCCCTAGTTTGCTTATGAGAATGTCATGTGGGACTGTGCCAGAAGCCTCACTAAAATCAAGATACATCTAGTTTACTGCTTCCTTCCTAACCACTAGGCCAGTAATGCTGTCAAAGAAGGAAATTAGGTTGGTTTGGCATGATTTGTTCTTTACAAATCCATGCTGGCTATTCCTTATTACCCTTTTATCCGCTAAGTGCTTACAAATTGATTGATTAATAATTTGTTCCAGTACTTTTCCAGGTATTGAAATAAAGTTGATTGGTCTGTAATTCCCTCGGACCTCACCCGTCCTCCACAAGGTCTCGAAGATAATTACTAACGATTGCAAAATTGTTTCAGAGAGTTCCTTAATTACACTAGGATGAATTTCATCAGGCCCTGCCTATTTGAGTACATCTAACTTGTCTAAATATTCTTTAACCTGTTTCCCCCCCTATTTTGGCTTCCCTATTATTCCTTCTCCCTTTTCGTTAATATTAATTGTGTTAAGTATCTGGTCACCATTAACCTTGTTAGTGAATAATGAAACAAAATGAGCATTAAACACCTCAGCCTTCCTGATGTCATCAGTTATTAGCTCTCCTTCCTCATTAAATAGAGGATGTACACTTTCCTTCATCTTTCTCTTGCTCCGAATGTATTTAAAGAACCTCTTCTTATTGCCTTTTAGGTCTCTTGCTACCGTCTTTCCCCGAAAGTAAGACATCCCCCGAAAATAAGACCTACTTCCAGTTTTGCCTCTCGCTGTAATATAAGGCATCCCCCCGAAAATAAGACCTCCCCGATAATAAGGCCACCCCGGAATATAAGGCCCCGAAGCTACCGTAAGGCGTCTGACTCCTCTGGACTGTAGCGGCGGGCGCCGCCGCGCAGCTCACTGATTGGCCGCAGCGCAGCCGGAGCTGTTCAGGCAGTGCGAGGTCTCTTTAAATCAAAGAGCCCGCGCCGCCACCAGGACAAGAAAAATAAGACCTCCCCTGAAAATAAGACCTAGCGCATCTTTGGGAGCAAAAATTAATATAAGACACTGTCTTATTTTCGGGGAAACAGGGTAGATGTAACTCATTTTGTGCCTTAACCTTTCTGATTTTGTCCCTACATACTTGTGCTATTCTTTTGTACTCCTCTGAGCAATTTGTCCATATTTTCACTTTTTAATAGGATTCTTTGATTTTCAGGTCATTAAAGAGCTCCTGATGGAGCCATCTTGGCCTCTTACTAGTCTTCCTACCTTTCTTTCTTAGTAGGATAGTTTGCTGTTGTGCCTTTAATACTGTCTGAGAAACTGCGAGCCCTCTAGAGCTCCTTTTTCCTCTAAGATTTCTTTCCCATGGGACCTCGCCTACCTGTTCTCTAAGTTAGTTCAAGTCTGCTTTTTTGAAGTCCAATGTCCTCATTCTGCTGCTCTCACTCCTTTCCTTCCTTAGAATCTTGAAATCTATCACTTCACGATCACTTTCATCCAAATTGCCTGGAATCTTCCGATTCACAACCCATTCCTCCATTAGTCAGATTCAAGTGTAAAATGGCTGTGCCCACTTCCGCCACTTACTGAAACAAAATGTTGCCCCCTATATATTCCAGAAATGCATGGAGCATACATTGTGTTTTGCGGTCTCACGTGAGACGCTGTAAAAGGGCCTGAGTTTCAGAAGGGGATGCTCAGCAAGTAGATGTCCAAAGTCACTAGCCACTTCTGAAAATTTAAGCCAAGAGGTTTTTTGTTCTTTTATGAATATTCAAAAGCACAAACCGTATATTCGCACACACATTATCCGTCACATTTCTGTTTTGCCACCCGCCACGCACACCCATGTGGGGAGAGCGGTCTTCTTCAGAGACCTTTGATCATACTGACCGCTTTCCGAACAGCCATCCTCAGCTCAGCAACGCCACCAAACTTCCTGGTCAGTGCTTTGGTGACTGGGACATAAGCCATTGGGATGACTTCAATGGGGATTCCTTTCTTCCATTGCTCCCCAAGGTTCTTAGAATTTTTTCTACAGGAAATTGGTTTTAAATGGGATTAATATTAATATTACAGCACCTAAAACATAATAAAATAACAATAATACATTTAATAATACTACTACATAATAAATAATAATAATACACTCACATATAAAGCCCCAAAGGGCACAACATCCAAGTCCTTTAGGGGGAAATTCAGAGGAGCAGCAGAAAGCCTAGTGCTCCATTCAAATCCTCCTTAAGCCTTTTTTGAGACAGATTCATAGATCTTAAGGCCACATGGGATCATTAGATCATCTAGCTTGACCCCCTGTATAGCACAGGCCACAGGAGTTCATCCAGTTACCACCCAGAACTTGTGCAGAAAGACTGCAGGTTAATTTTCTATTATCCTACAGATGTAAGCCCAAGAGCAGATGACGATGCCCAGCCAAGTTGGAAAGCTGGCCAGACAGCTGGGCGTACCCACTCCCAAAGGCACGGGTACAGATAAATTTTGAAGAGAGCACGTTCTGCAATTTGGGAACTCTGGGGTTTTGCAATTTAAAAAACAAAAGTCAAATTCGACTCATGAGGTGTCAGTAGAGCTGGGCTTACTTAGGCCTGGTCCTGCTCCCATTGACATCAAGGGCCAAGCGCTCACTGACAGCGTTGGAAGCAAAATAATGCGCTCACTCAGTGAATGAACTCACATATTTAGCTATGACTGAATTTAGCCCTCTGTCTCCACCTTGTGGGAATGAAGTGCAGTACATATTTTACCTGTAGTCGGCAACAACGACGAAGCATTTTGCATAGCCTGCAACTATCTTTTCCTGTGTCAAGCACCCTCTGTGAAGAAAATTAAGAAGTAAACACATTAAACTGGCCTTGTCATGCTTGGTGGGCCCAAAGGATGACAGTATCCCTCACATTCTCCCCACTCATTCTGGAGGTTGTTTCACCCCCTCCCCCTTCCTGTAAACCTAATGTAAATTAGTGCTTGAGAAGGTACCAGAATGATTGCCATGGTCACTGGGGAGATGGCAATTAGCCAGGCATACTAACAAGCAGAGTCTCTGCCCAAAGGGGACTTAGCACAGAGACCCAGGACATAGAAGACTGCTCTCTTTCAACCTCTACAGGTGGTCCAATCAGGCCCAGGGTGAGGCCCAGTGATGGACGGGCCAATATTACTATGCCTGCTGTGTGGATACCCAGGGTTGTCAGCCTGACACCCTTCAAAGCACTGAATTCACATGGAATCCCCAAAACACAAATCTGCTCCTGACTGATCTGCGTGAAAGGATTAAGAAGTCCCCATGAACTTTAGCCAAGCCCCAAAGCAATCATGGCTTGTATCACTAGATGGCGATGCTGCTCCTACTCCCACCCCCTACTCCCTTCTGGATATTGGATAATAAGATCTTTGGGTCAGGGATTGTCTCTCACTAAGTTTTTAGACAGCGCTACACACAGTGGGGCCCTGATTTCAATTTAGACCTCTCTGTGCTATCATAACAGAAACATTTCTAACAACACAAGTAGTTTAATCTATTTGTTTAAGCCTGGCTGCAGCATTGCAGCCGTAAGCAGATACAAGAAGGCACTGCTTACCCGCCACCTTTGATAAGGCTGAGGTCAGAGTCCACCTCGTCAGCTCCGTCAATGGCGACATCGAGCTGCGGGAAAAGAAAACATGGCTTGGAAACCTTGGGAAACAAATGTGCTTGTCATGAAAACTGTCATGAAGCAGGCACCTGCTGTTTGCACAGCTGCACTCAGCCCTACAACTCATGCATCCGCTAAGAGCTGCCCACATCTTACTGCACAGAAAAGTATCCTAATGCCAACAGGAGGTCTGATACTACAGGGAGAGTCTAGTCAACACCAAACTGAACCCAAAACACTGTTGGAAACAATCCCTGATTTCTAGATGGCTTGTTGAGTACACTGAAAACTAGCTCTGGGTAGACTCACGGCCAGATGGCTCAAAACAAGTGTGTCTTGAAAACAATTACACACAGATACACAGCCACAGATAAACAGCAGGCAGCCAGCAAGTCCAGCTATAACCTACCACACCACGGCAAGCTGCTGATCTTGTCTAGTCTTGTTAGACAAGCAGGGACAGTATGTGAATGGGAAACTCCCAGAGAAAATGCCGGCCCTGCAGGAAGTGGTGGCGGTGGTGACTCAGCAGCTAGCACTGTTCGCTCCAGGTCAGTGCTGAACTGACACGCACCATGGGGCAGGGAGGCTGGGCTGCTAAAGGTGCCACTGAACCTTTACCCAGGGAGTGGTTGTTAGCCCCTGAGTCCTGGACAAATTCCAACATGCAATGTCTGGCCCGTCTAGTTTACTTCATTTTGTGTTTGTTCAGGATTAGGGAGTGGATTTAGTGCTCATGAAATCGAGGGGTCAAACAAATCAGCCAGAATCTGACAGAACAAGCTTCCTGCAGCTCAGGTACTGGACCTCCACTCTAACCTGCACACCTTTTAGTGCATCCCTGGCTCTCTCCTGAGCACAGACCCTCAGTCGGTCTGTGGTTCTGCAATGTGAGCAACCTAGGACTAAAACACAGCAGGCTCATTTCCACCTGTGCCCCTAGCTCACAATCCAAACCCGGGTCCCGAGAGCCGAAAGGGGAGGGCGTTATCTCAACACACCAGCCAGATCCTTTCTGCAGAAGAAGTTATCGAGGCTCCGCAGATACAGAAGTGATTTCATTTCTACAGTTCCCTTACCTCCGGGTGCCTGTCCAGGTCACTTAGGCTTAGACCATTCTGGAGGATCAACTGACGTGCCTACACAATGAAAACAACACAAACATTTTGTCGATAATTAAAAGATTCTCTAAAAGCTGCACAACCAGCTCAAACTCCTTTTGCTGGTGTCCCAGCTCCACAGTCTGACCGAAGAGATGGCTTGGGCTCTCCAGTCTCAGCTTCCAAAGGCATCTTGTCCTGCAGCAGGAGCAGGAGAACCAAGTAACAAGGAGAAGTCTCCTTTGCTAGTTAGAGACTGGCATTCTGTAACAACAGGTATTACCACTCCTTTGAATTGAGCGGGGCTGTACGTTAGGATTCCTGGTTCCTCCTCCTGCAGGGCACCATCAGTTCCCATTGACTTCAGTGGGAGTTACTTAAATCCTACAAGATCGGGAAAACACTAGGGTTCTACATTTGTCTCTTCCACAAACTAACCCACTGTGTGACCTTGGACGAGTTGCTTTCTCTCTCTGTGCTTCAGTTCACACCCTTCTGTGCAATGGGAATAGTAATATTCACCCCACAGAAGTGCAGAGAGGTTTAACAGTTGGAAAATGCTTTTTGTTGCTGCATGGAAAATCACTTTTAAAAGAGAAACTGGGGCGGGGGGGGGGGGGGGGGAACCAACTTCCCTGACAAAGACTGGGGAAGTCTCCTGATTCTGCCACGCTTTGCAACGATGAGTCTAATCCCTCCTAACGAAGAGTGGCTTTCTGTCCCCTGTACTGGCTAGACTGTATAGAGGTTTAGGAGTCTGCCACTATCCCTTTAATTCAAGCAGAAGAGGTTCCCACTTATAGACCCAACAGTGTCAGGTTCAATCCCCATCCAGGAGAGTGTTATAGCAAGTTGCATTACCTGAGCCAAATTCATCCCTAATATAACTTCGATCAAGTCAAAAGCTCCGGGCACACTTTTGAGTATTGAGCCCCCCCGCAATTTGAACTATTGCTGACATGTCCTACTATTTAATTTTTGTTCTTTTGTACCGAGGCTAAGACACATCTTTAAAGAGTTCCCTGATTTTACTCTCTGTTTACTCAAATCTTTAATATTACAGTGAGGTTTTCCTTTAAACATTCTAGGCCATATCCTGAGGAAGCAAAAGAGGCAGCGGAGTTCCACTTAAGTCAATGGAGCTACATCAACTGAGGACCCGGATCTCTGTATTTGCCGTGCATGCAGGTCTCAGGAAACGACAGCATTTGGGAGTTATTCGCTCCAATAGGATGGGGAGGCTGGGTTCACAGAGTCATAAGCAAGTGCAGAGTTCTCATGACCAAGAGATAAAGCATCAGTAACAATATGGCTCCTGCACATAAGTCAAGGATTAGAACAGGGGTAGGCAACCTACGGCACACGTGCCGAAGGCAGCACGCGAGCTGATTTTCAGTGGCACTCTCACTGCCCGGGTCCTGGCGGTTCTGCATTTTAATTTAATTTTAAATGAAGCATCTTAAACATTTTAAAAACCTTATTTACTTTACATACAACAATAGTTTAGTTATATATTATAGACTTATAGAAAGAGACCTTCTAAAAACGTTAAAATGTTTTACTAGCACACGAAACCTTAAATTAGAGTGAATAAATGAAGACTCGACACACCACTTCTGAAAGGTTGCCGACTCCTGGATTAGAATGAGACTTTCACTATAGGTACATGAAGGTTTCCTAAGCGTAGCGAGACAGACATGGAACTGCCCAGCACTTGGAATCTCACTGACACGCAGCCTGCTTTGGCTCTACAACTGCTTTAACTAGGCGGAACCCAGAGCTCTCCTCGGTATTCGATGGAAACCTACAGTTTGTTGCCAAGAAACAGCCCAGTTGCTAGGTTATAACCCCCTGGGTGGCTATCCAGATGATCAGTACATGCACAACTCCAGAGGAAAGGGACACACATACACTGGGCTGGTTTCCAATCTCATATACACAGGTTTGGCTCCACTGATTTCGATGGATTTACACCAGTGTTGGGATGGGTGGGTTTGATTCAGGCCCACTGACACTGATTCTCCTCTGCCTTACACCTCATGCAGTTATGTACACATGGGGGAAGTGGAAGTAAGATGCTGCCACACTGATCTGGTGGTGTTTAGTGCTTACTAAACTTCCCTGGGTGCCAGGCAGCCAGGGAAACTCTGTCCCCATGTCTCCAGGTGTCAGACCCCCGACCTGAACAGGCTCCTCAGTACGCACCTAGTTACAAACCTAGCGTCCAGGAACCTGTCAAACATTTTTTATTGTTAATTCTACTGTGTAAATCAAACTCCATTGGGGTGAATGGTCATGATCATTTCATAACAGATCTGAATTTAACTACACACATAGGGCCAAATTGGCTCCTATAACAACTCTCCTGGAGTCAATGGATACACACCAGGCATGAATCCCATCCTGCAGGGCTTTCTCCTGGCATTTACTCTTATAAATCCCCAAAGCAATCCCTTCATCTTGAAGGTACAGGGTAGGGGAAACAGGAGTCAGCTTCTCCGTCCCTACTTCTCTATGCTAGATAACTCCTGTACTAACTCCTTAGCCATCCATAGCCAGGAAGCAGAAAGGAGAGTTTTGTATAAAACAGGGGTAGGCAACCTATGGCACGCGTGCCAAAGGCGGCATGCGAGCTGATTTTCATTGGCACTCACACTGCCCGGGTCCTGGCCACCGGTCCGGGGGGCTCTGCATTTTAATTTAATTTTAAATGAAGCTTCTTAAACATTTTTAAAACCTTATTTACTTTACATACAACAATAGTTTAGTTATATATTATAGACTTATAGAAAGAGACCTTCTAAAAACATTAAAATGTATTACTGGCACGCGAAACCTTAAATTAGAGCGAATAACTGAAGTCTCGGCACACCATTTCTGAAAGGCTGCCGACTCCTGGTATAAAAATATGATGGTACAACATTTAAAGTAGTGCCTAGAGTCCCCCAACTGAATTTGGGGCCCCACTACATTAGGCACTGTACATACACACAGAAAGAGACACTCCCTGCCCTGAAGAGCTTGCAGTCGAAAGAGACAACACAGACAAAGTGTGGTGAGGGGAAACTGAGGCACAATGGGGCAAAGTGACATGCTCAAGGTCACACAATCGGTCAGTAGCCGAGCTGGGAATAGAACCCAGGTCTCCTGACTCCCAGTCCAGGGCTCTATTGGCTAGACCTCCTTAACATATGCATATTAGCATCTGAGTAACAGTGAAAAAGAAAAGCCTATGGTAAAAGACAAGTGAATTGAACTTAGAATATTGTGCCAAGTGGAAGGACTACATTAGTGTAACTAGTTTTCACCTAAGACTGTAAAAGAATTATCTTGTCTTGGTGCAACCCACATGGTAAGGCCAGCTAAGAATTGCAGCACGCCCATGCAAGCCTTACTGTCCTCTTCCCATTTTCTCCAGGCAGTCATGTGACACAGCATGCTTTCTCCCATGAGCAGGGTCTGCACTAGATTCAGCTACAACTGTTCAACATGGTTCATGTGGGTAAGCAGAGAGCAATAAGAAAAGTTCCATCACCGATACTGGAACAAACACGGAGAACTACAGCATGTGTCTCTCCTACAATTCAGAAAGATCTTGCTCCTCACCAATGAAAGGCCAATTTTCCCAACTGTAATGTTCCACCTAAAACCACAGTGCAGCCACTTACAGCCATGCTTCACACTGGTGCACTGAAGAAGGCTGTCAATTAATTTCAATTAATTGTCACTGTGAAGAACTAATATGGTTGAGGTCAAAAGAAATTTACCCGTGTTTCTAGTTAGATAGTATACAGATGGGACAAGCATCAATGTTACCATTTTAGGGAAATTAAAGAGACAATATCAATTAATAAATAAAGTCACTTCCGTCTGAATTTTTTTTCAAATACATTGTTGCATATAACACCCTAGATCACTCCAAATGAAAGATTACAGAAGATACATTTTTCTTTTTCTTTTTTTAAATAATTACTTTGTGCTTTTGGCAGCATTTTGTGTATAGAGTTTATATTTCACTCTTTCAATGAACATTATTATTAATTATTTGTATTACAGTAGCATGATTGTGTCCCCACTCTTGCTAGGCGCTGAATGTGACACATCTTGCAATGATGATGAGTATTGGTAAATTCCAAGCTTTCAATAGAGACCTCACATGCTACATTTTATGGATAAATACTATGAAAAGAGTGTATTACGTATAATGAGTTTATCAGATCTGAGACAGGAGTTTCTCATAACAAACAGTGAACCCTTTGCTAGTTGGCACCAATGGATCTCTGTGTCACACTGAACACACACATAGCAAGAGAGTGCCCCTGTCCCAAGGAGCTTGCGATGCAGACAAGACAGACAGAGGGTGGGAAGGAAAACAGAGGCAACAAGAGGTGCAGTAACTTGCGCAAGGTCTCGGAGCAGGTCAGAACCAGGAATAGAACTTGAGTCTCCTGATACTTCCAGTCCAGCGACCTATCCACTGGGCCACACTGCCTCTGCCAATGGTCTGTTGCCCTTCTTGCCTCATGAACTTGCCTGATGATATCACTCTCGTGCCATGTTCTAAAGGGGAAGGGGAAGCACATTGTGGAAGAACATGCCTGTGTATTCCCATTTCGTTATTAAGGAAAGGGAGGCACAGAGCAACGAACATGATTTGCCTGAAGTCACACAGGAACTCCGTGGCAGAGTCAGGAACAGAACCCAGTTCTCCTGACACCCAGTCCCAGTGCTTCCACAAGACCTTTCTTCCTCTCTCCGAAAACATCTCACAGCTCTACAGCGAAGCTGGTATAAAACATGTCCCCATAAAAGGTTGCCCAGCAAGGGACAGATTATACTGATTTCTTTTCAGGAGCTCCATGTGCAAGCCAGTTACGTGTACTTCCATATCCTCTTGTGCATGTGGTCCCACCAGTGCAGCTCAAATTTTACTGCTTCCAGAGCCTGATGCAAAGCCCAGCTAATTCAGGGAGAGTCTTTCCAATGGGTTTTGGATCAAGCCCCTAATTCAACCGATTCATAGCTTTTCTCCACAGCCGGAGCCATGGAGCGAGCCGTGTGGTAACTCAGACATCACGCACGTTGTCTGAAACGCAACACCATAAGCTTCTCAAAAGGTGCATGGGTTTGTTGTGAATCTCAACTCAGGGCAATGACTATCCATCACCACACTTGAAGTCATGGCCATGAATCTGCGCCGTAACCTAGCAAAGTTCTGCTTTAACTAACTGGGGCTTTGAGCAGATTTACAGTACCAGCTAATTCAGAAACTGCCCTAGAGTTTCCATAGGCTGATAGAAAGTAACCCCAAGTGTATTAACCATAAGAAAGGGCCCCGGAGGGGAGAATATTTTTTACCTGAAAAGATGTTGGGATGCAGACAATATTCAGATTCTCCTGTTTAACTCTCTCAGCTGTAGGAAGAAGCAGAAGCATTAGCTTGCTCAACGAACAATAGAGCTAGAGGAAAGTGCAACAAGTTTCACTTTAAGAAACTTTAGTTCAAACAGCCTCTTCGAAACATTCCAGTTACTTGGGCTTGCCTGTATTTGCAAAGAAGAGTCAGGCACAAACTACAAACAAGTGTCATCCTGTGCTGGATAAACTGTAGCTTCTGGTGACAATCATGTTTAAACAACTTCTCTGGGTCAACCTATGATGAAAAGGCTAATGACCCATCTCATATCGGAGCAGTAGAACAAGCAAGAATTGTGCCCAGTCAGTAAAGAATAATTCATCACCTAGGGAATTAAATCCTATATTATACACATTTTACTGCACTCCTTGTAAACAAGAGAGCTTTAGGTGAATAATAGCAGCTGTCTGAAAGATTTTGCTGCCTCAGGGCCTCATATCATGTATAATAAAATGCATTTAAATATATGGTAGGGGAATGACTAATGGAGCAAAATCCAGTATTTCCATTAAAAGAATTAAATGTTTCGTCCCTCCGTGTAACCTGAAAAGATGAACATCTATTATTAAGATAATAGATGTTATTATGGACATATTAAGATAATTCCCTAATAAATTTTTTTACAAAATGCTATGTTTCAAATTTAGGCAAATCCAACAGCCTGACTGAGTGAACATGGGTAAGTGCTACCTAATGGCAACAGGTGATGCAGGCAAACTCCTCCCCTGTTCTGATCATTCAGAAAGCCCTGCTTTTGGCACCCCGCTCCTCAGCAGTCTTGAAGGCCAATAGTGCTTTATAAATATATTCATGGCTCAAAGATTTGGTGTGAAGCAGAACAGCTCTGATATTGAGCCACAAAACCTGGAAGCAGAGCATCCAATTCCTAAAATACCTCACAAGTATTAAAAACTAACACAGACTCCACCCTGGAACCAACAAGACGCAAACAATGTACACAAGTGAGCATCTCCTCGATCTTAACGGTGACTTTTGCTCTCTCCCATCTTCTATTATCAGTTGTGCTGTTAGGTCTCCACGGAGGTCTCGATCTTGCAAACAGCCCTTGCGCACGTGCATAATCCCACTGAAGTTCAGTCAATCGATAGTGCCACCAATAGTACTGCAAGTCACCAAGGAGTGAGTATTCAGAGTCCTGATGGGCAGAACATTCCAAACTCTCATTTGGAACAGAGGGGACCTTATGCTGCTGAGCTAACAAACAAAAACACAAACAGAGCTTGTCTAGCAGTCCCGGTTTCCCACAGTGGGCTGTTCTGTTTTAAATGGGAAGCCAATAAGAGGCAGCTTATTGTCCACGTTTTGTTGCCAAGATGAACTGCATTCTAGAATTAACCATGTTGCAAGTCCCTCCCTTCAAGAACAAGGGGCAGACCTGAGCTGACTGACTCAAAAAGGTTCTTCGGTGCTTGATGAGCATATCTGACCTAAGGCTGAAAATGAGCCCTGGCCTCCTGCCCTTTGTTAACCCATAGAACGCTACTTGTAGCGCACGCTGCACCTTGGGGAGACGCAGCTGTATAATTAGACTTGTGCCCACTTGCTAAAGGGTTGCATTAATCTAATAGTTCGCCTATACACAGCACTTTATGGGACAAACTCTGCCCTGATTTTCACCCAGTACAATCAATGGAATTGCAGGACATATGAATTACAGCAGGATTTAATGCCACATCTTCAAAGCACCATTGAAACATTAGCCTTCCCGACATCTGAGAGATGAGGGAGTAACATTACCCCGATTTTACAAATGAGTCAACTGCAGAAGAATGGGCCAGTCCCTTAACCTAAGATACACTGTGGGTCAGTGGCAGAGCTGGAATTAGACCTTTAGCTCCAACCTGAGCACAATTTAGGAGACTGATCTGTCTGGCAACAGCAGAGAAGAGCTCAAGTCTAATGAAAGCTACAGACCAACAAACTCATTAATTCTTGGTGACGGCCTTTACAATGAAACTGAGGCACAAGGACAGGGTTTACTTTCTGCCTCAGATCAGATGTGCTGACCAATCAACACACCCAAGGTTTTTAACTGCAAGTCAGCTGTTTATCCAGCAGGCAGGCATTATATTTCACTTCTCCAGACTAGCGTTCCAATTAGCTGGGGCCGCTGGAGCAGAGCATTTTCCTTCGGATGGAACCAACATTATTACCATACCTAGTCGACGGACAGCAGGGACAATTGTAGAGCCGCTTCCAATTCCAAGGACTTGGTTATTCTGCAAACCAGAAAAAGAGAGAAGAATGTTTTCATAGCACATTACGGAAGGTCCAGTACAGGGAGACCATATGTCCCATTTTGGCTCAGACAGTCCCCTTTTTAAGCTCTGTCCCAGATGTCCTGGCTTTTTTGCTAAAACTGGACATTTGTCCCATTTGCTCTTGCGGCAGGTCTCAGGTGACAAACTCTCAAGAGCAAATGGGACAAATGACTGTTTTAGCAAAAAGACTGGGGCAACGGCAACGGTGTCCCATTTTAAGTTGAGGGAAATATGGTCACCCTACTCCAACAGAATATTTTCTTTGCTTCTGCTATCAGAGTCTGCACAACTCCTGCAGAAGGATCCCCGCTCAGTGATTAAACTGATACACAAGGTCTCCTTTGCTTACTTCAGACGGGGAAAGAAAAATACCGCTCTAGAGTGGGCAGGGAAACCAGCTTGTCTTTATGGTACAGCATGACCAGGAATTCTAAGTAACATACCAGATCCTAAAGGTCAGATACTCTGTATATTTATCTAGGGCAGGGGTCGGCAACATTCGGCACGCGGCTTGCCAGGGTAAGCCCCCTAGCGGGCCGGGCCAGTTCATTTACCTGCTGACGCGGCAGGTTCGGCCGATCGCGGCCCCCACTCGCCGCAGTTCGCCCTCCCGGGCCAATGGGGGTGGCGGGAAGCGGCGCGGGCCGAGGGATGTGCTGGCCGCGGCTTCCCGCCACCCCCATTGGCCCGGGACGGCGAACCGCGGCCAGTGGGGGCCACGATCGGCCGAACCTGCCGCGTCAGCAGGTAAATAAACTGGCCCGGCCCGCTAGGGTGCTTACCCTGGCGAGCCACGTGCCGAACGTTGCCGACCCCTGGTTTAGGGCCTGATTTTAAAAGGCACTGAACACACACAGCTCCCATTGGTTTGGATGGACTTGTGGGTACTT
Organism: Terrapene triunguis; assembly: GCF_002925995.2. Taxonomy (NCBI): domain Eukaryota; kingdom Metazoa; phylum Chordata; order Testudines; family Emydidae; genus Terrapene; species Terrapene triunguis. Next base: position 91,534,695 of record NW_020664417.1, on the reverse strand, counting down.
TGCACTTCTGAAACCCAGGCCCATAATGTCTAGGAAAAACTAGGAGGACTGTCCCATTCGGAGCATACAGGAGCCTGACTAATCCTTCAAAGAAATAGGGAAAAGTCAACTCCAAAAACATGATAGTCCTTTGGATGAAGGGATATAAATGTGTAGATCACAGAGGGGTTAAGGATGCCTGGGAAACACTTCCCACAATACCAGCATTGAAAATCTTCCTGAGGCTTGGGATAAAGGCTTGCTCATAAAATGTTTCATTTTAACCCCGGGTTTGTGATGCAGCACCTTCCTTTAAACTAGCATCTCTGTTTGCAAACCCTGGTTCTGGAGTAGAGCAGTTCTCTGCCTCCTGTAAACATCCAGCAGATGTGCCTCTTCTCCCCCACCCACACCAGAGAAACTGACTAACAGTGCAGCTTCTCTGTCTGCCTATTACTCTGCAGGACAGTTGCAGCCTTCAGAGGTTGCCACAGCAGGGGAGGAAGTTGAAACAACCATTTGATGTTGTGTTTCAAGGAAACCACACAGTGAAATACTGTTGCTGGGAACAATATCACTCGTAAACAGTCCTGCTGCCCAAAGCAAGAAATGCAAGAGCATATACCCTGAAGCAGAGTAGCAGGCCACCCCGTCTCTCACACCCAGAGGTCAGATCCTGTCTGCTCTGTAGATACATGGTGTAACTGAGTCCAAGTCCTCCTCCACAATAGCTCCCTGATGCATTTAAAACAGGATTTTAGTCTTTCAGCATAGATGAGTTTTAATGGCATAGCCCTGGGTTTTCCAGGATGGTAGCCTGGTTCAGGAGCATGTTTAAGACCATTCAGTCTCATCTCCACATTTCTGTATTATACGATTAGACACACTGGGAGGTGGAGTGGATGGGTAGTACCATGTTGCAATGGTATTCTCTGCACTGTGGATCCACTTTTTATATTTACCTATCACCTGGGCATTTAAGTGTTGATGGGACCTAACTGCATCCCATGCATACTTCTGTGCTGTTCATATAGGAGCAACTTCCTCAGCCAGCATACAAAGCTTCAGTTCACTTGCGGAACTGTGCTAGTGCCAGAAAAAGAATCACAAAACGTTAGCTCAAGATTTTACTACAGTAGACCCTAAGAGTTACAAACGCCTCGGGAATGGAGGTTGTTCGTAACTCTGAACAAAATGTTTATGGTTGTTCTTTCAAAAGTTTACAACTGAACATTGACTTAATACAGCTTTGAAACTTTACTATGCAGAAGAAAAATGCTGCTTTCCCTTTATTTTTTAGTAGTTTACATTTAACACAGTACTGTATTGTACTTGCTTTTTTGTTTGTTTGTTTGTCTCTGCTGCTGACTGTGTATTTCCGATTCCAAATGAAGTGTGTGGTTGACATTCTACTGCATTTAGCCACATTCCCCAAATAAGTTCAGCTACAAGTTGCCATGCTTGGTCCTTACATATTATCTAATGTACAGTTTAATGTTTCTTAGGCCTGGTCTACACTAAAAAGTCAGATCAACCCAGCTATGTTGCTCAGAGGTATGAAAAATCCACACGCAGAAGTGACATAGCTAAGCCAACCTAACCCTCAGTGCAGAATTCTTTCATCGACGTAGCTACCGCCTCTCAGAGATGGATTAACAAGAGATGGGAGAACACCTACCATCACTGTAATGAGTCTCTGCACTGAATCACCACAGCAGCGCAGCTGCAACTGTGCCGCTGTAGCGTTTCAAGGGTAGACAAACCTTATACCACTGAATTACATATCAAGCAACCTCCTGTGGCTGATGCTTTGACTGGAGTTGAACAGCTCTGGATGGAGCTAGCTTGCTTTGGCCAGTGGGAGCATTGTTGCAGTGTCAGCCTGATTGAGAAGGAAAAGGGTAAAACAGATCAAACCCCAGGGGGGTTAAGGACTTAACTGGCCCCTTAAGTGACACTGACAAAAAAATTAACTCTTTAAATCTGGCCCAAGTTTGGGAGCTCCCACATTATCCCAGCCCACCCCCACCCCCACCGGAGATTCCTCTGCAAAAGGAGTCATCGCAGACAATTACACCTGTATGTTCCCAGTGGTGCCAGCGACGCCACAAAAATGGAAGAGACTCAGTCTCCTAAGTTCTGCTCTACTCCTGCTGGGGGGTGGGTCGTGTGAGGCCAACACAGAAGTAGTTGCAATCCTCCCAGGGAAGATCAAGGTCAAGAACAGGAGGAGGAGGAGACAGACAGGGAGCTCCAGCCCACCTACAACAATCTAGGTAAGACAAGACATGTATGGTCTTCTCTAGACTAGGGCTATGCCTTCACTGCCCCCCAAAAAAGTGTGCTTTTAAAGCAGGATAACTAATGTGCATTAGCTACATTGCTGTAAAAGCCCAGTGGAGCCAAGGCACTCGTAGTTTTTACCACGATGTAGGTAGGTGAGGTGAACAACAGGTAAGGGTAGGGTATAGGGTTAATAGTGAAGACAGAGCCAGCATCTTCCGAGTCCTAGACTAACATGTAACTGCTTAGTGGGCCGTTAACATTAAACTGTTGGAGTTGAACATGTGTTAAAGCACACTGCTCTGTCTAGACTAGGTTGTTAGCATGTGTTAGCTAACACCTTCCAAATCCTAGGGCTGGTCTACACTAGGAACTTACACTGGTGTAGCTATGTCTCTGAGGGGTGTGAAAATTCCAACCTACCTACCCCCTGAATTTCTTCCATTGACCTAGCGATTGCCTTTCGGGGAGGTGGATTACCTACACCGCTAGGAGAACCCATCATGTCGGTGTAGGTAGTGTCTACACTGAAGCAGTACAGCAACACAACTGTAGTGTTTCAAGTGTAGACAAGCACCTAGTCTAGACAAGAACTAAGAAAGGAAAAACTGGGAAATCACAAAGGATCCCATTCTCCAACAAAGGCCTGAAACAAGGGGGAAATGTGCTGAAATAAAGTGTACAAATCCCAAAGAGATTTATTAAAGCTTTCTTTGTCTCACTTCCCCATCTGTAAAACAGGGATAATACTTTATCTCCCATCCTTTGTCTGTTTGACTACAATGTTGCTGTAGACATGTTGGTCCTAGGACATGAGAGAGAGACGTGGTAGGTGCAGTAATATCTTTTACTGGACCAACTTCTATTGGTGGAAGGGACAAATTTCAGTCAGTAGTGTCTTGGAGGAAGATGGCCCTTTATGCTGCAGCTACACCACTGTAGGGTAGATACTTCCTACTATGTGGTTAATCTACTTCTCTGAGAGGCAATAACTAGGTTGATGGAAGAATTCTTCTGTCAGCCTGGCCACGTCTGCACCAGGGATTAGGTCAACCTAACCATTGCACTCAGGACATGAAATTTTTCACAGCCCTGAGTGAAGCAGGTATGTTGATCTAATTTTTAAGCATAGACCATGTCCCAGTTATGGATCAGAACTCTGTTGTGCGAGTGCTGAACAAACATTAAACAAAGATATGATCTCCGCCACAAAGAGCTGACAAATCTAAGGCCCTGATCCTGCAAAACATACATGCTTGATTTTACTAGCGTGAGTAGTAATCAAAGCTAAGCATGTGTGTGTTTGCAGGATCAGGGCGTATGATGACTGTAAGTTCTGAAGGGCAAGGACCATCTTTCACTAGGTGTACGTTCAGTGCTTAGCACAACTGGGCTCCTGTCTCAGTCGGGGGCCTCTAAGCCTACCGTAATACGAATAAATAATAATAGGAATGAGGAAGTCTGTTGCTTAGTGTTGGGAGACTAATTAACAGCGACAACTACACTGGCAGCTGTAATGCCCAAAAATACAACTTAAAATGCTCCCCTTAAAATGCTGAGCTCTCCGCTTCTGATGTGAAAAGATGAGCGAAAGAGAGAACAGAGTGGATTTTCCCCGATAGCCAAAACCATCTAACACCCATGCAATGGCTCCTACCAGTTTATTTACTACTGTTATCAAAAGATTTAAGAAGCAACTCCTACAAAATGATACAAGGCCACAGCCTGTCTTAATTTGCAAGCTGAGTCAGACCATGCATTTTAACCAGCTACAGGGGAAGCCAAAAAAGCCTGGAGAGCTTTCCTGGACACAGAACAAATAAGCTATTCACATTCTTAACTGTATTCTTTTCCCACTTTAAGAGGACACCGCTTAAGTGTTCTATTTTACCAGAATAAAAAGCACGCTTAGTACACGGAAGTCTCAACTCCATAACAGCACAGACCTTCACTCCGCAGTTCTGATTTGCTGGAGGATTTTGTTTTCAAACTGATTGAGGCTCAGTGTTCCAGACAGGCCTGTACCAAAAACAGATCTAGAGAAGGTGCTATTCCTGTGTGATCTTCAACAGGTCACTTAGGAAAATTGAGACAGAGCAGCTATCTGTAGAATGTGAGTAATACTTTACTAATTCACAGAACTGTTGGTCATTAAAGTCTGTGTGGCGCTCAGATAGTAGCACAATGACCGCCTTAGACATGCCAATCCAGCTCAGCAAGGGCCGTCCGAGTACTGGAAGTTTGTTATCTGGCCCCAACTTGTATGGCAATTAGTTTAGTTTATTTTGCAATCTGCTATGAAAATGAAAAGTATTAGCATGGCTCACTGAAACAGAGATCAACTGAAATCGTCATTTACAGAGTCCAGTCGGCATACGCTGTGCCCCGTAACAGACAACTTTTCCCTTCTTTGCTTGGGACAACTGTCCCCCACAAAAGGCACAAAGCTGATAGGGGGTTTTGTTGTACGCGGTGTAGCTGCAGTCGTGTGGGTCCCAGGATATTAGATAGGGGTTTTGTTAATGCCCTTGAAAAGCAATCTAAAATGAAGGAAAAAACGAACAGTGAGGCTTGGCAGCAACCCTGCGAGCACACGTGCAACAGGCACCTAGCCAGAGCTGGGTAAAACCATGCCATCCCCCCCACAAGATGCAAGGGCAGAACCCCATCCTGCAGCAAAATCCCCATCCTGTTTGTCACATGCATGTGTTAAAGTGCAGAATTACTTGCACACCCACGTTGACAGGCATGGAGGCAAAGCATTTGGCTTGGAGGTAGGGGGTCACTTTTACAACTCTCGGAGGGGGGGGGGATCTGGTGCAGCCCCCCCAGATGAATGGAAGCTGCTGCAAACTCCGGGGCCCGCCCTTTGCGGGGGGGGGGGGAGGGTCTCCACTCACCTTCACGTGGTTATCTACAGCCGCCCAGGCGGCCACTCTCTTCGCCTCCTCGGACATGGCGCTGCGGCTGCTGAGCTGCCGGCGCGGTGGCAATGGCACGTGCGCAAGGGCCCAGCTCGCCCACCTCCCGCCCTTGCCCCGCCTGGGAGCAGCGCCTGGGCCAGCAGCCTCCCGCGCCGCATGCCGAACCCCACCCCCCGGCTCCCGGGCTGCCCCACGCGCGCGGGAAGCCTGGGAAGGCGCCGCGCGGGGGAGGGGGGAGGGCGCCGCCCAGTGGCGGCTGGGAGTTGTAGTGCCGTCGGCTGGGGGGGTGCAAGGGACGGGGAGCAGGGGGAACTACAGCTCCCACAATGCAGCTCGCCTGCCCAGGGCTGCCGCGGCTCGCGTGCCCCTAGCGGGCTGGCTGGGGAGAGGCTCAGTGCCAGCTGGGGTGGAGGGGTTGTGCTGGCTGGCTGGGCGGGGAGCTCCCCCCAGGGTGAACCTCGGGGCGGTGGTAGCTGAAGCAATGCACCAGGGATGGATGGGAAGCGCTGCCAGGCACCCTGCCCCCTGGTGACCGGCACAGCGTCCGTGGCACTTGTCAGTGCGCTGGGTTGGAGCCCCGGTGCTGCGACACCGGTGAGAAGTAAAAGCAGCAAAGAGTCCGGTGGCACCTTATAGACTAACAGACGTATTGAAGCATGAGCTTTCCTGGGTGAATACCCACTTCGTCAGATGCATGTAGTGGAAAGTTCCAGAGGCAGGTATAAATATGCAAGCAAGAGTCAGGCTAGAGATAACGAGGTTAGTTCAATCAGGGGGGATGAGGCTCTTTTCTAGCAGTTGAGGTGTGAACACCAAGGGAGGAGAAACTGCTTTTGTACTTGGCTCGCCATTCACAGTCTTTGTTTAATCCTGAGCTGATGGTGTCAAGTTTGCAGATGAACTGAAGCTCAGCAGTTTCTCTTTGAAGTCTGGTCCTGAAGTTTTTTTGCTGCAGGATGGCTACCTTTAAATCTGCTATTGTGTGGCCAGGGAGATTGAAGTGTTCTCCTACAGGTTTTTGTATATTGCCATTCCTAATATCTGATTTGTGTCCATTTATCCTTTTACGTAGGGACTGTCCAGTTTGGCCGATGTACATAGCAGAGGGGCATTGCTGGCATATGATGGCATATATTACATTGGTGGATGTGCAGGTGACTGAACCGGTGATGGTGTGACTGATCTGGTTAGGTCCTGTGATGGTGTTGCTGCTGTAGATATGTGGGCAGAGTTGGCATCGAGGTTTGTTGCATGGATTGGTTCCTGAGTTAGAGTTACTATGGTGCGGTGTATAGTTACTAGTGAGAATATGCTTCAGTTTGGCGGGTTGTCTGTGGGCAAGGACTGGCCTGCAACCCAAGGTCTGTGAAAGCGAGGGATCGTTATCCAGGATGGGTTGTAGATCACTGATGATGCGTTGGAGAGGTTTTAGCTGGGGACTGTATGTGATGGCCAGTGGAGTTCTGTGGGTTTCTTTCTTGGGCTTGTCTTGCAGTAGGAGGCTTCTGGGTACACGTCTGGCTCTGTTGATCTGTTTCCTTATTTCCTCGTGAGGGCCTCATCCTCCCTGATTGAACTAACCTCATTATCTCTAGCCTGACTCTTGCTTGCATATTTATATCTGCCTCTGGAACTTTCCACTACATGCATCCAACGAAGTGGGTATTCACCCACGAAAGCTCATGCTCCAATACGTCTGTTAGTCTATAAGGTGCCACAGGACTCTTTGCTGCTTTTACAGATCCAGACTAACACGGCTACCTCTCTGATGGTGAGGAGTAAGGGTGTCAAGGCCGTGCATGAGTTCACATGGCTACACTCTGCCTTCCTCTTCCTTTTCATGTACGCTGAACTGCTGTGTGCAGCTGTATAACTCCAGTTTACCCCCAATACCCCTTCTCTGAAAATCCTAGTTCCCTGAATCCGCAGTGACCTCCCTGTAGCCCTATGTTAGGCCATGGCTACACTTCAGCTGCTGTAGCGCGCCTCTGAGTGTCCATGCTTCCTACATCCATGTACCGGTGGTTTCCATTCCATCTGTGTAGTTTTAATCCACCTCTCCAAGAAGCGGTAGCTAGGTTGGCAGAAGAATTCTTCCCTGGACTTTGCTGCATCTACACTGAGGGTTAGGCGACCTAATTACAGAGCTCAGGCTGCAAAATTTTTCACAGCCCTAAGCTATGTAGCTAGGTTGATCAAATTTTTTAAGTGTAGACCAGGCTTTAGTTAATTAGTTAGTTCTGTTTATCTGAACAGACAGTTATCCAAAAGTTTAAGATCTCCTCCTGCCAGTATGAACATGACATAACTTTGTTAAATCTACTTTAAAAATACTTGAGTCTAGAGGCAGCATTTTCAAGAGTGCCTTAGTGATTTAGGCACCTAAGTCCTATTGAAAGTCAATATAGTTTAGGCATCTAAATCCCTTAGGAACCTTTGAACAATTTTATCCTAGGTCAATCCCTAGTTTGAGCACCATTTAGTCTACCAATTTTTTAAAAACTGTTTTAAATAAATTTATATGCTCCAACCATGTTGGCAATACAACCTTGCGAGATGGAAGTTTTAACATGTTGTTGCTTTTCTAGTGCAGATGGGGTCTAGACACCAACACGAGGTGCTGTGTCCCAGCTTAGTGTTAGATCCTTATATCAAAACACTGAGATGCAGTAGTGAGGGATGTGACTATAAGCTTTCCTGAACGTGGTGGTACTTGTATCCACACATCATTGACCAAAGTTATACAGCCCTATCCTAGGATGCATGGAGTTTGCTATAAAGTTTAATATGGATTTTCTGGCAGTGAAGGTTGGGAGGAGGGAATCTTTTCTTTGTTCCTAAATCCTGGCCAAGAATCTGGGAAATTAGGAGGGAGGCAGTCATTGATATTTAAGGCCAAAATTTCATAGACCAAAATTTTCAGTCTTGGGTGCTTAAAATTAGGCTTTTAAATCCATACTTAGGCATTTAAATAAAAGTGACCTGGTTCTCAGAGGTGCTGAGCACCAACAAATCCTACTGAAGTTAATGCGAGCTGCTGGTGCTCATCAGCACTTTTGAAAAATCAGCCCACAAGCAGGGCCGGCTCCAGGCACCAGCTTAACAAGCAGGTGCTTGGGGCGGCCAAGGGAGAGGGGCGGCACCTGCGGCAATTCGGGGGCGGCAGGTCCCTCACTCCCTTTGGGAGCGAGGGACCTGCCGCGGAAGGCCGCCGCCCAGCGCGGTTTTTTTTTTTTTGCTTGGGGCGGCAGAAATGCTGGAGCCGGCCCTGCCCACAAGTGACTAGAGAATGTCCATTCATTTTGATTCTGATAACGAAAAAGCCTCTGTTGCTTTTTTAACTTTCTATATATCAGTGACGTGACTCTCTGCTTCCTGATGTACCTCGGAGCCTGTGGTGAGAACTCTCCACAATGCTGCTGTGATTTTTAGGGTCTCGAAATAATTCCCTTTGTCATGGCTCACTGGGCAATGCTGGAGCGCCAGTCTTCGAACAATGGGGCATTCTTCCAGCAGAGCCTCTTTTGTCCAGTAATAAAACTTGGTTGATTCAAGCCAGCCTTCCTTTATGCAAGATGTCAGTGACTTGCTATTAAGGAGTCAGCATGTGAAAAAGGCTGGACTTTTCTACTAGCTGCAAGAAACCTTCTCTAGTGAATTGTGCACTGCCTGCAGAGTAGTATATTTTACAATGCAAATACACACTGGGATGCAATTTCTATCAGAAAAAGCCAGCTACCAAAAATCATTTTCTTCCATGTTGCATTAACCTGAAGTCTGATTTAGTTAGCTTGGTGTTTGGGCTGCTGCCATCCATAACCCTGCAGGTGTGACTGCTCACTGAGAGAACAGCAGCATACCTTCAGTTCTGGAGTGCTAGCACCGATTCAGCAAAGCTCTTTAAACACAGGCTTAGCAGGTGCTCAAATCCCATTAACTTCAATGAGACTTGAGGTTAAGCATGTTCTAAAGTGCTGTGCTGAACTGGGGTCTTGATGGTGATAGAAAACTGAAGCAAAATACTGGAGTCTGATTTTTATCCCTGCATCAGTCATTGAAGGGTCTGGCTTCAAGAATGTCTTAATGAGTATGTGCTCAGGGAGCATAAATACTACAAATACAGAGAAAGGACATCTGCCAGCCTTTTCAATCAACATCTTCACTGAAGTGAAGGATAGGTTATGGTTGGATTTGAGTGGATGCTGACCTAGATAGTCTTTCCTAAACTATCTTTCTCTATGGTAAACAAATAGTTTGTGATGTAGCTTCACCAGTACAAAGCTACACTTGAAATGCTACAGTAGCATAAGCTGTAGCGCTGCAGCTGCGCCACTATAGCACTTCAGTGTAGATGCTACCTCTGTTGATGCCGGTTGCTGTAGTTAATCCACCTCAAGAGGTGGTTGCTAGGGTGACAGAAGAATTCTTCCCTGACCTAGTGCTGTTTGCACCTGACGTTAGTTCAGCCTAAGTACGTCGTTCCTGGGTATGGATTTTTTACACTCCTGAGGGACATAGCGGGTCAATCTAATTTTTTTAGTGTAGACCAGGCTCACGTGTAGACAAGGAAAGCCATGGCTGTGGTGTTTACCCTGTTTTCAAGCAGGAGAGAGCACCACCTATGCAAATTGCAGCTTTCCTTGTGTATGCTTAGGGCTTGAACTAGTGCGACTCCATCGGTGGCTGGCCATTGACTGCTGGGATCAGGGCAAATTCTCAAGGTAGACAAGGCATGAGTTTGTAACCTCACCAAAGACCCTAGTTAAGGCGTGGTTTACACTAAAAAGTTAGGATGACCCAGCTACATCGCTCAGGGGTGTGAAAAATCCATACACCCTGAGTGACATAGTTAAGCCGACCTCACCTCCAGCACAGACAGCACTAGGTCAACAGAAGAATTCTTCCATCAACCTAGCTATCACCTCTCAGCGAGGCCGATTAACTACACCAATGGGAGAATCCCACCTGTCAATATAGGCAGTGGCTATACTGAAGCACTACAGTGGTGTAACTGCAGTGTTTCAAGTGTACATAATCTCTAATACTCACAGGGTTGTCTGTTCACCTGAATTTATCACAAGTCTCACGATATTTAGTGCTTTCCTTAAAGCCCCAGCTCCTGGGATCATTTTGTTACACAAGACTCACAGCTCTCTCTCTTTTTTTTTAAAAAAAAAGCAAGTTTCTAGTGTGGTTGCAGAGAAAAGCTTAAAAATGTAAATCCCAAAGGCTCAAAACCCAGAAGGCAAATAAAAAGAAACCAATATTAATAGGCAGCATGTTTAAAATAAATAAAAGGAAGTACTTTTTTTTACACTATGTACGGTCAGCCTGTGAAACTAATTGCCATAGGATGTTGTGAAGGCCAAAAGTATAACTGGGTTCAAAAAAAGAATTACCGGTAGATAAGTTCACAGAGAATAAGTTAATCAATGACTATTAGCCAAGATGGTCCGGGACACAACCCCGTGTTCTGGGTGTTCGTAAACCTCCAACTGCTAAGAAGCTATGATGACGACAGAGGGTGGATCACTCAAAACTGTCCTGTTCATTCCCTCTGAAGCATCTGGCACTGGCCAGGGTCAGAGACAGGACACTGGGCTAGATGGACCATTGGTCTTACCCATTATGTCAGTTTTATGTTCTTATGTCACTTGTATTGTGGGGTTTTTTTTAATCTCATGATTTTTAAACCAGTCTCGGGATTGTTGGAGGCCTGATTCATGATTTTTGATCTTAGGGTTGGCAATATTATACTTGGTTAGTATCCATGTATCACTCTTGCTAGCAGTCAAGCTGGTACATGGTTTATCCTTCTGTGATTGGTAGGTACACTTCGTTTTTTTCAGTGTGCACAGACCTGTTTGACCATGTTTGTGTAACCATTTAAGTGGCACTCCTTCCTCCTAGCTGTTTGTGCGGTAGGGCATCTCAGAGTGCCTTGACCCACATGTTGTATGAGCATCCCAACTCTATCCCTTGCTGAGGCATTATGGAGTAGCTGTTCAGACATCACAATGCAGTAATATCAATATAGTGATGCAGCCAGGTAGGCATGGATGCACAAATGTGGTGGTATTGTGAAAGAAAAGCTACTGTGCAGATACATCTTAATTGTATTTGTTTAGCTCTGGTTAGATTCATTTATACCAATGTACAAATTATACATTGTACAGGACAGGGCCCAAACCAATGCACTACACAAGCACAAGGGAAGGCTTGCTATTTTTGAACTTTTTTTCCCCTTGAGTTCCAGCCAAAACCAGCTCTATTTGAAAGTGGCTAAAGTCCCTTTTGTAAGATCATGTGCTTGGCTGACACTCAGAAAATGACTACACCCAGCACCAACCCTGCTTTCTGCTGCTTTAACAAAAAGGGAGGTATCTGAACCTATTACATTTGAACAGAACTTCTTGAGACAATGTGGTACTCTCAACCATTTTCACTAGGGAAAGTGCCTTAAGAAAGACCGGAGAAGCCAAAACCGTATGACCTGTAGCCAGGAATAGCTTGGCATCAGTATGGTACTGGGGTTTGGATGAGGGCTTTGAAGTCTGCATGTAGGTTTCCTCTGTCCAGGAGCACCAGCTCCAAAGGCTACTCTCCACATTACAGAAACTGCCAGAGGGCTTCCCCAAGGCTGGTTGACTCCACTAGTCAAGCTGTGCTCATTCCCCAAGCCAAGCCTACAAATGTGTGTGATGGGGTTGGAAAGGGTAAAGGACCCCTAACTTGTTCAGCAGAGCGGTACCAACAGATGTGTTCCAGGATGGGGCCACTCAGGGCACAGTGAAGAGAGGGAGCCCCAGCTCGAGAGACAAATTACAAGCCAAAGGGACATGGCCCAATGGTGGTTAAGTAAGGACTTGTCGACGTTAGAATGTTATACCACGTTAGCTACACTGATATAATCAAAGCAGTGAACTCATATTGGTATAAAGGTGCTTGCATGTGCAGAACTATTCCCATATGGGAAGTGAAATAATTATACTGGTATAAATAACCTTTATATTGGTATAACTGTATCCCCACTAGGGCTTTTATTGGTGTAATCATTTTGGTATAAAAATCACACCCCTAAACAAAATAGTTATATCAGTGTAGCTTTTAAGTGCAGACCAGGCCTAAGGTTCAGGGTTGTACTGTATACTACTTATTTATTTGTATTGTATTATAGTTGTATGAAGGAAGCCCAGTCATGGACCAGATCCCCATTTTGCTAGGTGTTGTACAAACACAACATTAAGGTAGTCCCTGCCCCCAAAGAGCTTAGAAGAGATTCAAATCAAGTTCTTGACCACTCACTACTTTGCAAGAGTAGGGTGTATAGAGGGACCCTGTCAACTGAAAAATCACACTTCTGTGTCTGAATATTTTTATTTTTGAGTGGGATTTCAAGTGACACCTATGAGTCCTTTAACTAAAAGAATTATTTTTCTGTTTGTCCCTCATGCTTACTTTATGCATGTAACAGCACTTTGTGTATAGTCCGTTTCACTGTGTCCCTAGGTAGTCCTATCATCGCTTCCCCTCTTTGGCCTGGTGTTCCTAAGAAAAAAAGGTGTGTTCTCACCTTGAGTTAGCTTACATGTGATAAATAATACAAAGTAAAATCCTAGCGAAGACAAGGCAGTTTGTGGTTTTCACACAAGTTAGCAGGTCAAATTAATGATTAATCATTCATCTTTCACATGACAACTGGGATGAGAAAAACATTTAAAAAAACCAAACCAATGTGACTGTATTACTACATAAATTGACAAGGGAGATTCAGGGGCAGGCTTACTATCTGAAAATACTTTTAACTATTTTTTTTAAATTGACTACTTTTCAAATTGTTAGTATCCCTCTAATCTTGGTGGTGTTGCCATATCCCACTGTAGTTAATTTAATTCTGCCTACTTAAAATGTTACCCTGCAATCTCACGTTCAGAAATATATCAGCAGGATACAACCTTCTTTAGTTTTTGTCTCTGTTATATTGTGTTTTGATCTGTTGCACTGTTTGAAAAGTTGCTGCATTTCACTCTGCACATGACTGGCTCTCAGTGGTGGTTGTGGGTAAAGTGATGCCTGTCTGTGTAGTCCGTAGATTATGTCTGAATTCTTCTGAATGGAAAGCACTCTGTTAATTATCATCATTCTGATCAGTATTAATTTACATCACCCTTGGAGTGAGAGTCTCAAGGTACATTAATGTATTTTTCACTTGTTGCAACATGGACAGGCCACAAGATGGCACATTATTTCTTTCACTGCCCAGCCCTATTAGTTATAGAAAGCATCTACCTAAGGATAGTTCTGAAACATCATGGTAGTTTCCAACCAGCGGACCAAATTCGGTGATGAATCCTGGTCACATGCCATCTGAGGCACATTGCACATACCCTAAGAAGAAGATGGTATTTAGATGGAAATACTTTTTAGACTGCCTACAGCTTCCTGCAATTGCAGGTTATAGTTTCCAGATAAATGACTAGTCAGATATTAAGTTGATACTATACTGGATCAAAATTAATCTCATATATGCCATCAGGACTGAACGCAGTTCCCATCACAAGGAAGTTTTGTTTTCCTGGCACAATTTTTTTTTATATTGTGTAACATAATTTCCTGTACATACTATAGGTGTTTGTTTTAAGGACTTGCATATATCATTGCCACATCACCTATTAAATTAACCTCCCAGAAAAGGAAATCAATCAATTTTAAATTGCACAATGCTGTTGGTGTTTATTTTATTCTAGGTATAATAAAAGTTTTTATGAACCAGAACAAACTCTTGAGAACAAGTAAAACGATTTGAAGTTCAGTTGTAATCTGATATGTATTACTTTTTCTGGTTACTAGTATCTATAAACACCCTGAGCTAACTGTTATTGCAAAGTGGCAAGAGATATGTTACTGGAATTCAGGTGGGATAGCACTATATTTTCTCAGGGACAGTGCTAATTTTTAAGTGTAATGGAGTTAACTTTGGACATGGCAGTTCATAGCATTGCCCTTTAGCATTGTGTTCTATTTAATACCTTGTGCTCACCGTTGTGTCTAAACATTTTCATGCCACAAGGCTGTGCTGCACCAGTGTTTGTAAATGTCATCTTATTGTGACCCTATGTTTAAGGCCTTTGTTACCTGTCAGCTCTGTGTTCTTGGGGGACCAGGGCGCAGTATCCAGCCTGTAAAAAGAACAGGAGTACTTGTGGCACCTTAGAGACTAACAAATTTATTAGAGCATAAGCTTTCGTGGGCTACAACCCACTTCTTCGGATGCATAAGTAGGTTGTAGCCCACGAAAGCTTATGCTCGAATAAATTTGTTAGTCTCTAAGGTGCCACAAGTACTCCTGTTCTTTTTGCGGATACAGACTAACACGGCTGCTACTCTGAAACCTATCCAGCCTGTGTGACTCACGAAGGACCCCACACACACAGCCTCTGCTTGAACCAAAACCAATCAGAAGAAAGACTTACAAAAAGCAATGAAAAGGCAGTGGGAGACACACCTAAACCTCTCCGGACAAGGGTGATAGGATTAAGGAAACTCCCCTAGCCTCATTTGCATCGAAGATGGGACAGGGAGGCATCTCCATTAGCATACAGAATGGAGAACAGAGATTCCAAGGCAAGAACAACATGGAACTCTGCGACCAGAAATGCAGGAAAGCACTGCATGATGGGGGATCTCTGCTCCAAATGTTAATAAACCCACGCCTGCACACACCCAGCTCAGTGCTTATCAGACCAATTCTAGTAATAAATCATTTATTGGTATCCAAAATACTGAAGCTGCCTAATTGCATTATGAGCTTCCTTGAAGGAACACAACCCAGAGCCAGGAATGAGCAGTTCCTATTGTCTAGCCTGAACAAAACAACTTTGGTATACTGCCCTGAGCCATCCATTTACCCATAAACAAATCTAGTGTTCTCTCTTGAACCATTATTGTTTCTCTACAAAAACCCCTACCCAGGCTCAAGTAAGTGTTCTGATGCCTGGATCCAAAATCTGCACCAGTTCCATTGGGACTTCATCATCTCCTGACTGATCGTGTTGGGCGCTGTGCCTGTCTCCAGCACTCAGCTACCACCACCACCTGGGAACTCCAACCGGTTTAAGCTTCACGGAGTGGTGAGAACCCAACTCTCTCTGTGTGGTTTTATTTTTTTTTTCTACGCTAGGTATAGCTTTCTAACCCTGGCTTGTGTGATCAGTTATAGTTTTCTAAACCTGACTGTTGTAATCAAATTTAAGCTAGATTTAATATTGTAACTGTTTTGTTTGTTTGGCTCCCCTTGTATGGTTATTACCTGGCAATAAATAACTTTTATGGTTAAGCTGGTTGCTTCCCTCCCTCTCTCGCTCTCTCTCTTTTGTGTTTTTTGGCTTCCCCATTTGCTCTGCAGCAACACTCCTCTTACCTAAGCTAAAGATCCCTGCAGCGCCCAAATCCTGTAGGATTTGCTCATCAAGTGAGTTACTACCAGAACAATCGTAACGTGAAAGTGGGGATAGATCCATGCTGAACCTGTGGCATAGGAAGGTGGCAGCTTGAAAGTGCTGCTCGACCCAGCCTGCTCAGACGTACTCTATTCCGGTGTGGTGCCCATGCCATATGAGGATGGCAGCTTGGAAGTGCTGCTCAACCCAGCCTGCTGAGTCCAGGGACATATAAGGGGTCAGCTTGGGAGTGCTGAGAAGAAGATGGTATTTAGATGGAAATACTGGTCCTCTCAGACGCTCTCTGTTAATGTGTGTGTGTGTGTGTGTGTGTGTGTGTGTGTGTTCATCTGATTCTGGGGCTGGAGGAACCCAGCCCTGGGCAACCGAGGTCCTGCAGGATAGCTCCATTGGGAGGAAACTTGCAGAAGGGAGAAGTAGAGCTCCGTATGAGAACACAAGTGACTCAAGCAGTACATTGATAGAATTACCCCAGAATTACCCACCCCAGAAGAGTAACCCTAATAAATGAGCGTACCCCAAAGTAATGGGCAAATCTGGTAACACCTTGTCTACACTACAGAATTTTGTCGACAAAACTTATGTTGGCGATCAAAAAGCGCTATAATAACATCACTATTACATGTTCACACTAAGCTCCCTGTGCTGGCAGAGCACATTCAAGCTTGGTGCTTTAGCATCGACATTGAGAGCAGTCCACTGTGGGTAGCTAACCCACTGTGCTACTCGCCACCTTCTGCAGCTACGACTTCTGAGAAGGTGGAGTGGATCGCAGCGCAGCATGGGTATGGACTCAATGTCCCATGATGCATTGTTTTCTGTCCCAGCATTCTGTGGTCTTCTGACTGCATTTCGTGGCATTTTTCAATGGCCCAGCCCTTGTGTACTGTGAACCCACCATCTCTATGTGAAAGGGTGGATCCCGCACTGCTCTTTACTGTTGCTGTAACTGTCATTAACACATGATGGCTGGTCATGCAGTATATCATGAGCTCCCAATCTGAACAGGAATCAGAGTTGCCTGACCTGCTGTGTGCCATGAAAAGAAATAACACCAGATTACTTTTGGAATTCATGGAGCAGCTGCACATGATGGACCATCATTTCTGGGCTCGGGAAACAAGCACTGAGTGGTGGGATCACATCGTTATGCAGGTCTGGGATGATGAGCAGTGTCTACAGAACTTTCAGATGCAGAAAGCCATCTTCTTGGAACTGTGTGCGGAGCTCGCCCCAACCCTGAGGGGCCAGGACACCAAAATGAGAGCAGCCCTCCTCTCAGTGGAGAAGCACGTGATGATCAGTGTGGAAGCTGGTGATTCCAGACTGCTACCAGTCAGTCGTGAATCAGTTTGGAGTCGGGAAGTCGACCTTGGGAACAGCGTTAATGCAAGTGTGCAGAGCCATTAATTGCATTCTGCTACAAAGACCATGGCTCTTGGCAAAGTGCGTGAAATAGATGGCTTTGCGGAAATGGGCTTCCCTAACAGCGGAAGGGCAATAGATGGAATGCATATTCCAATTTTGACCCCGGACTATCTTGTGACAGAGTACATCAATAGAAAGGGGTACATCTCCATGGTATTGGAGGCGCTTGTTGATCACTGCAGGCATTTCACTGACATCAACACGGGGTGGTCTGGGAAGATGCATGATGCAAGCATCTTCAGGAACACAGGCCTATACAGAAAGCTGCAAGCAGGAACTTTCTTTCCAGACCAGAAGATTCCACTGGAGGATGTTGAAATGCCCATAGTGATCCTTGGAGATCCAGCATACCCCTTATTCCAATGGCTCATGAAGTCTTACACGAGAAACCTGGACAGAAGCAAGGAGCGCTTCAACAATAGGCTGAGTAGGTGCAGAATGACCATAGAATGCACATTTGGCAGATTAAAAGTGTGCTGGTGATGCCTTTATGGCAAGTTAGATCTAAGTGAGGAAAACATTCCAATGGTCATAGCCGCCTGCTGCACACTCCATAATCTTTGTGAGGCTAAGGGCAAAAAGTTGCCCAGGGGTGAAGTGCTGAGGCAGATCACATGGCTGCTGATTTTGAGCAGCCTGATACCAGGACTATTAGAAGGGCACAATGGAGGGCAATTCAAATCAGGGAGGCTTTGAGACAACATTTTGAGAATGAGAATGAGAACCAGTGATCTGTATTTCTATATAGCAATCTGCTGTGCTTCTTTAAATTCAATTCTGTTTGTTAACACTTGTGATGATTCCTGAGTGGGATTTCAGTAAGCAAATGATTAAACTGCATGTATATGTTTTACTACCAGCTGCAATCACAATTTGTAGGGCACAAATAAAGATTCGTTATCTTTCAGAGATTTGTTTTTATTAAGCACCAATTAACACACACAACAATCTTGGTGGGAAGGGAGGTAGCAGTAAAGGGCAGGTTCTCATACCCGTGCATAAGTCCAGCTATCATTTTGGAAACTGTCCAAAGGGGTGCAGTGAATGGGATACCAAGATGTTCTGAAAAGTTGAAAGGAATGTGTGGAAGGAGTTTGGGGAGGGCATGGAAAACAGTTCTGTATCAGCTGCAGGGGTGGGGGCAAGCATGCATCTTTTCTGAATGTTGCGTGATTAGGGATTTCAGCATCTCTGTTTGCTCCTCCATTACTCTTATCATCCGCTCATGGGCCTTTTGAATGATCTCCTGATTTTCTTTTCTGTCTTGCCTTTCCATTTCTCTTCACTCCCTGCGCTCTCTTTTTTCTGCACCAGAGGATTGCAGCACCTCCTGGAACATGTCCACCTTGGTCACTCTCTTATCTGGTGGAGGTGCTCCACCAGTGTGTAGGAGGTTCCCCTGAAGGCCACATGTACAGAGGCACAAGAAACAATACACAGACACATGCTTGTTAGTTCATGCGCAGCATTGAATCATTACAGTAAAATACACCTCTTGTAACATACCAAACACTTTCTCACTGACCCTTGGCAAACACACATCTCGGTGAACACCCTAAATATGGTGAGTTTGGCCTAGCTGGGTGGAGGGCACTCAAGCTGAGGTAAAGAGGGATGGTGATGATTCATGGGTATCGGTGCAGGCAACTAGGGACAATATTGTAAATTCTGCCATTCATTTTCCACAGGTGTGGATCATTGAATCAGATATCTCACTACTGAGGATAAACCAGGATGTAAGGGTGCATCTACTGCACGCGTGTGACTTCAGACCTGGTCCATATGTTACTTGCCTGTAAGTGCTTTGGTCCCTGCGCAAGTGATTTCTAAGTGGTGCAAGAAAGTTTCATTCAATGGGGGAAGGAACAAAGCAGCTCTGCCAAGGAACCTTTGGCAGAGGATTGGCGAGTACCTCCAGGAAAGTTTCCTAGAGATCTCTCTGGAGGATTCCCATGAAATCTTGGTGTGCATCAACATACTGTTCTGCTGCACTGCTTAACTGCACAGGGGAATTTGTAGCACACTCAAACACAGCTAGTCTTGCACATTTCTGTCCTTCACCCACTTCTACAGTACACAAAGGTAAAGAAAGCTGGATGTCATAGAACCAAGCAGCATCAACTCAAAAACATCACTTACCAAGGGTCTCCTCTCCTGCTTCTTGTTCACCGGAGATGTACTGCTGGGACTAGCTAGACACCTCTAGAGTAGAGAAGTGTTCCTGACTTGCCACCCCTGCCGTGGGCTCCATAACATCTGCCTCCTCGTCCACGACTTCGTCCACGTCCAATTCCACCTCCTCGTCCATGACTTCGTCCTCGGGGTTAGGTCAACTTTCTGCCACCTCCAGCCCCGCAGAAGTATCCATGGATCTCTTGGCGGTAGAGGTGGAATCGCTGCCAAGGATAGCGTCCAGCTCCTTGTAGAAGCAACAGGTCTTCGGTGCAGCACTAGAGTGACGGTTTGCCTCCCTTGTCTTCTGGTATGCCTGCCTCAGCTCCTTTATTTTCGCTCAGCACTGCACCGTGTCCTGTTCCTAGCCCTTTTCACACAAGCCACGAGAAATCTGCCCATAGGAATCAAAGTTCTGTGGCTGGAGTGCAGCTAGGACTGGACAGCCTCCTCTTCCCATATACCCAACAGCTCCACAGTGGTTCAAGGGGGAGAGCATTTGCTGTGTGGAGCCACCAGGATCAAGATGCAATGTGAGCTCTCCATGCTGAGCAAACAGGAAGTGGAATTTCAAAAATTCCCAGGTCTTTAAAGGGGAGGGGTACATGCTTGGTTACCTGGCTGCAGGGCAGCAGAGTTGGAACTGCTGATCAGAGCGGTCAGGATGGGCATTATGGGACACCTCCTGGAGGCCATTTACAGTGACAAAACCAAGCACAGTGTCTACACTGACACTTTGTCGATAAAACTTTGAGCAAAAAGCTCTACGCCTCTCATCGAGGTGGTTTTATTTTGTCAACAAAACAGGAGTGTTTTGTCAGCAAAAGTCGCATTATAATGTGTATCCCTCCACTGCTTTGTCAAGAAAACTCTGTAGTATAGACAAGGCCTAAATATAAGGATGCCAAGATACAATGCAGTGCGGATGTGTCTAAAAGTTTTCAGATAACTTTGATATGTCCGAATGCCGTCATGCTGCAAGGCAATGCAATGACATCATACCATGAAAATCTGTCTAATCATCATGTCAGGAGATAATGTGCTGACAATGCAGCTAAATGTCATTCCACTACAACAATGCATCCAACAGCCATCACAGTGTGACAATGCAACTGAATGACATCATGCTACATATTGCTACTCTAAAAGGCATCACGCCAGGGTGCAACATGTTGACAAAAACTAAACTTCACAGCACGTTAATAAATAATTATAATAATAGCTCTTATACAGCATTCTAACTATTTGTATATAATATGATGTGTGTACGGCGCAGTACAGACAGGTAAGAAATAAAGACTCCTTCCACACAGAGCATTGTGAGGCCAGCATCCATCAAACTGATGCTCTTGTGGGAGTGCTGCAAGGCCCTGTGTCACAGCAATTCCCCACACAGTCAAGGTGATGCCTTGTGCTGTCACAGTGCCATGACATCCTGCACTGATGCTATGTCTCAATGTTATGGCCGTGGCCAGTGCCGTCACAGCAATACCCTGTATTATCAGGCTGAGGGACCATGCTGTCATGGTGCCATGTGTTGTGGTCCCTCACTGTTGAACGTACAAATCAACATACTGGATCAAATCTGAGGTCCATGTAGGCAAGTATCATGTCTCTGACAGTGACCAGAAGAAGGAAGGTGTAAAAATGCTAGAGCAGGCAGAGGTAGGGTAATCTGCCCACCACAGAATGCTCATCCTACTCTCTAATAATTGGTCGAAGCTGCAAAGCATGACGTTTAAGATCCTAGCCACTACATTATTTTATCATTAATTATGATAAATCTGTATATTCTTCTTATCTAGATAAACACCAGATCCCTTTTTGAATCTTGCTCAGTTCTTGGTTTCCTGTGGCAGTGAGTTCCACAGCCTAATTGCACGGTGGGTGAAAACAGTAATTCCCTGTCTCAGTTATGAATTTGCTGCCTCTCCATGTCCCGGACCGTCCCCGGGGTGGTGTCAAGAAGCAGGGGGAACAGAAGCAGCAGCTCCCCCTCTCTAGACCATATACCTGGATAATCTGCCTAGGTGTCACCCGTATCCCATGATCCTTTAGGGCCTCCTGGCAGAATCAGGAGAACGTGGGTCACGTAGCCCTGTTCAAGCGCCGCCCTGACTGTGTCTCTGCAGCTCCCCCGCCCACTGAGAGCGGGCGAGTCCATTTCGCCCTGGTCCCTTTAAGACGCCCCCCTATTTTCCCATCCGCTTGGTTTGCCCCAGTTGCCTCCATTGAGACAGCCCCTTTCGACACTCAGAATCGGCCACGTATGAAACACTAGCGTTGCCCAATCAGGAAGAGGCGGAGATAGCGGACCCCAATCGTCGCGCTACAGCCGACGCCTCCGAATTATCCAATCAGGAACAGGTTTGAAGGCGGGATAACCAATCACAGAGAAGGGAAGGAAGTGACTTCTTTCCATTGGCCAGTCTGATTTAGGAGGCGGGACTACGTATACATCTCATTGGTCAGCAGGTGTGTTGACAAATATCGTCACTGTACCCGCCCCAGTCGAGCCCAATAGACCAATCAGAAATAGGTACTGGTTCGAATGACACCAGGTTTGTCAAATGGGCTTCCTTCCTCTAATAGGGTGGAAAGCAGCAAGGGCGGTTGTACGCAGGACGCCGGTACGTGGCCGCGGGCAGGTGGGAGGGGGCGGGGTGAGCAGGGTTGGTTGCGGCGCGGTGGAGCCCCGTTCTCCTGGTGGCGGGAGCGAGTGTTCATGTCCTAGCGGCCGGCGGGGCGCGGCGGGGCCGGGCTGAGGGGGCCGCTCCATGCGGGCGCCGCGGTGCCGGAGCGCTCTGGCTGCCCTGGCTGTGCTGGTGCTGCTGGGGGCGGCGGCCCCCGAGCCGGCTCGCGGCGATGCCCGCGGAGGCGAGGTCGGGTTCGGGCTCGGGGCGGCCGCGGCTCCCGCCGCTCTCCCCGCTGGGCCCGACGTGATCGTGGAGGACGATGAGGCCGGGGTGGCGGCTGCGGGGCCCGGGGAGCAGGAGCCCGAAGAGGAGGAGGAGGAGACCCGGCCCGGCGGCAGGTGAGGGGGTGGCGGGGCAGGGGCACCGAGGGGGCTACATGGGGGCTGGAGAGGTGGAGGGGACGCAGAGCAGAAAAGGATGGGGCGGGTGGTGGAGGGGGCTACGGGAGAGGTGGGTGGCAGGGGAAAGGACTACAGGAGGGGGATGCAGGAAGTGGGGGTGCATGGAGGATGGGGGACAATGAGGGGGTGCAAGGAGGAAGGGGATGCAGGGAGGATGGGGGACTAGGAGGGGGTGCAGGGAGGATGTGGGTACATGGAGGAAGGGGGACAAGGAGAGGGTGCAGGGAGGATGGGGACAAGAAGGGGGTGCAGCGAGTGGGGGTGCAGGGAGGAAGGGGGACAATGAGGGGGTGCAGGGAGGAAGGGGGTTCAGGGAGGATGGGGGACTAGGAGGGGGTGCAGGGAGGATGTGGGTACATGGAGGAAGGGGGTGCAGGGAGGAAGGGGGACTAGGAGGGGGTGCAGGGAGGATGGGGACAAGGAGGGGGTGCAGCGAGTGGGGGTGCAGGGAGGAAGGGGGACTAGGAGGGAGGGGGACTGTGGGGGTGCAGACATGGTGCTGCGGGGAAGTTTCTTGGTAGAACCCACAAGTAGGTTTAGTGTTCTCTCCCCTTACGCCCTGTAGGGGAAAAGGGTGGTGTTGCCCTAACCTTCCTTTCATCACATGATAGGAGTAGTCCCCCTTGTTTGTCCGCTCTGGCTTGTCATTGCGGGTAGGAAAGTGATAGGTGTGGGTCTGGCTCCTTCCCTAGTTTATTACTGGGAAGTAGTTCCTTCTTGTGCCTTGTTTAAAGTGTCTGGGCTTCTGGATCTGTAGTTTACTAAGTCTTTCTGTATCCTATGTCCTCTCCCAAACACCTGCATATAATAGGTTGTTAAAGTGTGTTATGTACCTTTCTGTCATCCTGCTATATACTGGAGAAGAAAAGAAGGATTCTAATTAGAGCTTAATTTGTCTATTCCTGTCAAGTGTAATAATATATTTTGGTGTGCGCTAGAACAGAGAAAAAGATGAAAGACACACTACCTTTTACACTGGTTTGTTTCCCCCCTTTCTACAATTTATCAGGGCAAACTTGAATAAAAATAATTGGTGAACAGATGATTCTAATAAAGAGGTGATTAAAATGCAAAAGTAACACTGAGCAGTCTCCAGTATGTTTCTGATCTCGGTGAAGAAGGATCAGGAATTATGTCATTGCAGGAGCTAAAGGGGAACAATATGATCAAGTATCACTTTTTTTTCTGCTAATGAAGCAAAGTACACTTCCAGACTTTGTTTTGAAATGAGAGATTTGAAGCCTTGAGTTCATAGACTCGAGAATAATTCAGTTTCTACAAGTAACTGTCTGGTTAACCCACATCCTGTGCCAGTTAAAGATTTTCCTCCCTCTCAAACAGTGAAGAGTCATTCTTCTGTGCATTTGCTCATTAAAAATTATAACCTGGCTTGCTGTACTTCTCATTCTGGCCAGGGGAAAAAGGAGCCTTCTGTTCTTCAATTTAAAATTTGCAAAATACATTTTACACTGAACTACCAGAAGAAATCTTGGATGATCTGTCTGTATAAAATATTCAACCTAATAATTTGAAGCTGAAGACTAAAGGCAGCCATTCTCTGATGAGTGCGGTAGAATAGGCTATTGCTGGATGACAGGTAGAATTGCTATGTAGCTGTAGTAGGAGTGAGGGACTACCATAAATGTTAATTCTTTGTGTTAGTTGCCTGTACTTGAAAGATGCAGACTCTTATCTGGATTCACACTTGTTCAGTTGCTCTTGAGCAATAGAATATAGTATGGCACTGCTGAGGGTAGCTGTACTTGGGCAATTAATTGCTAAAATAAATTGTTGTTGCAGTAACTGTTAAATCAATACAATAAGCATCCTATATTGTAGCTTGTGAGGGGGTTTTCCTTTCCTCCCAAGATACAGAAATATTTGGAGGGTTATTAAATTGTAAAGTTCAGTGCTGAAAAATGTTGTTATACATAGATGTTTAGGTTTATAGGTTATAAAATTGGAGGAGCACTTCGCTGTTTGCTGACTTTGTATTCTAAAGTCAGCTTGCAGTATCTTTTATATATTGTGCCTGAGAAGATACTCTTAGTAGTTCCAAATATGGCTTGATTTATTTGTTTAAAGAACAGTAGAAGGGATGCTAATTCTCAAGTGTTGGACTGACCTGACTGTTCAGTGTAGAGATTGGTTGTTTTTGTTTTGAGTTTCCTTAAACAAAAACATTGAAGCTTGTCTGTACTGCAAATACAACTGCTGTGGACCCAGTGACAATGCAGTTGTTCCCTGTCCTGGTTACATGTCCCTTTGCATGGGTCTATATTGTGTTGTAGTCAGAACCTTAATCCAGTTTCTGTAACTGGGCAGGTGAGGTCCTACTAATTTTGCTAATGGAATAGAGTTGTAATGGGGTTACCTGATACAGTGGTGGTAGATGTAGTGCACTCTTTCCATAAATAGACACCTCTAGCAGCATTGGGCTCCAGATTTGACCAGCTTTTTTATCTGTGTGAAAAATCTATCTGTGGATTTTTCTGTATTTATTTAAAAGGCGAAATCAATGCTAGCAGCACTTAAGTATCATACCAGTATCTGTGAATGAAGGACAGAAAGTTAGTAATTCCAAACGGATTATTACAAACAGCTGGATGGAAAGAGTTTAAAATTATGAGAAACATATGGACATAGTTTATTAAATTTCAAATGTACTTGTATAATATTTCTCATAAGTGCAGTCCTTAGTTGTTTTTTAGGGTACTCGACTGTATCAAGCAGATGGAAGGTGGTATTGATGTGTCACTTTGTGCTGCTGATGTTGCAAGTGATAGGGTCTGATGTTTCTAGAACACATTTATTTCAAAAGTTCTCAGACTTAACAAAAATACAAACTAAAGGAAGAATGCAGTCACAGTGGATCCTCCATTCATTTAACATAGTCGATCAGATGACTGTGTTATGCGTACAGAATACCCAAATCCTCTCAAGTCTGCTCATGTAACTGAGTAACAGTTTTATTTGAAGCATCTTCCATCAACACAAGACTTGAGAAGAGAGATAGTTAAATATAGTCATCTTATTCCTTAACAATTCTGCTTTTCACTAAGCATGTTCTACTTTTAAGTGTGATCGTTGCTTTAAGAATCTGATGTAATACCAATTATAAGTGTGACTAAATAAAATTTTCAGAGAAACTCTGAAAAACCAAGTAATCTACCCCGTTTATAAATCCTCTTGAGAAAAGCAACTAGTGTTCTTAAAACATTCTGACACATGTGATTTTTAAACCTAATGCTATTGGTAACACTAAGTTTACTAGAAAGGTTAGAGGAAAACTTTCATTTTTTTTCAGTTTACTTTATGAAGTTGTCAGCACTTTATTTATAATCAGTTTCACTGTTTCCTGTGTATAGTCAGTTTACTCTGTTTGGGTCTTTCACACAGAAAAAGGAGAGAAACATTTTTGTGTTTTAAAAATATTTGATTAAGAAACTACAAAAAATGATGAGTTCTTAGGGCAGGTGTGTAGTACCTGAAACCTTTTCAAAAACTGATTAGATGTTAAGTTGACAGTGTCACTTCAACCTGACAACCAACAAAGGGTGGGCAAAATATAGTAAGATTGTGTAACACATTAAATTTATCATTTCAAATATTTTAAACTAATCTTAATATCAGAAGTAAGAAAATATCCTACTGGTTTTGAATTTAAAATCTATAAAGTCCCAGGAATACTGTTTGATAGCAAGCTAAAGATTTGGACCAGAAGTATCTCAAATAATTACAAGTCTGTGAATGTGGTGTGCAGCATTTTAGTTCAAAGTGAAACAATCCCCCAAAGACTACAAGGGGTAATCAGTTATTTTTGTCAAGGTCCAAATTTCTTGGTCAAGGTATAGTCAAGGTCCAGATTTCAGAAAAAATGACAATAATAAGGACATAAAGATTTTTCGGTCCGTTCAAAAGTGTCTGGCGGTCTGAATTTGGCCCATGGTATAACTATTGACTACCCCTGTACTAGACTGTGGCCTTGGCTACACTTGCCGATGTACAGCGCTGTGAGTTAAACCTGACTTCGTGCAGCTGAGTAGGGAAAGCGCTGCACTCTGTCCACACTGACAGCTGCCCAGCGCACTGTCGTGGCCACATTTGCGGCAATTGCAGCGCTGTTGGGAGCGGTGCATTATGGGCAGCTATCCCACAGAGCACCTTTTCCCATTCTGGCGCCGTGGGTTGTGGGAAGGGGGCGTGGGTGCGGGGGATTCTGGGTCCTGTGCCAATGCCCCGTGATGCATCGCTTCGCATCCCAGAAATCCCTTTGTTTCCGTCCACCTTTGGCGCCATCTTTCAACGGTTTCAGAGTGCAGCGCGGTCTGTCTGCGGGAAATGGAGTCCGAACTGCTGAGGCGTATGCTGACGAGTCTCGCCAGCATGTCACGTTTGGCTGTCGAACTATTCCTTAAGATCCAAAGTGACAGTGAGAGTGAGGGTGAGGAGTCCGACGATGCTATCGAGCCGCGTAACGCGTACGACACGAAATTGCTTGTGGCATTCACGGACATGCTCAGCACCGTGGAACGCCGCTTTTGGGCTCGGGAAACAAGCACCGAGTGGTGGGATCACATTGTCATGGAAGTCTGGGATGACGAGCAGTGGCTGCAGAACTTTCGGATGAGAAAAGCCACTTTCATGGGACTGTGTGAGGAGCTCGCCCCCACCCTGCGGCTCAAGGACACGAGATTGAGAGCTGCCTTGCCAGTGGAGAAGCGGATGGCTATTGCAATCTGGAAGCTGGCAACTCCAGACAGCTACCAGTCGGTCGCAAACCAGTTTGGAGTGGGAAAGTCGACCGTTGGAATCGTGTTGATGCAAGTTTGCAAGGCCATTAATCGCATCCTACTCAGAAGAACCGTGACTCTGGGTAACATGGAGGAAATAGTGGATGGCTTTGCACAAATGGGGTTCCCTAACTGTGGAGGGGCGATAGATGGGACGCACATTCCTATTCTGGCACCACCCCACCTAGGATCCGAGTACGTTAATCGGAAGGGGTATTTCTCTATGGTTCTCCAGGCGCTTGTGGATCACCGTGGGCGTTTCATTGACATTAACACAGGCTGGCCCGGAAAGGTGCATGACGCACGCATCTTTCGGAACACTTGGCTGTTCAGGAAGATGCAGGCTGGGACTTTTTTCCCAGAGCGGAAGATCATGGTAGGGGAAGTTGAAATGCCCATTGTGATCCTTGGAGATCCCGCTTACCCGTTAATGCCGTGGCTCATGAAACCCTACACAGGGAGACTTGACAGCAGCAAGGAACGGTTCAACTACAGGCTGAGCCGGTGCCGAATGACTGTGGAGTGTGCCTTTGGCCGTTTAAAGGGCCGCTGGCGATCTCTGTATGGGAAGCTGGACTTGGCTGAAAACAGCATCCCCGCGGTTATATCTGCGTGCTGTGCCCTCCATAATATTTGTGAAGGGAAGGGTGAAAGCTTCACTCAGGCATGGACCTCCGAGGTTCAACACCTGGAGGCTGAATTTGCACAGCCAGAGAGCAGGGCTATTACAGGGGCCCAGCGCGGGGCTGCAAGGATTAGGGATGCCTTGAGGGAGCAATTTGAGGCTGAAAACCAGCAGTGATATCTGGTGCCCTGCACAGGAGTGAAGTGCAGTAGTTCCAATCTTTAGGAATCAGTGTCTGCTTAGCAGACAAGCAGACTTGCAGTGCCTGTTTAGTTCCTGGGCTAAGGAGTCTTTTACTTTATGCAATAATAAAGAATGTTTTCAAAGCCAAAGAATCCATTTATTGAAAAGAAACAAGGGGGTGGAGTGGGGAACAGTACAATCACAGATTCGCATATGTCCTGTCTGGTGTGCTGTGCAGTGAGTGCTGCACTTCAGGATAGCTATACTGCATGGTGATGGGGGTTGAGTGCAGAGGGTAAGGGTCGTGGTTTTCAGGGCTGGGTGGTGAAGATACTGGTGTTGGAGGCAGCGGGTGGCGTGAAGAACACGGAAGTTGGGGAAAGTGGGTTGGAGGTGACAGTGGGGCACAATGGAAAGAGTTTTGGGACAAGGGCTGTGGGGGGGAGGTGGCGTTTGCATTTGCGGTACTGCTCCTCTTTCTGCATGGCTACCAGCTCCTGGATAGCATCTGCTTGGCGCTCCAGGATGCTTATGAGCCTATCAGTGCTTTGCTGCTGGTGCGTGATGCTTTGCCGCCGGTGCGCTGCATTTTCCTGGCGGATCCTGCTTTCTCTCTCCCTCCAGTCCTGTGCTTTCTCATTCTCTTTAATAGATTGCCGCATCACTTCTTGCAGCATGTCTTCTTTGCTTTTTCACGGTCTCTTCCTGAGTCTTTGCAGTCTCTGAGCAGGCGATAAGAGGGACGGCTGAGGTCTCAAGGTTGATGCAGCTGTATAGGCAAA
The DNA here is from genome assembly GCF_002925995.2 of Terrapene triunguis. Classification (NCBI taxonomy): domain Eukaryota; kingdom Metazoa; phylum Chordata; order Testudines; family Emydidae; genus Terrapene; species Terrapene triunguis. The sequence goes on along the minus strand of NW_020664417.1, from coordinate 91,505,969 downwards.
ATGCAACATTTAACAGAGGCAGCATTGTTCATACCAGACAGAGTAATGATCCCCCCTGCACTTAAGGAGTAGAAAACACACAGGGTCTGCACAATAGCATAATTTTCCCGTCCGAAACAGAGCGAACACATCCCACGGGAGCCTCACAATGGTGAGTAAGGGGGACTGATTGTTTCAGGGCTGCACTGTCCTCTGGGTTTCTGTGCCTTGGGGAGAGCCAACAGCTTCAGGGGGCACCTACACTGAACACTGTCCCAACATTTTCCACAGGAGTTCGTCCTGGACAATATCTCGCTGCTGAGGGTGACCTGGGAAGCAAGGGAGGGTATTCTACTGCAATGCGGCTTCCGCCCTGGCCTATATGCAGCTTGCCTGTGTGCAGCAATGGTCCCCCCGACCCTCGTGGCACAGTGGCGCGGACACGTTAGCCTGGCTGGGACAAGGACCACGGCGGCTCTCCCGATAAACCTGCGCAAACGCATTGCACACGTTCTGGATGAGACATTCAAGGAGATTACCGAGGCCAATTACCGCGATGTGATAAACCACATCAATGCACTATTCCGCATCTAGGCATGCATGCCTAACCCTCCTCTCCCAAAGAGCCCGCACCGAAAAAATTCCTTCCCGAAAAAAAAACCTGCTTACCGGGAACCTGCTCTTCCGTTTGTCCTCCACCAAGTACCGGCCGCGGCGACTGGCTACCTTCCTCCTGGCTCGAGAAGAGCTCCTGGCTCCAGGGATTCCGGGGTGTCTCCATCAGGCCCACCACCATCACTCCCGTTTTCCTCCTCCTCCTCCTCCTCCCCCCTCCCCTCCCCCACCGGCTCTGAAGTGTCCATGGTGGTGCTCGGAGTAGAGGTAGGGTTAACCCCAAGTATCGCATCCAGCTCTTTGTAGAATCGGCAGGTCGCGGGGGGAGCACCCGAGCGGCCGTTTGCGTCGCGGGCTTTGTGGTAGGCACTCCGCAGCTCCTTCACTTTAATCCTGCACTGCAGGGGGTCCCGGTCATGGCCCCTTTCCATCATGTCCTTTGATACCTTCCCGAAGGTATCGTAATTCCTACGGCTGGAGCCCAGCTGGGACTGTACAGCTTCCTCCCCCCAAACACTGATGAGGTCCAGCAACTCGCCATTGCTCCATGCTGGGGCTCGCTTGGCGCGTGGAGGCTTGGTTACCTGGAAAGATTCGCTGATAGCACTCCACGCCACGCCGGGCTGAGCAAACAGGAAGGGGATTTTTAAAATTCCCAGGGAATGTAAAGGGTCGGTCACATGGTTGGTTACCTGAGGCCAGGGCAGTAGAGTTTGAACTGATGACCAGAGTAGCTAGAACAGGCATTGTGGGATACTACCGAATAATTCTGGAGGCCATTCACAGTGCATTGGGCGGCCACACTGGCGCCGCAGCGCTGCAGCGGCAGCGCTGCACTCGCTATTCCTCTCAGAGAGGTGGAGTACATGCAGCGTTGCAACCACGGAGATGCAGCGCTGCAAATGCCTTGCCAGTGTGGACGGGGAGTGAGTTACAGCGCTGGGGGCGGCTTTACAGCGCTGCAACTCGCAAGTGTAGCCAAGGCCTGTAACAGTCACTTCTCCTGTAGCCAGTCCTTTGATTCCAGCTCTAAGCGTAGCTAGCTGTAAGACGTGGATATGGCTGAGCTGGTCTTGTCTTGTGACTATGGTCTGTTCAAACAAAGTAATCATGGTTTGGAAGGAAGTATTTGCTTAGTGGGTGACGCTTGTGATGTAAAGTCCACTATATTGTAGCTACTTAGTGGGAAACGTTTTGAATATGTATAATGGCATTCTAAAGAGTTTTGGGGCAGCAAATAGGTGGTAAAAAAAAAACAGTTTTAAAACAAGGATAGGTAACTGGTGCAGTGTATTTTTTGTTTTTTCAATGAAGGCATGAATGAATTCTCTCCTTTAACACACTAAACAGAAAACACATGATGGTGCATCTTCTCAGCTATAGTTACTACTTTCTAGTGAAGAGGCTTGAGTTCATGATATAGGTAGACATGTGAAACCAATTAAGCTGATAAAAAATGCTTCATAGCTAGATAATTTTGGGAAGGCTGAAGTTTGTATCTGGGGAGGAAGGTAGCGTGAGCATGTATGTAAAATGCAGAAAGATAAAAAGCTGCTTGTATAGGGACAAAGCAAGTTGGGCAAGGGAAGTGATTAGCAAAAGCAATGGTTTAGATGGGAAGGCAGTGTTTGGCACTGATTAGGTGCCAATTATTGTTTAATCTTCTTTCTTTGGTGTTGATTTGATCAAGGTGAAATTTAAATTAGGGCTGTTGATTAATCACAATTAACTTGCATGATTAACTCAAAAACATAATTCTACTTTCATGATAGTTCAACTTTCACAATAGAGATTGCACTACAGTCCTTATAATAGGGGAATTAAAAATACTATTTCTTTTGTTATTTTACAGTGCAAATATTTTTAATAAAAAATAAAGTGTGCACTGTACATTTTGTATTGTGTTGTAATTAAAATCAATATATTTGAAAATGTAGAAAACATCCAAAATATTAAATATTAACAGTGCAATTAATTGCACAATTAATCGTGATTAAATTTTTAATCACTTGACAGCCCTAATATAAATAGATACTTTGAATAGTCATTTGTGTTTGTTTTATTTTTAAGTGTGTTTGAGCTTTTGGGTTTTGAACAAGCACAGTCATTAGCAGAACCCAGTTACACTAAGAGCTGCAATATAAAATACAATTGTGTGAGCATTAGAGTGCTTGAGTATAGATACACTGCACTACATTATTAGCCTGCTTGTGATTCCTGTATCTTTATAGCAGTAATTATCATATTCAGCTTATAAAACTGCTAGTAACTTTGAGTGAAGTTGTAGTACTCAAATATTTGGCAAAAGAATTGATGCCTTTCCTAGTACATTAAAATCTACATTTCTTGATTCAAAAAATGAACATTACACTTGAAAAATGTGGTGCTATTTTGTTGGAATAGGGGAGTGTGTGTGTGTGTCTCTGTGTGTGTATGTAATATATATACTTTTCACGCTGTTCAGATTATTAATAACAGTGTAATAAATTCTTTACAAGGATTTGTTTTTTCAGTGGTGGAATATGTTTAAATTGAAAATTGCAACACTGCACGTGGTCTCTTACTGTGGTGGATGTTTTACCAGTATTGTATAAGACACTGCCCTTGTGTACATCTTTTAGAATCATGCTTCATATTTTTTAGGGAAATTTTTAAAAGAATACTGACATATCCCTTAAAATGCATTATATTCCTCTCTGAACTCTAAAATCGTGTGGTGTCAATTGATCGGAATCTGAATTTTCATTTTTGGACTGCAGTTAAGACATCAAATTTAGGTGGTCTTGACTAGCACTAAAAATACAATTAATGAAAATATCTGTAAATCCAAAAGCCTCCTTTCACATCCACTTTTGACAGTAGCTAGCCAGAAAACTAAGAAAAATAGTGCATCTTCCCAACAAACACCCCTTTTATCTATGCTCTCGACTCCCCAAAAGCCTGTGAAAATAGGCAAGCTTTTCAGCATGTCCAAAAGGTCAACAGATTTCAGCCCTCTCCCTTTTAGTTTAAAAAAAAAAAAATTGTAGCCCAAACACTACCTCTGATTTTAACTGTGGTACTATCTCATGCAGATACACCCTCTCCAGCTGGCAGGTCCCAGGCCATTTAGAGTTTATATTCTAGAAACCAACAGCCCACCCACTGCTATCATGTGTTGTCAGTTAGATACACCACTTAACAAGCAGGCAGGCTGCCTTATTCTGCCGTAGCTTTAGGGTATGTCTACACAGCAGAAGTTATGCACTGCCTAGCCTACATTTGAGAATGTGAGCCAAAAGTCATACAGGAGTTCTGTAGCAAAGAAGAGAATTGAACCAGATTTCCCAGTGTCCTAGGTCAGTGCTTTGGCCACTAGACAAGGAATTAATTCAGGAGGTCAGACTAGTTGATCAGAGTAGTTGATAAGCTGTGAATCTATGACCAGTGCTTAAATTCCAGCTATCTTGAATCAGTATAACACTGGTATCAGTAGCAGTAAGTACATCACAATGTGGACTTCAGAGAGGGCTAGTGAGCAGAGTGCATACCCAGGGTCAGTGTCTAAGAAAATAAGAATGGCCAAGAAAATAAGAACGGCCATACTGGGTCAGACCAAAGGTCCATCTAGCCCAGTATCCTGCCTTCCAACAGTAGCCAATGCCAGCTGCCCCAGAGGGAGTGAACAGAACAGGTAATCATCAAGTGATCCATCCCCTGTTGCCCATTCCCACCTTCTGGCAAACAGAGGCTAGGGATACCATCCCTGCCCAGCCTGGCTAATAGCCATTGATGGACCTATCCTCCATGAATTTATCTAGGTTTTTTTTTGAACCCTGTTATAATCTTGGCCTTCACAACATCCTCTGGCAAAGAGTTCCACAGGTTGACTGTGCGTTGTGTGAAGAAATCCTTCTTTTGTTTGTTTTAAACCTGCTAAATTGTATTTCTTGCAGTGATACCAGTGCTGTGTCGTCTTTACAGCTATTGTTGGATTTAGGCAAGCTAGAACAGGCTTGCCCGTTTGCTGTGTAGGCATATCCTTCATTTCCAAATTAATGAATGCTTTTGCTCTATGTTGTTGTCTTGTAACAATTGCTTTCTTATAAGACATTTCCTGACATCCAAATTTGTTTCCATGCTTCGCTCATGTTTTTTTGCAGATTTACTCAGTCTGTGCTGCAGTATTCCTTGCATGCTGACCTAGTGGGTTTTTTGTTTTTGAAAACCATATGAGGGTTGTTGTTTTTTTCTGGTTAGGGTACACAAATCATATGAACTTCAAATAGGAAGATTGATTTATGTTTTCACCAATCTTAACAGTGACTAACTTATTTTGCTTCCAAGTGACCTCTTGAAATTATTAGAAGTTGCTTCATGACATATAAAATAAGTTTGTGAGATCCAACTACAAACTTACAGCTGTTCTAGAGCTGCCCAGTTAAATGATACAATGCAAAATGTAAACACTATGGTTTATTTAAAATGTAATCTGAAGTCAGAAAATATAGTTAGGCATATCTATAGCAGCTTTAGTTCTGACTTTGAATGTTTCTGTGATTGGCAGGTCCTTAGTAATTATCAGCACTTTGGATGGAAGAATTGCTGCTCTAGACCCTGAGAATAGTGGCAGAAAGCAGTGGGATCTGGATGTGGGATCTGGTTCTCTTGTGTCATCCAGCCTCAGTAAACCAGAGGTAAGACTTTATATCTGTTACCTGATTTTTGTTTGTTTTTTCTTAGGCTTTGTCTGCACTAAACTTTTTTTTAGCTCCACCATGATGATAGTGGGAATTTTTGAAGGAGGGAGAAAATTAGTATAAACACAGCCCTTCAGATATATTGTATGGCTTGATAGCTATGATATCTATAGGGTATTAGGAATTGTATGCAGTTATGTATAGTTCAAAGTGGCCCATGAATCTACCTAAAAAGAAAAAGGTAATTTTGCTCATTGTAACAAATGATGTATCCTTTTCTGTTGGGGAGCAGCCGAGGAAGTCCTTTTTTTCTCTCTGACACCATGTAATCTTTTGTGCACGTGCTACATAACATATTCTGTCAGCAGGCTGGCCTAGCAATAAAGTGGAGCATTAAAGGTGACCTGCAGATGGAAGGAAGGGCTTTTATCATCTCTCGCTGTTTTAATATTGTTTCAGTGGCAAAAAACTATAGTAATGCACAGTTAAGATTTCTTGGTACTATGTTATCCCCTTGTAGACAACATCTAATACCAACAGGGCCAGTATGAGTGTGTGCTATTTGCGTTTTGAGGCTTTGCTTGTAGAGTGGAGAGGGAACGTGATGTGGGCAATCTTTTGTTTTCTTTTTGTTCTTTAATAGTGTTAAATGGAATCTGGTGGGTGAGAGTGAATGGGTTATAGAAGGAGGTGAAGAACTTATGTTTCAGGAACCTTGGTGTTGGCAGAGTAAAGGTATGGTATTGGGGCATATTGGGATATTGCTGACAGAAAGCAGAGTTAATGGTGCACAGACAGCATGAATGGTGCATTTCTCGGTTTTCAGAAGTTTGAGTTTGGCTCAACTCAGTGTTCTGCAAGGGGACAACATATCACCAACCAATCTTAACTCTATATTAATGGAATTTCTTGCCATGGAATTTCCTTTTAGAACAGGAAAGGGTGTGGTGTTGGTACATATTAGTAGTCCTTTAGGCAGTTGTACTTTTCATGTTCTGCAATTTGCATACTGAGCCAAATCTGTCCATAGTCAGCATTCCCCATGTCATGATATATTCCTTGCTCTCCCACAAACTTCTGCAACCTTGTGATCCAGGATTTGCCCAGAATCCACACACTGGTAACCCTGGCAAACTCACACATCTTTTCCCTCAGCGGTTAAGGTACCTGTGCTGTCAGTTCCAGACCTCTGTGGTATGTCTCTTTTTGTAAACACCACAGTAATCTGCCATGAGATCAAGAAGTAGCCACTTGCCCCCCACAACCCTCCCCCACCATTCTATCAGAAGCTAGTAAAATACAGGATTTTCTCAAACTACTAATTCAAGGCTTGCCTACCACCCACCCTCATTTTCCCAACCCATCACTCCTTCCCCCCCCCCACAAAATTCCTCTCTCCGGCTCCTCCCCATCTGGTATAACCCCCTTTTTTTTTTTTTTGGTCAGACTGGCTGCTGACTATTCTGCTGTGCTTACAGAAACCTCTCCATAAAATAAAAACATGTTATAACAGAGACAACTTGTAGCAAGCAACAGGAGTTATTCAATTTTTATTGCACAGGTTTACAAAGGTTCAGCCTAGAAATGATAGTGGCAGAGTATTCACCAAGGCAACAGCGTTGGCACATTTCCTTGAATTACCCAGGCAAGGATAAAATGGGCTTTTCAGTTTTGGTGCATGTGCACTGTAATCCTTCCAGACTGCAATCTGCACAATGTGGATATGTTCTTAAATACCATTCACAGTTTGGGTCCCCCAAAGACTTAGTAGGTGCCCTGCGCTACCTTGGGTAAACATTGACTAATTTAGATCATTTTGACCCACAGCAAGAATTTCATCTCTAACTCTGCAAGGGGAAAAAATCAAATGCCACCACTCTTAGAAGCTTTTTGCTAAAAGGCTATTACCCCCCCCCCCGCCCCCCCCCCCCCCAGGGCTTACATCTCCAGAACCCTGACTCTGACTCAAGTTTGGGCTGTTAACCCTACTCTGCACTACCATGAGGTATTGCAAATTTCAAGAAAATCCATGCAAGCGTGCAGATTTTAGAACACTTAGGCCTTGGCTACACTCGGGACTTCACAGCGCTGCCGTGGCAGCGCTGTGGAGTGCGAGTGTAGTCGCGCCGCGAGCGCTGCGAGACAGCTCTCGCAGCACTGTATGTACTCCACCTCTCCGAGGGGAATAGCTTGCAGCGCTGCAGGCTCTGATTACACTGGCGCTTTACAGCGCTGTACTCGCTGCGCTCGGGGGGTGGGGGGTGGGGGCGTGGCGTTTTCACACCCCTGAGCGCAGCAAGTTGCAGCGCTGTACAGCGCCAGTGTAGCCAAGGCCTGAGAAGCATCATCCTTTTAAATAGGAAGGATAAAGATACGCTGGAGGGAAAAGGCTCCTCTCAACTGAGGCTTGGGTCTACGCTAGGAAATTAGTGAAAAATCCACATTTCTGAACAACGCAGTTAAACCAATCTAACCCCCAGCTTAGACAGTGTTTGGGAGAATTCTCCTGTTGACCTAGCTACCGTCTCTTTGGGAGTTGGATTACTTATGATGACAGGAGAAGACTTCCTGTTGGCATAGGTAGTGTCTTCACTGAAGTGTTGCAGCATTCTAAGTGCAGACAAGCCCTTAATAAGACCACCCCAAGGAGAAATACAACTGGAAATAGTAGCCCTGAGACATGTGAACTGCTCCATTCATCTCAGGGGGTGTTCTCATCCCCCTCAGAGTGCTTTGGAGACTGTGGTATACATGAAGTATACCCATTCTCAACTACCCACCCAGAGAGGCAGGACTTGCCCAGATCCTGCCTCACATGGGAGGCAGGGAGTGTGGGGTCTCAGACCGTCCCAAAAGGGCAAGCTGTCTCAGAACCTGGCTCTCATGAGGAGGATATGTGGGGGAGCCAACCCCTGTAGATGGGAGCAGTGAGAGTGCCTCAGACACCACCCAGAAGGGCAAGGCCCCCCATACCCTAGATCATGAGAGGGCAGGGAGGGGGGCTTAGACCAACCTAGAGGGGCAAGAGTCCTCCCAGATCTGGGTGTACACATGGGAGGGGAGAATGGGGGGCTGAAAGATGTCCTGCCCCTTTATTCTCCCCAGTTCCCCTTTCTTACTGGTCCACTTCTCCAAGCCTTCCTCACCTGACCCCCCCAACCTCTCTCTCCTCCTCTACCCTCCATCCCCATTTATTCCCCTCTCTGCAGCCCCAGACCCCTTTCAGGAAGCATTCACATGTCTATTTTTTCTCTCAAAGAGTTTGATTACATCTCTTCCTTCCCCCAAATAAATTGCCACACATGACTCTCAAATTGTTGCAATCTCAGGCCACCCAGTCAAAACTTTTTTTAACTTAGGTGGGACTTGTGATTAGGTTTAGCTTGGGGTAGGTCAACTGAAGGGCGAGTTCACAGCCATCAGTCTCAACAAGGTCATCCCATTATTAGTATCTCTCAGTGTAACAGTACAAGGCAGCAGAAGGAAACTGATTTTATCGGAGGTCCTGTAACTCGGGATTCCCTTGGTCAAATGACCCCAAATCTGGATCACCCATGAGGCACATCAAATTTCAAAGTAATACGAGTAGCTGTTTGGATTTTAGAACATTCGCAAGAATTGAGATTTAAAGCGTATAAAATGGTGGGAATGGAAATCCTCTAGCTGTTTTTCTGTATTGACGCATGCACACTGTAAAAAATGTACGTTTTCTTTACCATTATCAGTTTGGGTCCCCCAAAGATTTAGTGGGTGCCATACACTACCTTGAGACCATTTTGACTTGCATTACATCAGTAGTCTTATCTATATCTATATCACACACACACACACACACACACACACACACGAACCTTTTAAAAAATGGCTGTTTTTCAGGACTTGTATCTCCATGTTCCTTGCTCAACTGACTCTACATTTGAGTCGCTAACCCTATACTGCACCATCCGAGGCGCACCACATTTCATATGAATCCAACTAAGCAAAGGTTTAAGCAGAAGCTGTGCCGTTACCTTAACTGTAGTAGTGCAGTCACACCATTATAATAAAGAGGCTTAAAGGGTTTCAGAAAAAAAATTCTCCTTGTTTTTACACAAGGAGTTCAGGGCTTCACAAGCTGTCATACTTTTCCAAACTAGATGACTAATGCAATTTTGATACCATAAGAGTCCAGGATTGAAAGTTGAGCAGCTAAGTCTATGTCTACATTATAAATTACTTCAGTATAACTTATGTCGCTCGGGGTGAATAATCCATGCCTCTGAGCGACATAAGTTATACTGACCTCCGCACCAGTTGTAGATGGTGCTATGTTGGTTGAAGAGCTTCTCCTGCCGACATAGCTACTGCCTCTTGCAGAGGAAGAGAAGTTAAGTTGACAGGAGAGCTCTCTCCCATTGGCTTAGAGCATCTTCACCAGAAGTGCTACAGCGGCACAGCTGCACTGGTGTAAGTGATGTAGGGTGGACATAGCCTAAGAGGGTAAATCATTGTTATTCAGACTGTTTGAACTTTAGTTTGTGTTTTTGCTGTTTAATTTAAATGGTGAACACTTTGGAGCAAGATAGTCTTTGTTAAAGACTCAGCTCTGCCTCTCCAGTTAAGCTGTGAGAGCTAGCAATATGCATCCTCTGAGATATACCTCAAGTCTCTCAGCAAAATAAAGGAACGCAAGCATTAATATTCTTGATATTTCTATGATTTAAAAAAAGCAGAACCAAACTTGTTTTTAAAGAGGAAACAACCTTTTTTAGATCTCTCTACATCCTAAAGAAGTGTTTTTTAAAAAAAGCACGAGGGATTCTTATTGTAAATCGTTTCAGATCAGAGTGGAAGGAGCAGGAAGATTTCAGAGAGCACTAAACATCTGTTCTATTTATGAGTAAGACAGGTTCTGTCTCATTTTTTTACTGCTATCCAGTAAAATGTTTTGTTTCTAGATGTCCCTTTGCAGAAGTGATGTACTAATATTTATTCTTTAGCCTGTTTTGCCTGTAAATCCAGATGTTGTAGGTTGGTTGCATGACAGATATTTCTGCCACGTGCAATATCTTTGGGGACCATATTGTATTACCTTTTTGAAAGGTGCATGAATCACTGTGTGCCAGGGATTGTAAGCACTCTGGGCAGGAAGGTCACCACAGCTTCTCCAGGAATTAAAAACAGTGGAGAGTGTTTAAGGTGAATCACTCAGGTTGTTAACGCCTCCAGAGAGGTATCACTCCCAGGGAGGTTTGCATTTACTGGTTCAAACTGGGTTTTCCAGAGACCAACAGACAAAGTGAGGACTTCTGGCATAAAGAGGCTAGGTTTGAATTGACATGGGGCCTTCTTTCTGATCCATCAAATGTACAGTACCTTCTGTCCAAAGGGGCCATCCAACTCTCGTGGAAGGGTTGCAAAGACTTTTGGCCTACTAGGGCTCTGTAAGACTGATGCATGACTCCTGGTATGGTTAGTGTTTAAATTTTGTTTTATATTGTTTTCTCTGTAATGCTTTTACCTTAAGAATAAATGTATTTTGGTATGTGAAGGCTGGCTGGTAACTGGTATACGCTGTTGTAGCACCTGGAGACAGGTTAACCATAGGTGCTGGACCCCTGCTGGGGAAATCACAGTGATATGCAGAGGGACTGGAAGCCTAAACCCCCAATCTGGAGGCAGAGAGATATGGGTACCCTTAAGGAAGACTGAGTGGTAGGAGGTTGGGGACGGGGGGAAGGGGGGTCAAAGGTGGAGTTAACCTTGAAATTGTGACCAGTTCTAATTGACTTCAAATGCCAGATACCTAAAGTATTAATTGTCTATCTGAATTTTATTGCTCCAGATGAACTGTATGTGCTGACTGCTGTCAACAGGGCTGCTGTACTTTAATTGCATCTGTGGAACGTCTGAAGTTTCATGAAGTCAGTATTCTACAACAAAACAACTAATGAGTTAAGATGCTCAGGCTTTAAAAATTGGCGTACTTACCAACTTGTATCTTGTCCCCTTACCAGTGCTGGTATGATTTTTAGCAGCTAAAATAGCACAAAGTTTGTGCTAGAAAATAGGTGCTATGATTTTTAAGGTCCAACATTTAATTCCCCTCCAGAACTAGAAATTAATTCAATATACCATGGGGCACTTCAAAATATCCTACTTGAAAATAATTTTATTCTCTTGCTTACCTGCCAAAATAGATTACATTTTTGTATTTCTTTTGCTGTAATTAAGGACACTTACTGACAGCTACAATACAGTGGGGATCATAAATCTCTCCTCAAAATATCAGTAATGTCAATAACTGCTGAAGAAATAGAAAATCCTAATGGGGTCTTGGTAGGTAAAACTCTTCATTTTACTTTTTAGAGACCTTTAAGGATGTGATATATACCTTCCAAAATAGGACTTTCAGGGTTTAAAGGTGGTACATAACATTTATTTTTTAAAAACAAAAACTTTAATTTCTAGTTTGTCAGAGAATGGCAGTTAGTGCTAACCACCCCAAATAAGTAACACAGCGAGACATTTAAGGACACCAGTGACTTAAAGACTGGTCTAGTTCCCACTGAAATTAATATAAGCCTCTCCTTTTCAGTCAATTACTTTGGATTCTAAAAATTCCTGGGGTAAAATCCTGGCCCCAATGAAGATGTTGTTAAAACTTCCATTGACTTTAATGGGGCTGAGATTTCACTCTGGAAGTTTTCCCTCGCTCTGTCCCCCAAAGAAGGTAATCTCCTAATAAACTGTTACTTTTAAATAAACACTTTCTGATCACCTTTTAACGGTTCTTTTTTTTCATTTTCTCTAATCTTCTATCAAAAAAGTCTCAGAAGAGTAGCTTAATCTAGAAGGTAATACCGTATGTGTATTACACTTTGCAGTAGTATGCATGCCAATAGCTAGGCAAGCTATATACTGTATTAACCTAAAACTTCTTGCATGAAATGTCAGGTGTGAAACTGCCCTTGAAAGGATTATATGAATCTTATAAAACTGGTGTGTATTAAAAATAAGGAACTGCTCTTTCTGCTCATTTGATAGATCACTTTCAAATGTGACTTCTGCCTGTCTGATTCTCATGTTTACTATGTCAGGTTAGAGTACGGAGAGGAGCAGTTATTAACCCTTGTACCTGGTGCAAAAGTCTGGAACTAATAGATTGTTCTGCTGCCCTCTGACTGAGGAAGTCTGGGTTTTTTAAAGTATTCTGGACAAAGGAAAACTAAATCGCCTTAATAAATAGTTTAATTTCATCCCAGTGTAAATCCTTAAACTTAAAACATCGAATTTAATACCTGAAAAGATACTGCAACAAATTATTAAACAGTGTGTAAGCACCTAGAACAGCGGTTTTCAAACTTTATAGGCTGAGTACCCCTTTCCAAATAATGTAGTCTACTGCGTACCCCCATCTGAGATAGTCATAATAGATCTATGATTAGATTGCCAAGTCTTACTAAACAAAATGCATTGTCCGCCATTACAGGATTTTTCTCACGTTCTCCAGTCTAAAACCACTGACTTAGCGGATAATAGGGTAATAAGGAATAGCCAACATGGATAGATCAAGATTAAATAATGTAACCCAACCTAATTTCCCTGTTTGACATGGTTATTGGTCTAGTAGATGGGCGGGGGGGGAAGCAGTAGACGTGATGTATTGATTTTTAGTAAGCCTTTTGACACAGTCCCATGTAACATTCTCATAAACAAACTAGGGAAATCATGTCTAGATGACATTACTGTAAAATGGGTGTGTAACTGGTTGAAAGACCATACTTGAAGAGGTTCCCACATGGGTCAGGTCTGGATAGGATACCATTCAATATTTTCATTGATGACTTGGATAATGGAGTGTAGCATGTGCTTATAAAATTTGATGATGAAACCAAGCTGGGAGGGGTTGCAAGCACTTTGGAGGACAGGATTATAATTCAAAATGACCTTGACAAATTGGAGAATTGATCTGAAATCAATGGATGAAATTCAATTTAAGATAAGTGCAAAGTACTACATTTTGAGGAAGGAAAAATCAAATGCACAGCTACAAAATTGGGAATAACTGATTGATTAAGCAGTAGTTCTGCAGAAAAGGACCTGGCGGAGTGTATAACGATTGACAAATTGAATATGAGCCAACAAGGCGATGCACTTGCAAAGAAGGCTATCATTCTGGGGTATATTAACAGGAGTGTGGTATGTAAGACATAGGAGGTAATTGTTCCACTCTGCTTGGCACTGGTAGGGTCCTATCTGGAATATAGTGTCCAATTCTAGGTGCCACACCTTAGGAAAGATGTGGACAAATTGGATAGAGTCCAGAGGAGAGCTACAAGAATGATGAAAAAGTTTAAAAGCCCTGACCTTTGAGTTAAGGTTAAAAAAAAACCTGGGTCTTGGAAAAGACTGAGGAGGGATCTGATAAGTCTTCAAATATGTTAAGGACTTTATAAAGAGAATGGTGATCAATTGTTCTCCATGTCCACTCAAGGTAGGACTAGCAGTAATGGGCTTAATCTGCAGCAAGGGAGACTTAGGTTAGATAGATATTATTAAAAACTTTCTAACTCTAAGGGAGATTGTGGAGTTCCCTTCATTGGAGGTTTTTAAGAACAGGTTGGACAAACACTTGTCAGGGATGGTCTAGGTTTACTCGGACCTGTGTCAGCACAGAGGGCTGTTCCTTATAGCCCTACATTTCTATGATTTTATGAATGTACAAAATTATTGAAGTTAAACTCAAATAGCACACTAGCAAAACTAGCCGACACATCTTCAAACATTTAGTTGTTGAATTTTTCAAATATTTCAGATGCTGTTATCCATAAAAGTCAGTGCCATGTTAAAAATATTCCTTGCTTGTGGTGTAAATGGCTCAGATTATTAAAACTGAAAGGATGTTAAACTTATATTATGTGCCCTGTGGATAATTAAAATGAGTGAATTTCACTTTCTTGCTCACGTGCTCTAGCATGTTTCAGTTGCAAACACTTCATGAGAATGGTTTTACATTCAACTTTTTTTAATTGGAATTTTTAAAAGTTTGACCTGTTTCTCTGTCCCATTTTGTAAAACCTACTTTTCATATACTTAAATGTTGAGTCTCAGCAGATTTGACAGTATCCCTTCTAGATACTTCTAGCCTAAAGAGGCTCACTGAAATTCTGGGTAAAGTTCGTTTCCCCCCCTCCCCAGCTATTCAGACTCCTGTCACTGTTTGCAAACAGCCTTCAACAAAGGACTATGTGATATATTTGTTTTGAAAAACAGAGCACTTAAGGCTGTCAGTCATGTTGATTGTGAGCATCAGCACTTTACTGTGGTATCTGCTGAATGCTAATGCAACCATCAACCTGCATGGTTTTGTTTTTAGACTGATTTTTATTGTTTTAAAATTCATTGAAGAGAACCTAGAAATGGATTTATTTCAACCAAGCACACAGGCATGCCATGCAATAAACTTATTGTACTGTACTGCCATATAAAGCACGGACTTCCATTCTCTTATCTCGGTTTTTAGCAAAAGGGGAAGAAATAGGGCATAACAATACAGGTGACTTATTGTCATTAGTGTTGCACTATTTGTTTTTGTGCATCTTAAAGCCTCTGTGAAGGGATAGAATACATCTACTACGCAAGCAGCTCCTACTTGACATGCTGTGGAATCTGCTTGCACTGTGTAGGCCTTGTTGCAGGAGGGCGTGCTTCTGATTTTGCCAGATGGAAAGGCAAAGGTTGCTTCCTCTGGTCTCAGGTATGTGTTGTCCTACAGCGTATAGAGACTGTATACCCCAACAAATGAAGAATAACTCTGAAAAAATTATACTGCAAACAGATGTCCTGGAATTTTGTGACATAATATTACAAATCCTGTTTTTGCATTCAGGTCTTAGAAAGGGGAGATTGGTTGCTCTAAAATATAGGTGGATTAAGAACTTTCTGGGTAATTATATTTGTGCATATTTAACTTAGTGTATTGGTTTTACACCCTCAGTGGCAGTTATTAACAATTGATGCATAAGGTGGTGATGGAAAGAAACAATGACCTCCTTCTAAAGTTTGTACACTATAAACTCGTGTTTCCAAGTATGTGAGGGCAGGGGCATGAAAGCTAATGGAGGGGTCATATTAATGTAGAGGTGATATGTGACATCCCTGACAATTTGAACTTGTGCCTTTTTCTGACTTCTGTTTACATGGTATGGTTAGAGATCATGCCTAAGACTACTGAAACTGAGAAGTTGGGGTTAGAGGAGGGAGAAAGCCATTGGGTTTGCCCAAGTGTCACTGAGAGAGTAATCTGGAGAAAGTTGGGTTCTATGGGTATAATGTAGAGTAGTTTGGGCTGTGGAACCTCTTACTGGTGATGCATGGAAAAAACAGAAAACTGAGCAAGATGGTTAAAAACCCGGAGTCTGGTTTTCAGGTTAACAGTTGGGTGGGGACCCTCTCTCCTTCCAAACTAGTTATGGAAACCAGTGGATCTTGAATATAGAAACCCATAATGCTATCTTTTTATAAACCTTTTTTGGGGTAGAACTATTGTTTAAGCTCTCTGAGTGAGCATTTAAAGAGTTGTCTTAAGTTGGTCCTTATCCATATTTGATCTCTGTCCAACTAAAAGTTTCATTTTGGATAATCAAGGTTCCATTTTGTTTCATACGTTGGGCAAAGGATAGCTCTTAGTGTACTGTCACTGTAGGTAGTAGAGTAATTGGTGATACAGCCTTGGAGAATTGGATCATAGGTTACTATGCTTCAGAATCAGTCATTTTTTGTCACTAAGCCCAAGGCAGAAGTGTATCTTATTCCTACATCAAAATACATAACTTAAGAGAAGTAGAGTCAGCTAGTCTTTACAGTTTAATGATTAGAGTCATAGAGTTTAAGGCCAGATCATCCAGTCTTACTTGCTGTATGTCACAGGCCACTAACACTACCCAGCACCTGAACCCTAAACCCAACAATCAAAATTATTACTGTCCCCAGGACATACTATGTCCCACAGGCAGAGAATAGGAGAGACCAATTTGCACCAGTGCTCGAGGACCCCGTGATGGCAGGGAAATGAGCAAGTGATATATATCCAGCTAATCCTGGTAGGTGGCCTGCACCCCATGCTGTAGAGGAAGGTGAAACCTGTCCCCAGTCATTACTAATTTGATCTGGGGGGAAACTCCTTCCTGACCTTGCATATCGGGATCAGTTAGATCCTGAACATATGAGCAAGATCCAACCAGCCAAGCACCTGAGAGAGAATGCTCAGTGCCACCACAGAGTATGGGCCCACCCTGTTTAGTGTCCCATCTCCAGCCATGGCCATCTCTGAAGCATCAGAGAAAGGAGACCAAACTCCTTCCCCCCCCACACCAAAAAATACATTGCGGGGGAGGACCCTGAAATATGTTCTTAAAACTCATAAGGCATAAACTGGAGGTGAGCCCCAGGGCTACCAAACCCTACCCCTACCATCCCAGGCAACCCTGTCATACAACTGCACTCAAATTTGTCAAGTTCTCTTAAAATTATTTGCCCCCACAACTCCTACTGGGAGGCTGAATCCAATAAAATCTGTATAGGAATGTTTCAATTTTTATTTTTTTTTGAGAGAAGGATGTTTGTCCTCAGTTTATGGACTTCTAGCCTTAGTTGGTATACAATGTCTCATAATTTGTGTATGACGGAACCTATGCTTCACCTTGCATGTGAAGGGATGTTGTCAGGTTTTACAGATATTAAATTTGACCAACTCTCACCATTCCACACAGAAAGATCCCTTCATGTTTATTGTTAAATATCCTTTATTAGCATTATGAATGCTCTGAAATTGGAACAGTAGTCTCTGTCCTAGCTGGAGCTCAGACACTCAAAACACAACAAATCAGCTTGGTTTTTGCACACTTACCGTTTATTTCGCTTTCAGCCCATAAACATAAGAATGCCTGTGTTAGGCTCTAAGCATTATTGACATAATTAAAAACACAATCTGGCTAAGAGGAAAAACAGAAGCAGCCAATCAACCACCTTTCTTTGGCACAAAAGAAGCCAGTCTATAAAACCAAAATATCCCTACCTCAGTGTTTTGTTCTACTGATTTCACATGCAGATCTGTATTTGGGAGCACAGAAATGTTAAGCGTTCTGGTTATATTGTTGCCTGATTGATTATGATTCTTATTTTGCAGGGCTTTTTGCAAAGTACAAATCTGGGTCGTCAGAACTGGCTCCTACCTATTTTATTTTTCTTTCTAAAACATACATTGCTCAAGGACACTTTATAAATAACAGTTTAAAATAAAAAAAATCTGGGACACTGCTCCCTCCAATACTAGAGGGTGGATGATGGAAATAGACATTAATGGCTCCAAACAGAGAGGAAATAAACATTTCTGAAAATAACTACAGAGTGTTTTGACAGTTAGAGAAGAACTACACATTTAGGTACTACAACTTAAGTCCCTGCACCTTCCCTGAACCAACTTGAAATTGAGGAATAACCAGATAGTCTGTTTCTCTGGCAGGAGTTGGGCTGAAAGATGATCCAGTACGTATGTTGGTACTTTATACCAGCTTATTGATGGCTTCTGCAGATTCTTGTACATCTACCTGTGCTGTATTAAGAAGCATGTCCATTTTGCATTGCTGCTTTTGCGTCAATTTCTTGGGAAATACTGGGAATTGATTATAACTTATCTTGGGGATTATGAAGGCATTTATGATGGAAAGCCTGTATAATGAAGACTCCTATCATGCTAAGGAACTTGTATCACAAAACCTGCTTCTGACAGGAAAGGGGAGACTTCCTAGATAATATGGGGAATATAACAATCTAAGACACTGTACCAATGTGGTCTTTAGCGTCAAGAGCAGTGCATATTGACACCTAAATTCCATATCTGCCTGTCATTCAGCTATGCATGTTGTATGTACAAAGTCTGCCTGAGAACATCTTTAAAATATTCTGCCTCACTAGCATAACCTTTGTCTTGTCTGTTCTCAGCCAATTGTCCTCCTCTAAAAATATAGAATCTATCAGGTACAAGGTGGCCTAATGGTTTGATGATGAAGAAGGCAAAGTGTACTGAGAATACCTCGATCCCTATTTCCTGATTGGCCTCGTACATATATAGGGGGCAGGAGGATATTTGATGCAATGTTCTTAATGTGTTACAGGCAGGAAAATTTGAAACAACGGTGGTGTAATCAACTCTGCTCAGTGGGAAATTTGTCCCTAGCACAGATACGTTCACAGAGAATGCACTTGGCACATGCACCGAAAATAGCAATCAGCAAATGAATGTCAGGATAGTCCAATCAGAAGTGCAGGTCTTAGTCCTGCAAAGTGCTGAGCACTTCCAGGACTTGCTTAACACTTTGCATGTTGGGCCCATTATGAAGTAGGCCTCACAAAACTAGAAGGTATATAGCAGTGGTACAGGAAAAGCCCTCAGTGCCCACTATGCTGTAACTCATATCAGGCCTGACATACTCACTACCCCCAACACACTTGTTATCAGAATAGGTATCCAAAAAGTATCTTGTAAGGTATCCTATGTAAACTGGTGATGCATTAGTCATTGCATGATATTTGTACGGTTTGTGTATAAATAATTATGTAGGTGTGCTGGAAATTTTTATTTTGAAGGCAGTGCACAAATCAAGTTTGCCCTAGACAAAGGGATGTGGAATTACCTGTCTGACTGGCTTGATTGAAGGCAGAGGACAATGAAAGTATATTTACAATAAGGTAAACACAGCAATCAAGCTAACAAACAACAGAAGAAACAGTTTAATAAGTGCACTGAGGGCGAGAATCTGCACCCCCAGGAAGTCTTCCTGGCCCTTGAGACAAAGACAACGAAGTCATGAAAATGTAAGGGGGAGCAAAAAAGAGATTCTAGTTATCTGTCACTTAGGGGACATAGGGAACAGCAACCTCTGAGCTTGTGAACATTGGCTACTCTGGCCTGGAGGGCTAGGGATGCTGGTACCCTGATGTGAGAGAGCTGCTTAGGCAAAGATTGTAGCTTGCTAACGTTAAATTTTAGTCACTAGAAAGTATGTTTCGTTTTTGTTTGTAACCATACCCGTCTTTTTGTCTTGTTTAATAACACTCTTGTTTAACTCTCTGTTCTTTACTAATATACTTTATTTTTAGCGTTGTTATAAACCATCTGTGCTGTCCTATTGAAGTACAGAGTGACTCATTCACAATCCTAACTAGCTGGTGTGTACGCTGTCTCTCTGGAGGGAGCAAACTTCTGTGTGTCTCCAGTGAGTGGGATTGGACACTGTAAAGCGACATCTCTGGGGAGCTCAGAAACTGGGGTTTGCTGATTGTTACCTGCAAGGCAAGGTTTTGAGTGGTAGTCTCAAAGAGTTTGCTGGAAAGGCAGACAGCCTCAAGCATCAGAGAGCAGTTTAGCAGCAGCAAAGCTCTGACTTGCTGAGGCAGAGGGGTAATGCGGTGTTTTACGGTTCTGGTTTTCCTGAGGAGAATGTCAGTGTGCTATATGAATGCAAATAAAAAGGCAGACCACGCAGAATGAGTGTTCGGATGATAAAAACTCTGGGGAAGGTGTAGCTACGCTATCTTCCTTACGGGCTTGTTTCAACAAAAGTCCCGCTTAGGCAACGTTAATGCTAATGCAGAAAATGCTGACTGCTGCTCATGGCTCAAACAATGTTATTTGGAACTGCTCTGAACTAGTTTAGACATGGTGTTAAGGCTCCTGTAGCCAATGGAGGTTTTTGTCTACACTAGATCTGTCACTAGTGAAGCTGCTCCATTGTTAGCAAATATGGGAAACTTTTTGCTAGAAAACCCTACTGTAGACTCAGCCATAGAGAAAATTGTATATATTCCATTGTTTGTGCCTGAATGAAATCTCTCAGAGAAATAAGCCAAAAACGCCCTATCACCTATGGGTGAATACTTTTCACAAAGCCATCACTCCATATCTGACCTCTCAGTCCTTGTCTTCTAAAGAAATCTGCACAACATGAGCCTGGGATCTTAAATTCATAGCTTTGCTTGGCACTAAAAATCATGGACTCAATAAAGACACTGGATATATGGCTCATTATAACAATCTCTAACCCACTAACCCTCCTTTGTCCTGTGACTGCAGAGGTGTTAACTGCCCACTTCATTTTGAATGATCTCTTACAGCATGTCTTAACTCCTTACCTTCCATCTAGTATATAGCTGTGACACTTTGCATACCTTTCCCAGACCTGAAGAAGAGCTTTGTGTAAGCTTGAAATCTACACTTAAAATGCTGCCTAGGGGGCAGGGAGGAACATTCAGGGGGTGCAGCAAGGCCCAGTCCAGCCCCCACAGGGGGTGGGAAGAGAGTGCCACCCAGCCCCACTCTGCCCCCTGCCCTGGCTCCCAACCCCGGCCATGGCTCCATTCCTGGCCCCACCCCCAGCCTTGGCCCTCAGCCCCCGGCTGCAGCTCTGCTCCGGGCCTCGCCCCCAGCCTCAGTCCCTGGCTGCAGCTCCGCCCCCAGACCTGCCCCGAGCTGCGGCCCCAGCCTTCGCCCCTATACCTCTGTCCATACTCCGCTCCCAGCCCTGGCTGTGGGGGAGGGGAGGGCGGAGAGGGGTTAAGGGAGGGGCGTGACATGAAAAGTTTGGGGACCATTGGCTTAATTGAAGATGCTCCTACACCAACAGGAGAGTAGTTAGCTACCGCCTCTCACAGAGGTAGATTATGTTGACAAGTAAGCTCTCCTGCTGACATAGCGCTGTGTGCACTGGGGGTTAGGTCCATATAACTACATCACTCAGGGGTGTGGATTTTTCACACCCTTGAGCGACATAATTATGCCAATATAAATCTGTTGTGTAGACCTGGTCCTTGTCTCGTTCACCAGCAGAAGTTGGTCCAATGAAAGATATTACCTCATTCACCTTGTCTCTCTAACAGCCATAGAGAATCATTCAACATTTTTAACATTATTGACCATAGGGGTTAAGCTCAGCCAATCAGGAGCTGGAAGTGGTCCCCCGCAGAATTGTTACTGACCACAACAAAATATGCTTGAAAATCAAAAAATATACATTAAAAAAATTGGTGTACAATCGTCAAAATTACCCTAATGAAGACATTTTACTTTAAATGTCTTCCATATTTTTGCTATCATATGGAAGCTCAGCAACTCTGAAACAGGAAAAGTTGACATTGTTTTGGCACCAGATTTCACCCAGCTCTAGTGTTTGAACATGAACATGTCATGATAATTGCTTTCTACAACAAGACTTTGGTCATAGAATGAAACGTAGGAATATTGTTTCTATTAAATAACTTATGGAAGCGTTAGCACTTTAGATTCCTTTTACGTCTGTTCGTTTGAGCCCCTTTCTAAAATGAAATTGTAGCTTTACCCCTTTCCTGTCCCAACCTGTACTGGAATCTCACATGCGATGCCCTCCTTTCCAGTCAACAGTCTAGACAATGAATTCCCTGGTAGCATGTGCCATTTCTTGTTGTTATGCCTTTTTGCTTTTGTTAAGGCTTTTAGAAATTGCATTACCTCACCAGCCTGCTTGGTGATTGTGTGGAGACTGATTCCAATTGGCTGCTTGGTATGATACTGCCAGCCAATGTATGAATTTCAACTTAAAAACTCTCATTTGAACTCGAGTGTGTATTTAAAGTGTTACTTCTGAAAGACACACCACTTAACAATTATGTGCCATATTGCTGACCAGTGAAGCTGAACAAATAGCTATTTACATTGACGGATCAGAGGAATGCGTAAGTGCATCATGGTAACCTACATTTGCTGTGCCAAGAGATTTGCAGCTGACTGCCTGTGTGACTCACTCCTTGGATTAGGAGGTGAGGTAATGCTTTTGAGATAGAGGGTGATGTCATTTCTTTACCTGAGTTGCATGCCGATGCTGATTTTTGTTGCTCTCAAGGAATTAGTCCCTTTCTGCTTCCTCAGATATACGGGGTAACAGTTGAAATAACTTATGAATTCTGGTACTAATTCTCTATCTTTGTAGAGACCTTGCAAGTAAGATGGCTTACATTTTCTTTCTCCCTCTCTCTCATTTTTTTTTATATATACCTAAACTGAAGGTATTATAAACTGAGAGAAATTCAAAAGGTTTCTTTCAAACCTGCTTCAGAACTGCTGAGTATAGATGATGCATTGAAAAAACCAAACAAAAGACAAAAGTGTCCTTCTATATTCAGATTTACCTCTGTTAAACAGATGGTGTAATATAACAAATCTGTTTTGGTCTCTGAAGTTAGTTGAAATGACAGTACAGAAGCTATTTCAGCATTAGTTCTGTTGAATAACTGATTAAAAAGGAGAGCTTGCAACATAATAGTATCTGTCATTCAGTCTTCATATTTCTTATTCCATGAACTGTTTCATACCAGTGTAAATATACATAAGGACAAACGTGCTGTTGAGCACTTACTCATGTGAGTAGTCCCATTGACCGTAAGTGCATGAGTAAGAGCTCACCAGCATAATGGGGCCACAGTCTTGTCAACTGATTTTTAATTTTTTTCAGGCACCTGCTGACCAGACCTAACCGTCTCAGACCTGCTCTTTATCAATGTCCTTAGACTTGTCCATTCTGGGAGAAAGTGGTTTAAATGCCTTAATATTCAAGTCTGCGTGTGCAAAACAGAGTAACACCAACCCACGAGAACTCTTCAGTGCTGTAATTAGTTGGATGGGTGAAAGTAGAATGTCATAAATTCTCAAGTAGTGATGGACCACTTGATTCACTCCATTCTTATAAACTGTACATTTGAAAGGCTTTATGCCATCACATAATAGTTTGGAATCCTTCACCAAAAAATTACCACGTTATAAATATCAATGAACAAACTTATGCTATAAAACAGATGTGTTGTAATTCTTAACTCCTCTATACTGCGCAAAAATCTAACTTCTAAAATTGGCTCAAATTCTGTTCAAGATGCAACTTGGACGCCTGAAAGCATGTGATCATCTGTTAGTCTTATTTTGAGAAAGATACCTTGCAAAGTCCTCATCTGTATTTCATGAGAGCAATCTTCTTTAATGATTTTAAATAGCAACTTTCAAACTGTTAATTCTCTCATTACTTTACTTAATCACATGTTGCTATAGATCTGTATTGTGTAAGTACTTGTTTTCCTTAGTTACCATATAGGGTTTTTTAATTATATACAATCAGTAAATCAAAATGCAACATTTTTCATGCATCTTGCTCCTCCATACATGACTGGATATCCCATTTTTGTCTTTCCTGTTTTATATTGTAAACTCTTGAATTTGGGAACATATCTTACTCTGCTTTGTAGTGTACCTCATACACTAGCAGGACTTTATTTTAATTACCTCTGCCAATTAAATGTTTTTAGTAAATAACTATGCAAAGGAAAGATGTCATGAACTGCTGTGTCTAGGTTTGTGCAAAACTCTGCTTTTTTTTAAATATTATTTTCCTCGCTGGAGTGTCTTTTTAGATACTTGGGAGTTGAGACACAAAGTAAAGCTTCTGTGGTTTGCTCAGTTCTAAAGACCTAAACTCTCAAATGGGGTATTTTTTGTTTAGGACTTGCTTTATCAGTGTGAGCACTTAATTGCTGTGCTGGTTATGAATGGGAAAACCTACTGTGAATTTCACTTTGGTTAAATTTCATAAGTTCTGGTCATGCTAGAATTTGAACTATGGACCCAGATATAAATGAAGAAAATCATTAAAGCACAGTGAGACCATATAAAATGCTGGCTGGCATCATGCTATTTCATTTTTACTGAGAATATAATCAGTTTATTATTGCTGAGTTGATTTTTATTCATATTTTTAATTTTGCTAAGGCTTTGTTTATACCTAGTAATTTTAGCTTGCAGGTTTAATTGATATATAGTAAATGCTAGAAACCACCAAAGTCTTGTCTACAGCTGAACTGGTGGTAGCATAAGTGGAAGATTCCGCACAAATTTTCTATTGTAGAAGTTATCTTAGATGCTGTTCTGTCTAGTGGCAAGGCTAGGGAGGTAGGACTTCAGGCTCTGTCCTTGGCTCTGTAACTAAATTGCATTATAGCCTTGGACAAATCCCTTAAGGGTGACCTGCAAAGGAGTGATATTTAAATATATTGGGCTTGTTTTTTGCAGCTTTATAGTGTATAAGAAGCCATGAAAAGTATTTTGTTAGATTGGTTCTGTAAATTTTTTTATCTACTTGGAAATATGAAATGTAAAGTATGGTCGTCTTTGGCTCTGTTGGAAGATCACTAATCTAGTATGCCAGATGTTTTCCTTTCACTTGCACTTCATAGTATGTGAATTCAATGAGATTATGTTGTTGGGCATTGACAAAAGAGACAATGGTTCTGAAATAGCATTAAGGTTTGTCATGTTAGTCCACATACTGAAGAGTTAAGAATTTGAAGATTAGTTTCCAGCTATTCTTGGCACAGCAGAGCCATTGCGGCTCCATAGAATTAGTTGAGATCTATCAGGATGTTAAGATTGTTAATCAGTCCCCAAGTACTCATTGACAGTGAGTCATACTTCCGACCTATGATCTCCATGAAAATCTGAATGTACTGGAAACTGAATTCTCTACTCCTTTGAGGATTATTTGACCTGCTGTATGTTGAAAATGAAATACTTAAAATTTAGTTGAACAATGTTTTTATTTTTAAAAGTACGTATTGTGTGTGATGGTGGTGTGTGTTTTCGGGGGGAGGGGTTAGACCTACAGGTGTAGGAAGCAAGAAATTCAGAAATAAAACCCAAACTCTGAATTTAACCCTGCTGGGCCTTAACATTGCTGTGACTGGTGTACAGGATAATGTACTTTCTGGAGCTCAATAAATATGAAGGCACAATGGTGTAAATTCGAGAGGGTTCCCATATTGCTTCACAATTTTCCCTTTCATGGGATTCAGTCTCCTAACCATACTGCAAGGAAAGGTAGGGTTCATAAGTATCAGCCAATGGGCTCTTAAAAGAGCAGAGGGCAAAGGCAATGTGATATCTATAATATATTATAACAACTCTCTTTTGAAAGCATCACAAAATGCATGTAGTAATGGCTGTTCACCCTCCTATAGAAATATCATCATTGCTTTCCATTAGTATCATATTTTACACAAAGTAGATGAACGCTATCCCGTCAGCTGACTGAACTTTATTATTATAAATTTAGCAATCCCTTAAAACCTGGCACAAAGCACTAACCCGTTTTTTTTTTCCTTTTAGAAATTGAACAGGGCAAATTTAATAGTTTTTGGTTTGGGTCTAAATGTACACACAAACACTCAGTTAACTTTATTTCTGACAGTTTGCCTTTCTGATAGTTGGGAAAAAATTAAGGTATGCTGTCATCTAACACCATACTTGATTCTGAGAAAAACGTTTCTGGCTCTATGGCATTGTGTGTGTGTTGTGTACTCAGTTTTATTTAATGCTTTTAGGTATTTGGGAATAAGATGATCATTCCTTCCTTGGATGGAGATCTTTTCCAGTGGGATCGTGATCGAGAGAGCATGGAAGCTGTTCCTTTCACAGTTGAATCGCTGCTAGAGTCGTCCTACAAATTTGGAGATGACGTGGTTTTGGTTGGGGGAAAGTCCCTGACCACATATGGGCTGAGCTCATACTCGGGGAAGGTAAACATTTGACAGTGGAGAAGTTGGTGTGTTTGTGTATGTATTTTTGAGAACTGTTTCTAAAAATGGAATGGGGGGGTGGAGCGGGGGCAGGAGGGTTTAGAACTTGAGATCTAATTCTAGTGTAAAACTGCGTGACGCACACAAGATTTGATTAGCTTTGCAACTTCTTTGGTCAACAAGTCCTGCTGGTGTCTGGGTTTGGAATAAACTTATCCTTGATGGATATTCTGTCATTCAGCCTCCCAAATTTTCAAGAAAGAATTAGATGGTACATAAATTTCAATTTAGATTTTCTATTCTGTAATCAAAAAAACCAAACAATTTAGAGCAAGCTGAAAAGCAAAGGTGGGTAGGTGTAGTGTGTGTGTGTGTGTGTGTGTGTGTGTGTGTGAGAGAGAGAGAGAGATCAATATCTGGGTAGACGTGTGCTTATTTATGGCAAGTTTATTTTAGTACTTGTTATAAGAACTATTATTTACACTTTCTAAAGTCATAGAAGATAACTAGTAGAACTACCCACTGACTGCCTACAGAAGATATTTTATTTTATCAAAAAGCAACTTTTAAAAAATTCACAGAAAATTGTCCACGTTGTTGAAATATTTTGTTTTTTTATGAAAAAAAGTGTGCCTTTTTATGTCTTCAAAATGTTGATTGAATACTGGTCAAATGATTGTCTAAAGTTTGCTTAGCAAAAACCAAATTTTTGCTAAAATCAATCTTGAGAGTGTTTTCTTGTGGGGTGAAAAAGCTGGATGGAGAATTGAAAAAAATAAAGTGGTTCTATTTTGAACTGAACTTTCTACATTTTGTGAAAATTTCTCAATAAACTAGTTTTTTTTTTTTTTTTTCTTTATTGGCCAGCTCTCTTTAAATCAACCAGGTGCTTTAGTGCAGCAGGCTGAATGTAGTACACCTTCGGGGAATGGTATACAGCAGTCGCTAAAGATAGTGATGTTGAAGACCCGGGACTGCACAGTAGAGGAGTGCATGGGTTCCCTTTGAATCTCTGGTTGACAGTTGCACTGTATATGCTGCAGATGATGTTTGCATCCTTCTCGGGGGGCAGGGGAGGGGGAAAAGAGCTTTTTGGGTTTCTTCTTTGAATTCTGGCTAGAATTCAGAGAAACAGAGTTGCTCTGAACAGGGAAGAGTGCCCAGCCTTCTTTGGCCACAGAGTTAGTGACTTACAGTAACTCCTCACTTAAAGTCGTCCCGCTTAACGTTATTTCGTTGTTACATTGCTGATCAATTGGGGAACATACTCCTTTAACGTTGTGCAATGCTCCACTCTTACGTTGTTTGGCTGCCTGCTTTCTCCACAGCTGGCAGCCTCCCTACCCTCCCACCCGCCGGCAGACCCCGCGGATCAGCGTCTTCCCCCCGCCTCCTGCCCACGGCAATCAGCTGGCTTGTGGCGTTTAGGAGGGAGGGGGGAGGAGCGAGGACTCGGCGCGCTGGCTCCCCCTGCCTCCCGAACGCCACAAGCCAACTGATTGCCCCGGGCAGAAGGGAGAGGGGAGGAGCGAGGACTCGGCGCGTCTCTCCCCTCCCTCCCCTGCCTCCGGAACCCAGCAATCAGATGGCTTTCAGCGTTTAGAAGGGTGGGGAGGAGCCAGGACGCAGTGCGAAGTAAAGGGGAGGCGGGTCAAGGGGGGGCTTGGGGGAAAGAGTGGAGTGGGTGGGCTGAGGGTTGAGCCCCCTGCCCCTGGTGCTTGCAGAGTAGGGGAAGCTGCCCTGGAACCTAACCCCCCCCCTCCCCCATTTACACTGATTCTTATGGGGAAATTGGATTTGCTTAACATCGTTTCACTTAAAGTCGCATTTTTCAGGAACATAACTACAACGTTAAGTGAGGAGTTACTGTATAGCATTTTGCAGGTTGGTACTGACGAAGGGATTAAGGCTTCCTAGAGGGGAGATTGCCACCCACCTTCCTAAATTAAAATTGCCCACTTGGAAGACCTGAATTAGGAAAATATTTCCAGTCTAGCTCCCCTAGGATTAGGAATGCTAAAGTCAGTGCCCTACTGCAGCAGGTAGATTGTGATACTCTTAATCACTCTCCAGGCTGACTAGGCAGCACTGAAAGAGTGTTATCTATTCTGTAGACAAGAAAACTGTTGTCTCAACACTTGATCCGTTACACTGGTATAAATCGGGAGTAGCTGGTTTGAAGTCATTGGAGCTACATTGTGAAAGTAGTGTGACATCAGAATTGGGCTTTGGGAGTCTTATGGAAGCGGTTTTCTGAATCTTTCTATTTGTCAGCATATGATGGGAGAAATGGAGAAGTATTGATCATGGTGGAGTTGTGACTTCTGTATAAGTCGCATAAGAATTTGCTAAGAATTTAAGACCAAGATTTCCAAAAGTGACTAGTGGTTCTTAGATCCCCAGTCAGAGACTTATTAGCACTTTCTGAAAATCGCAGCTCTCTGAGTACCCATCACCTGAAAATAAAGGCCTTTTTAAGGTGTCTCAGGTTGAATCAGATTGGCCACCCAAAAATTAAGAACCCCAAAATGACTACTAGTTTTTTAAATGTTGGCTTATGTCTCTAAATCATTTTGCTCGTAAGGAGCCGAAAAATTCTCCAAAGATTTGTTGACTTTGAATGTCATCATTGAGCTACCTAGTTTGCATTCATGTTGATGTTCCAAGCTTATGTGAATTTCTTTTCTTCTCCCTTAGGTGAAATACATATGCTCAGCTATAGGCTGTCGCCGCTGGGATGATGATGAAACAGAACAAGAAGATATTCTTCTCCTGCATCGAACCCAGAAAACAGTCCGTGCTGTCGGGCCACGTAGTGGCAATGAGAAGTATGTATGAGTACAGTTTGTGGTCTTAGAGCTGTTCTTAAGACAGTGTGACAGTAGTGAGTGGGAACAAACACATGTCTTTTAATTCTTATTGCTTCAGGATTTGATATTCTTTTACCCCTATTGAATTGGGAATCTATGGGGTTTTATCCTTCCCACTAGAGACCTGCCAGACTTCTGTTATTTGGATTCTTACCCTGTGCTTTCTAACATTTTGAGGAAATCTCTCTAACCTCAGGGTATGTCTACACTACCCGCCGGATTGACAGTTAGCAATCGATCCAGCGGGGGGTCAATTTATCGCCTCTAGCCTAGACGCAATAAATTGACCCCCAAGCGCTCTCCTGTCGACTTCTGTACTCCTCCACCATGAGAGGTGCAGGCAGAGTTGACTGGGGAGCAGCAGCAGTCGACTCACCGTAGTGAAGACACCACGGTGAGTAGGTCTAAGTACGTCGACTTCAGCTACGTTATTCACGTAGCTGAAGTTGCGTAGCTTAGATCGATTTCTCTTCTTCTCAAAGTGTAAACCAGGGCTCTGTCTCCAGTTGTGTCATAGATGAAGTAAGAAGGTACCTGGACATTTAGTCTACCCTTCCTATATCGAATGGAAATGACTTTTCCTTAGACTTGACTACGTCTAATGAGTTTGCCAAAGATTCCAAACTATGGAAACATTGCCACTCTGCTCATCCTAACTATTACAAGTATTTCCGAGTATACAAATTGAAATGTGTCCTTTTCCAACTTAAGCAAGTTGCTCCTGGTTTTATTGCTATTTTTCAGTGTTCTTTTCCCCACCTCTTTACCTTAATAACCTTTTGTATATTTTTATACTCAATGTTTACACTTGTCATTTTCAACGTAACTCTTTTAAAAATAAAAACACTTATTCCTTTAGTCCTTTAAACCCTATTCTCAAATCCCTTTATTTTGGCTGATCACTTACAGCCTATTACAGCTTCTCTGTATTACTTACAAAGCCATGGAGACCAGAATAGTGCACAGAAATTCTTAATGCAGCCATACCAATACACTTATTTTATATGGGATCATATATCCTAGAATCATAGATTTTTAACTTCCTAAGTGAAGTACTTTGCATGTGGCTTCATTGAATATCATCTTGTTGAATTCAGATCAGTTCACCAATTTGTCAAGATCACGCTGAATTTTAATCTTGTCCTCCAAAGTGCTTGCAACCCCTCCCAGTTTGGTGTTATCTACAGATTTTATAAGCGGACTCTCTACTTCATTATCCACGTTATTAATGAAATACTGAATAGTGCAGGACCCCACTTGATATGCCCTCCCAGTTGGAAAGCAAAGCATCAATAACCTTTTGAGAATGGTATTTCAACTAGTTGTGCACCCAGTGGAGCTGGGGGTGAGGGGTTTGGGGTGTGGGAGGGGCTCAGGGCTGGGGCAGAGACTTTGGGTGCAGGAGGGAGTCAGGGCTCTGGGCTGGGGGTGCAGGCTCTGGGGTAGGGCTAGGGGTGAGGGGGTTGGGGGGCCTCAGGTCTGGGGCTGGGGCTCTGGTCTGGGGCAGGGGATTGGGGTGCGGGCTTATCTCGGGCAGCTCCGGTCAGCAGTGCAGTGGGGGTGCTAAGGCAGGCTTCCTGCCTGTCCTGGCACTGCAGACCGCGTCGCTCCACAGAACTGGCCAGCAGCAGGTCCGGCTCCTAGGTGGAGGCGCGCAAGTGGCTCAGCATGGTTCTCGCCCGCAGGCACCACATTTCCCAGCTCCCATTGGCCAGTTCCCGGCCAGTGGGAGTGCGGAGCCAGTACTTGGGGTGGGGGCAGCGCACAGAGCCCTGTGGCCCCCCCGCCTAGGAGCTGGACCTGCTGCTGGCCGCTTCCTGGGTGCAGCACTATGTCAGAACAGGTAGAGACTAGCCTGCCTTAGCCGGGCAGCACCGCCGACGAGACTTAACGGCCCGATCAGCAGTGCTGACCAGAGCCACTGCGACCCAGTGCCTTACATTCTGCGACCCAGTACTGGGTCGCAACCCACAGTTTGAAAACCGTTGCCCTAGAATGACTTTCATCAGGCCCCACCTTCTTGAGTACATCTAACTTAACTAAATATTTTTTTTAACCTGTTCTTTCCCTATTTTGGCTTGTGTTCCTTCTCCCTTTCTGTTAATGTTAATTGTGTTAAGCATCTGGTCACAATTAACATTTTTAGTGAAGAATGAAGCCAACAGGCATTAAACACCTTAGCCTTCTTGATGTCGTCATTTATTAGCTTTTCTTCCTCGTTAAGTAGAGAACCTACACTTTCCTTCATCTTTCTCTTGCTCCGAATATATTTATTGACCCTCTTGTTACCTTTTATGTCCCTTGCTAGATGTAATTTTGTGCCTTAGCCTTTCTGAATTTGTCCCTACTTGTGCTATTCTTTGTACTCCTCGGAGCAATTTGTCCATATTTTCACATTTTGTAGGATTCTTTGATTTTTCAGGTCATTAAAGAGTTCCTGATGGAGCTATCTTGGCCTCTTACTATTCTTCCTATCTTTCCTTCACCTCAGTATAGTTTTGTAGTTGTGCCTCTAATACTGTTGCTTTCAGAAACTGAGTTCTCCTGAGCTCTTTCCCTTAGGTTTCCTTCCTGTCGGACCTTATTTACCAGTTCTCTTTTTTCAAGTCTGCTTTTTTGAAGTCCAGTGTCCTTATTCTGCCACTTTCTCTCCTTCCTTTCCTTAGAATAATGAAATTTATCACTTCTTGATCACTTTCACCTTCGGATTCTCTACCAATTCATCCCCGTTGATCAGAATCAAGTCAAAAATGGCTGTCTGCCCTCCTCACCTACACTTTCTATATTTAAACTTCAAAAAACTTCTATAGGCACCTTTTCATACGGTTAAAAAACATAGTGAGAGATCAAAAGCAGTTCTTTCCCTGGCAACATTGTAGGGAGTGTTTATATGGTCGCTTTGATTTTGGTCCTGAATAGTAGCTTTTATTTTATAAATTTCAGTAGAAAAAGATAAGTTGAACATATTTTTATATATAAATATATACGTTTTAAATTGGCAGTTTCTGGGGCCTGGTAAGTTTACAATATGGTCCTATATATCTTTGGGCACCCAAACCTATTGTTACTTATGAATAAGTATTTCAGCCCTTTGTCATTCAATGTGAACTGCTGTCAAAACTATGAGTGTCTTGACAGTTCTAGCATTGTTCTGCACAGTCTTTCTATTCATGATAATAGTTCTCAATATTTCTGCCTTTATTTATTTGTACCCTAAAGCTAATGGATCTCTGGCATCTAGGATACAGAACTATCCCGACCCACATTGCTGATATAGTCTGTCTACAAAAAATCCACCTTCTTTCTAGATAGGTTAGATTATAGGGGATGATCAATTCTAGTTGCACTGATGTCCTTTATCAATAAATTGCAGTTGTGGTTTGCTTTGTCCCCAGAATCCCATCTTTACAACTGGCATAAAATTTCACAAGTTGTAAATTGCTTGATATTTAAGAAAAGCTGCTATATGCCTAAAGAGCTTATTTTAAAGTACTGTAAAGTTCTTAAATTCTAATGTATTTGTTGCTATTCTCTGATAAGGTCTTCCTGGGTAAACAGCTACACTGGTATTTAACTGACTGATAAAGTCCTTAATGCTTGCCTCCCCTTCCTCCCTCCCCCATCAAACTTTGATGTCTCTTTAATTACTTCAACTTCTCAACTCATAATAAGTCATTTTTGGTGGAAAAAAACTGTACACTTGTTTTGTGTCTTGCGTTCTGGAAATAGCACAGTTAAGTGTGTACTCGCTCTAGAGGTGCAGTTTAGTTCAGTGAACTATCACTGAATTTACGGCAGAAATGCTAGTGACATGTCATATCAAGTTTCATTTACAGATTTCTAAGATGGGTGGTTGGGGGTTTCCTTTTAAACCTCTTTTCTAGAAACCCTTTTTCTTTTTCACTTTAAGGTGGAATTTTAGTGTTGGCCACTTTGAACTGCGTTATGTCCCAGACGTCGAAACTAGCGTGGGATTTATTGAGAGCAATTTTAAATCAAGTATAAACAAAGAAGAGTCTAAAATCATTTCGGATGTGGAGGAGCAAGAGGCTGTGATGAAGAATACAGTGATAAAGGTTTCAGTAGCCGACTGGAAGGTTATGGCTTTTAATAAGCAGGGAGGACATCTGGAATGGGAATACCAGGTACTGGACATGGGAAAGTATTAAATGTTATGGAAATTGAAGTTTTACAGAATTACAGGAGAATGTCATGCATTTTGATTTAGTGCACATCTGCTGAGGTGAATAAAATGTATTTCCCTGTAGTATTTTGTATTGAAGTTTTATATTTTGAGCTACTGAGCGGCTACGAATTGAACCAGGGATTTTCAAGCATAAGAGTTATTTAGAACAAATCTCTGTTAAATCTATCCAGTTATTTTAAATTGCCCTTTCCTTCCTTACTCTTCAGTTTTGCACTCCAATTGCTTCTGCTTGGCTGGTTAGAGATGGGAAAGTCTTTCCCATCAGTCTTTTTGATGATACAAGTTACACCGCTAACAACGAGGCCCTAGAAGATGATGAGGATCTTGTGGAAGCTGCCAGAGGAGCCACAGAGTCTAGTGTCTATTTAGGTGAGATGTCTACTGCGATGCCTTCTGTTTAGCATTATCCTTCTCTCAACCTTCTAAAAACCTCCGTAAACCAGGTGGTTTCAAGTTATAGATTCAGAGTTCAAGGCCAGAACGGACCATTAGATCAAGTCTGACCCACTGTATAATACACGCCAGAGAACTTCACCCAGTTACTCCTGTGTTGGGCCCAATAACTTGTGTTGACTAAAGAATATTGTCCAGAAAGGCATCCAGTCTTGATCTGAAGACTTCAGGAGACTGGTAGTTTGTTCCAGTGGTTCATTACCCTCGCTGTTGTAAATGTGTGCCTTATTTCAAAGTTCAAATGTTCTGCATTTAACTTCCAGCTGTTGATTCTTGTTATGCCTTTCTTGTCATCTGCCCCCTTATTTTGATTAGATAATTGAATCCCTGCCCTATGAACTTTCCAAGAAGCTACCATGCTACCTTTTTTGTCCTGACTGGATGAATTTGGTTTCCAGGGCAAAAATACTGTTCCAAATCTGAAATGTGTATTCCATGAATATTCTGTGCTTTTTGTGTCATCCTTGTCAGTAATCCCTTTGGCTAGCACGTTCATAGAAACTGAACACCAAAGGGCACGAACACAGTCATATCCAACGTGGTTAAAACTTTGAGGAAAAACTTGTGGTTGAAGGAGTTGCTGTGTTCACCCTGTTCTAACTACAAGCCGCAGTATGCCCCCAATGGTCACATGAATAACTCATCTGATTGTTTGGACCAAATGTAACAGGGTAGTTGTGTTTTTTATTATTTATTTATTTATTTATTTACTTTAAGTCTATTCACCTATAAAATGCACTTTCCATTTTGACTCTGAAATGTGGGCTTATGTATAGTCTTGGTATTTTTGGACTAATAGAGTTCTAAAGCTTTTTTTTAAAACTGGGATTTAGTTAACGGGAGACGGTTTTATTGCCTGATACAGACTTCTCAGCTTTCAGACCATTGGTTTTAGTCACATTAAGATTTTTTTTCTGCATTAAGTCTCAGTAGTCAGTTACCATATATGAAATTTTGGCTGAAATTTCTGTAAATTAAGTCTCATCCAGTGGTCAGAATTTATTTTATATGGTTTGTAACAGCCTTGAGTATTGTGCCATCAGCTTTCCTTCCCCTTAGTGCCATTAAATTTCTTACCACTGACTTCACTCTAGGTAAATGCACTGAGGCCTCCTGAGGCTGTTTATATTAGACCTTTTATTTTCCTTCTCTTTTCTTAGCAGGGATAACACCAGTATTGCTGTTCTAATGGTAGTCTGTAGTGAGAGCATTTCCATAGACAAGCCAATGGCATTTTAACTACCATGTCATCTTGCAAATGTACAAAAAAGACAAATATAAATCTGAGGGTGACTGTGATTTTGCATTCCTCCCCTCCTCCCTATTTTAACAGGTAACATCAGTGCTCTTATTAGTGGTATTGCTGGGGCTTTGTCAGCTTGTGTTGCTGGCTCTTGGACAAAAAGTGAATAGCATGATGAATATTTCTAAAAGGGAAAGTATGTGTAGTTGGTTAGTAACTCCGAGAGCCCAGAACAATTAAAGGGCAGTTCGGATGGCCTGTGTTTTTAGAATGAAGAGAACAGTGAACATATTTTTAAAATTCATCTAGGCTAGTTACTATGCATATGAAGAAATTCTCTTCAAAACAGCAAACTGTAAAGTCTATATTCTGTTACTTAACACTTGTTAGTATAGATTTCTGGTTCCTTCATCTAAGCTGCTTGATTCACAAATATCAAAAAGTTCCTCAAACTTCTTGGATTATCAGGGTCTGGAATTTTGAACTGTCTCTTGATTTAGGATAAGGAGTTCTTTGCATCGCTCTACCAATTTCTGCTTATGCTCTTCGTTCGAGTAGCTGTGCCAAAGTTCTTCTGGGTGGGGAATAGGAAATGGAAGGGACAACCACCCTTCTTCTGCACCTGTTAGAGTTAATAGTGGTGCTGTGGCAATGGACACTATGCTGTTCCACGTTAAATAATGCTTAGTTGTGATGGTGGCCTGACTCCCCATCTGTAGATACAAATGTTTCTCCCAACCATAGGCGCCGACTCCGGGGGTGCTCTGGGGCTCAAGCACCCACGGAAAAAAAATAGAGGGTGCTCAGCACCCAGGAGTCAGAGCTTGAGTGTGGAATCTGATTTCTGTGCTCCTAACAACTTCTGCCCCTGAGGTAGGGAGTTAGTTTATAATCAGAGGCAGGGTGATTACGATAAAAGGCTGGTCATTTAAATTGAATTAAGGATTGTTAGATGATCCTGAAAGCGTTCCCAGGCACTCCAGTTAAGTTAGGAAACAAAGGGTAGGAATAAATGGTCCATTTTCAGAATGGAAATAAGTAAATAGTGGTGTCCCCCAAGGACCTTGTACTGTTCTGGGACCAGTGCTGTTCAACATATTAACAAATGATATGCGAAAAGGGATAAACAGTGAGGTGGCAAAGTTTGCAGATAATACAAAAATTACTCACGATAGTTAAGTCCCAAACAGACTGCAAAGAATTACAAAGGTGTCTCACAAAACTGGATGTTGACAACAAAATGGAAGATGAAATTCAATGTTTAACGCAAAGAAATGCACATACATACAAAGTGACGGTGCCTAAATTAGCTGTTACCCATCAAGAAAGAGATCCTGGAGTCATTTGCAGTACTTGGGAAGCACTATGTTTCCAGAGAACTGCAAATCCATAAGAATCCTTCTCACTGTGCCTGCATCATCCTGAATTCATTCTCCAGCTTCAGAAGACTTAAAAATTATCTCCAGTCATCAATGGGACAGATGCAACTGAATAATGTAGTTGTCTTTAACGTCATCAAAACAATACCAGGGAACCTACATGTAAATAAGATTACTGACAGTTTCATCCAGAAAGCTACAATGAGATGTAATTTTTTAAACTGGGACATTAGTGATGACAGCTTTTAGATCACTGCAATGATTTTAATATACTATAATTCAGGAGAATGTAATTATGTAGTTCATAACAATTGGATCATTATTAAAATAGTAAGGAGACCAATGATAGACATAAATTCAATAACTAGAATATGAAAAGTGTATAAATATGCTGAAAATAGCCTCCCCTCAAAACTGGCAGAGTGCCCCCCAAACACACACACACACTTCAAAAGCACCCACCTGCAAAAACAAAAGTCAGCACCTATGCTCCCAATAATACAGTGTTGATTGCACCCTCTCTGAGGGTTAAGTGTGTGATATTTGTTTTTAGTTTGGGTGGGGACCCTCTGAAATGTTTCATCTACTTATACTCCTGGGGGACTTCTGATCCACTGCGCGCACACAGAATTCATGTGTCCCACAGAATTTTATTTTTTCTGCAAAAAAAAATATTTCTGCTCCACAAGTCCTGCAGTTCCACCTTTCGCCCACCAGAGGCCGCTGTGACACCAAAACAGCCAACAGTATGAACACAGCCAGCTGTTCTGGTGCCACAGTGGCCTCTGGTGGGCAAAAGGCAGAACTGCAGCACTTGTGGGGGGGGGTGTTTTTTTGGGGGGGGGGGGGGGGAAATTCTGTGCATGCACATTGGCGTAGAATTCCCCCAGGAGTAGGAGTTCATTAAAACATCCTGCCTGCGGAGCCAGGTTAGGACAGATAGAGTGGGGCCCGCAGGGTTGCTGGGGTTCAGAATGGCTAGTTGGGGGGGGGGAGGACAGACCGGGGTGCGGCCTCAGGAGCTGGTGGGGTGACAGCATTGAGCCTGGAGTTGAATGAGAGTGGGGGTGCAAAGCCACACGGGGGACGGGGAGGAGGGCTGCAGGAACACATGAGGATGGGGAAGGAGGCTGCATAGACCCATGGGGATGTGGGGTGCTGGGAGAGGGGCAGATGTGCCTGACTGAATGGGAGAGGCTTGGGGTCAGCAAGGGTCTGCATGGGGGAGGCTTCCGAACTCCCTAACAATCTCTTTTCCCCACCTCCCAAAAAAACCAAAAAACCTGTTCCATACTTCTCCCACGCACACCTAACAACCTCCAGGTTCACTCCAGGCTCCTTCCCTCTCCCTCAGCTCCTCTGTTACCCTGACTCCCCCAAGCCTTTGCACTGCTTCTGAAGGGTGCAGGAAATACAGTTCTGTATTGTCATTTAAATTAATTACTCAAAAGTGCTGTACTAATATGCCTAGTAAGGAATTTGTCAAAAAAATTACCAGAATCTTTTTTTGGTCTGTATTGTTACAGACAAACTTGCTAACAGATATTTTGAAATAAATTTACCAAAATAATTGAAACTGGCATGATTATATTGTGTTATTTTGACAAATAAATTTTTCAGAATTTTTAATTTTTTGATGCAGAATTTTCCCAGGAGTATACTTAAAAGGAACCCTCATCCTCAGTTGCACTCTGGTCATTGGCTCTGCATGACTCCCAGCCTCTCTTGGTGTGGAGAGCAAGGAATGAGCCATAAATGGCTAAAACATTCTTCTCTGATTCTGAAGAGAAGAGTCAATTGTGCAGTACGTAAAAAGTTGATCTTAAATCCTTCATTTTCTCTTGAAACGCTAGGAGTCTTGAAACCATGTTCCTAGTTGTGCAACTTTGTGCTGGGGGGTGGGGTGAACTAAAGCTGAAGTCAAATATGCTCTCTGGTTTATTACTCAGGAATGTACAGAGGCCAGCTTTACCTTCAGTCGTCAGTCAGAATTTCTGAGAAGTTCCCAACCAACCCAAAGGCTCTGGAATCCAGAACCGACAATGCCGTTATCCCGCTGCCAACAATCAAGTGGAAACCTTTAATTCGTAAGTGACAATCTAGAGTTTTGCGAATTGTCTTTTTCAAAGCAGAATGTGACAAGACCATTCTTGTGACTTCCATTAACTGCAGAATTAGTCTGATGACTCTAAGTGGAAGATTGTATTCTCCTTTGGAAACTGATTCTGTTCTGTGCTTTAACATTTTTAATCTTAATGTTGAAGGTGAACTGCCTTTGATTTGTCATAGTGATTGACAGACTTCTTTTAATAATCAAAACTTCCACTGCCTGTAAATCAAATAGGCGTTCTGGTCCTATCAGAAAAGAAATAAATGATTATAGTGACATGAATGGCACTTACTTGACTTATTTAAGAACTGATGGTGGGTTTGCGGGGGGGTTGTTTGGTTGGATTTTTTGTGTGAAGTGGGTGGTGGCTTTTTTAAAGATTGATTTCATCCTTAATATTTTACTTGCATGAAAATCAGTCAGTTCTTTAAAGTATTTATATTTTTTATTGCTGAACAATGGGAATTGTCACGGAATGAGGTCTAGTCAGGAAATGGTGGGAGTGTAGTGGGTTGTTATAACACTTCTAGCTTTTAAAAAGGAATTTCCTGTCTCTGCCTAGATTCTCCATCCAGGACTCCTGTATTGGTGGGATCTGATGAATTTGATAAATGTCTCAGCAATGACAAGTTTTCTCATGAAGAGTACAGTAACGGAGCACTTTCAGTTCTGCAGTATCCATATGGTATGTGGCAACAGTGATGTGTTTTTTGTTCATTAACTGGTAACTATTGCCACTTGAAGCACACTGTTCAGAATTTGGGACAGTGTTTACCAGTAAAGCTCAGTAAATGCATTAGCTAGCTCTTAAATGTTAAGTATGATAGCAACTTGATTTATTGACCCTAAGTAAACCAGAAAACTCTATTGTCCAAATGTTGGTTATGTCTTTGGAGGTTTGATATTGGAGTATAAAGTTTTGTATGTGAAAAACGTCATGCATTGAAGTCTTTAAGCACGTATGCTTCTGGAGTTCATTAACTTTGTAGGAGAGACCCTGCTTGCTGTGGAGTTTGACTTTGGATAATTGAATTTGTATAGATGTCTGATCATTTAAATTTGATCAGTATTACAAAAATCTCTTAAAGTTTAGCCATGTGCAAGCAATCAGTGTGCTGTTTTTTATAAGTAGCCACATCTCTTGAAAGATCAACTTCTGGTGCAGTATTTCACATCTGTAAGGACAGACACGTTTGTCCAATAATAGAACTGCTTGATAGGTTGGCATAAACAAACTTAGTTTTTGTTTTTTGTTGTTTTTTTTTAAACAAAGACAATGGTTACTATTTACCATACTACAAAAGAGAGCGGAACAAACGCAGCACCCAGATCAGTGTTAGGTTTGTTGACAATATGAACTACAAGAATATCCGCAAAAAGGATCCGGTTCTGCTTTTGCATTGGTGGAAAGAAATAGTTGGCACCATCTTATTCTGCATTGTAGCAACAACTTACATCGTCCGCAAGCTCTTCCATCCCCATCCTCACAACAGAGTAAGTATTTTGTTTAATCCTGTTGCTTAATCAAATCAGTTTGAAAAGTATTAAAATCCTATTCAGGGTTTTTTCTATTGGTTTCCAGACTCACATGTGTAAGTATAAGTAGTTGACAGACCTTAAATTATTAAAGAAATTGTGGGAACGAAAACCTGCATTGATTTTGAACTGATTTTGAAAGCTGTTGACTGCTATGCGGGATTTACTTAGCAGCTGCGGAAAGTAAATTACATTGCTTTACCTGTTTTTGTAATCTTTGGAAATCTTTATATTGAAATGATTTCGTCTCCTAATTTGACAATATCAACTAGTTTCAAATTTATTTAGTTTTGTAAAGGATTTTTTTGTGTTTTCTGTGATCCTTGTCAGCAGCGGAAGGAATCTGAAACACAGTGTCCGATTGACAGTAAATATGAGTCGGTTAGTGGAGAGGTTAAAGATAACAGCTGGAATGACATCAAGTGCTCTGGATATGTGTCAAGGTGAGAGATCAAAGTATTCTCAATTCAACAAAATACATAAAGTGTCTTAGTGTGCGAACTAGTTCTATCTAGAGAAGCAGGCTAGTGATTCTTAACTACTTTTAAAAGCTTGGTTATTCTTAACTACTTTAATTTTTTTGTTACACATGAAAATTGACAACTAATACTCTAAGGCCTTATCTCACTGCAGATAAGGTCACTCTAAACAGTCTTTGGGAGATCATGTGACCAGTTTCATGTGTTTATTGGACTAATGTTATCTGTTGTCATGTGGAGTGATAAAATAACCCTTGAGATCCTCAGTGTTTACCTCTTCTATTGCTGTGTTTGTGAATAAAGTTGGGGGAGAACTGAAGATGACACTTCACATGTGGAAGAAGGGGACAGTGTTTAATGCTATAAGCAATTCTGCTGTTGACATGAGGATGTTGTTTGGAAAGGGGATGCATATGGGATCATGTCATCTGTAGATTGGAGAAAATATAGAGAAAGGGAAATGAGATTGAACTGGAGGTATTCCAGTAATGTCATAACCTAGTAAAGGTAGGAATTGAAGTGTTTAAAATAATATGAGGAATGGAGTAAAGGGAATGATTGTATCTAAAAGGAGATGCTTTTAGGAAAAATGGCATAATAAATGGATAGTTTGAGGAGAACCTGAAGCAAAAGAGGTTTTGAGGAATCATAGATTATTAGGGTTGGAAGGGATCTCAGGAGATCATCTAGTCCAACCCCCTGTTCAAAGCAGGATCAATCCCCAACTAAATCCCCAAATGGTCCCCTCAAGGATTGAACTCACAACCCTGGGTTTAGCAGGCCAACGCTCAAACCACTGAGCTATCCCTCAAACCACTGGGCTGCCCTTGAGAGAGACTAGTCTCTCGAAGTTAAAAATGAAAAATACCACCTTGGTTATATGACAAAGTGGTAAAGCTATGTTTATTGGGATGAAAACTTAAACTAAGGGTAAGTCTTCATTCCAAAACTAAAAGTGTTGCTAACTTGGATTAAAATATCAGTGAAGACAGCGATGTGGCTTTTAACTTTGGGTTAGCAGCTCAAGTTAAAGCGTATATAGGATCCTGGAATTGAATTTGAGCTGCTACCCCAGGTTAAAAGATGAGTTTAAATAAATAGGTAATCTCCATATATTTATATTTATCTCATAGAGCTGGAAGGGACCCTGAAAGGTCATTGAGTCCAGCCCCCTCCCTGCCTTCACCAGCAGGACCAATTTTGCCCCAGATCCCTAAGTGGCCCCCTCAAGGATTGAACTCACAACTCCAGGTTTAGCAGGCCAATGCTCAAACCACTGAGCTATCCCTACACCCCCCCACCTGTCTTCACTGCTGTTGTAATCTGGGTTAGCGAACATGGATTAAGAACACCTTGTTGTTTTGTTTTTTACTGTGAAGAGACACTTTTTTAAATGTCCATAATCTTTATATTAAGCACACATGCCTTATTGTGTAAAGGTTGTATAATTTGTATTACAGTCGCACCTACAGGCTGCAGCGGAGATTGGGATTGTGCTAGGCACTGTACAAGCACATAATAACAGTCCCCTGTCCCTAAAGAATTTATAATCTAAATAGACAAGGCAAAACGTGACAGGGGAAATGAAGAAACAGAGGTGAAATGACTTGCCCAAGGGTGCACATCAGGTCATAGCTTAGACAGAAATAATTGACATTCAAAATGTTAATAATTAGTAAAAATTTTTGTCCAGGTATCTAACAGATTTTGAACCAATTCAATGTATGGGTCGAGGAGGATTTGGAGTTGTTTTCGAAGCCAGAAACAAAGTAGATGACTGCAACTATGCTATCAAAAGGATCCGTCTACCTAATAGGTAATGAATGAGCTTATTTATAGTTAGAAAAGATAATTTATTATGGGGTGCAGTCTTGCAGTTAATTATTTGCTGTTGAACTGATACCCTAGCATCAGTAGGTTAGGGTGAGTGATGCACTTTTTTTTTTTTTTAATTTGAGGTTTTCCTGGTATCAAGTGGTTGACAAACTTAACCACAGCAGAGTGGTGGCCCCTTTAAACAGCTTGAGTGAAATGCTGTCAGGGCATAATTTTGCAATGGGATGTTCAAGAAGATGCCAGTGCTGAGTAGGAATTCTCTTAGGTTCCATGAGGAGTGGAAACTGGACCTCTTATTATTTGCAGCACTATTAATTTGCTTTTCCCCCTCCACTCCTACCTCTTTTCCTTCTCTTTTCTTCCCTCACTCTCCCACTTTGTTCTATCCAACCTTTTCATTTTCTAGTTCCACAACCCTTGCCTTTCTTTCAGCCTTAGGTGGTCAAGCCAAGCTACTGAATTGCCTTACACAGAGCTTGCAGCACTTCCTTTTAGTGTGAGATGAGAGAGACTGCTTCTGGAAATCTCGAATTAGGGCTTATGTCTACACTACAAACTGTGGTCGATGCAATTTACGTTGGCATACAGCTGCCAAAGTTTGTATGTCACTTGGGCGCATGCGTACTTGGCTGCTTGCAGCGGTGCTGCTCATACTCGCCAGGAGTGCTTGTGTCGATGTAACGTGCTATGCATCACGGGTAGGTATCCCAGTGCCATGCTCTGCCATCTAGCGCAATGCCCTTTGAGACATTTTTGCACTATTTTGTGAGATAGTAATGCGTCACCCAGGGATCTCTGGAGGAAGGAATCAAGTTCCCAGCATGCAGCTTTCTGCATTCCATAATGTCATCCTTATCATAATTTTCATACCTTTTAAAAAAAAAAAAAAAAAAATCCACGAACCCCTGCAGCACTGTTTGGGGTCTGCGATCTCTGACAGAAGCCTGAAGCCTGCAGAGCTCTGCATTATTCTCTTGAAAGTTTCAAATACAGAGGACATGATTCTCCTGTATTTGCACATCCTCGGGAAGTTTTGCAACAATGGGGGACATGAGGATTTCTTCAAGGATGATTTGCTGAGGGATATAGTGAAAAACAATTCAAGGTTGTTGATGGAGTTCATGGAGCAGCTGCAGATATTGAAGTGCCACTTCTGGGCCTGAGAAACAAGCACAGACTGAGGGGATTGCATCAAAATCCAGGGCTGGCACAATGAGCAGTGGCTGCAAAACTTTTGGATGCAAAAGGCCACATTCCTGGATCTGTGTGCTGAGCAGGCCCCCGCCCTTGAGTACACAGACACCAGAATGAGAGCTGCATTGACCATGGAGAAGCAGGTGGCAATCTCACTCTGAACGCTTGCAATGCTGGATTGCTACCAGTCAGTGCTACCATTTTGGAATTGGGAAAACTCACAATGAGGGGTGTTGTCATGCAAGTGTGCAGGGCCATTAATCGTCTCCTCCTGCACATCACTGTGTCCTGCACATTGCTCAGAGCCATAGTGGATGGATTTGCAGCAGTGGGGTTCCCAAACTGCGGTGGGGCAATAGCATATATATCCCTAGTTGGGCACCAGCCCACCTTGCCACAGAGTACGTCAACACAAAGGGCTGCTTTTCTGTGGTTAATCTGTGGTTTTCTGTTGGTGGATCATCAGGGACACTTCACCAATATCAATGTGGGCTGGCCAGGGAGGGTGCTTGATGCTCACGTCTTTAAGACCTTTGCAGATTTTGAAGTGCCAGTAGTGATCCTGGGGGACCCAACTTACACCTTGCTCACGAAGCTGTATGCCGGCCACCTCAACAGCTCCAAGGAAAGATTTAACTACTAGCTCAGCAGGTGTATAATCACTCAATGTGCTTTTTGGTAGATGGAAGAGACGCTGGCAATGTTTACTTGCTAATTTGGCTCTCCGTGAGAAAAATATCCCGCTGGTTATGATTATAGCTGCCTGCTGCGTCCTGCATAATATCCGTGAGGAAAAGGGAGGAAAACTGTTGCCAAGGTGGAGAGCTGAGATGGAGTGGCTGGGCACTGACTTTGAGCAGCCAGATGAAAGGCCACTAAAAGAACCCAACTGG
This sequence comes from Terrapene triunguis, assembly GCF_002925995.2. NCBI lineage: Eukaryota > Metazoa > Chordata > Testudines > Emydidae > Terrapene > Terrapene triunguis. Next base: position 91,461,868 of record NW_020664417.1, on the reverse strand, counting down.
AACTGTGCACTTGAGGGAGGCTTTGAAAGAGCACTTTAATGGTCAGACACAGTTGTATTCTCTGCTGGACTGTTTTCAAACTGGAGCTTTGGGTGCTGCGAAGAATTATAGTGCTTGCTGTACATTTATAAATATGAGTGGGTGTTTTCCTGAACCTATGAATTCGAGACATCCCTGTGTACATAAACAGAGTGCTCCATCTGGCCTTCCCTCCTAACCCAATGGGGGAATAAAAAGCGGGTGCCAACTCTGGCTCTCTTTGTTGTACCTCTACCTCTTCTCATATGAGTAAAAACAATGACCGGTCGATATCTGTGTCTTGTTAACTTGGGGAAGGGCCAGGTACCATCTTTAATTTAAACATTATAAGCAAAAACGCATGCACACGTTTACTTGAGTTCTCTTCCCCATTGTCCTGCCCATCTGCACTCGCCTGATGGGACTGGCTAGACTGTGGTGGAGTCTCAAATAGGTCCTGTCTCGTGGCATCGTTGGAGCCTCCTGCCCAGTCTCTCCCGTCCTCCTCCTCTCTTCCTCCTCACTGTTCGTGGCCAGGGTATCTGTCTTGGGTTCCTCTGAGATATCCTTGGTGGTCTGCAGGGTGCTGGTGAGGATTCTGACGAGTATGGAATGCAGCTCACTGTAAAAAATGGCAAGTCTGCAGCTCAGCACAGCTTGATCATTGTTCTCCCTGGCTTTGTAGGACGCCTGGCACGGTCCTTTGCTTTCCCGCAGCACTGCTGCTGATCCCTGTTGTAACCCTTTGGCTGCCTCCCCTGTGGAATCTTTTTGTAGATACAGCCTCTTCTCCCCACAGGCTCAGGAGAGCCAGTACCTCTTGCAACTCCAGGCAGGAGCATGTCTAGTGTGCGTAGTTGGCATGGTTGTTTGGGCAGTTGCACACAACAAGGGAGAGCTGCAGGGTGTGCTCGTCGAAGTGGGCTATCAGAAAAGGCATTTCAAATATATGTGGGGAGTTTTAAAGAGGGCTTCTGGTATCTGATCGCTGGGCAGTCACGTTTACCATTGTGATCTTAGCAGTTGCTCTTTCAGGGCATTATGGGACAGCAACTGGAGAAGTGTTAGGCTCAACACAGGTCACACAGTGTCTACACTCGCACTGTGTCGACCTCAGCAGGTTGGCCTGGCTCCATGCCATTCGGAGAAGTGGTTTTACTGCATCTACTGTAACAGGTCGCTTATGTTGGTGGGAGACAAATTTGAAAGTGGATGCATGCTCAAATACACCTCTACCTCGATATAACGCTGTCCTCGGGAGCCAAAAAATCTTACCGCGTTATATCGAACTTGCTTTGATCCGCCGGAGTGCGCAGGCCCCCTCCCCTCCCCCCCGAGTACTGCTTTACCGCGTTCTATCTGAATTCGTGTTATATCGGGTCACGTTATACCGGGGTAGAGGTGTAAGTCAACTTGCGTCACACTAACGTTGTAGTGTATCCCAGGCCTAGAACAGAAGCAGCCCTGCTGGAAGGGGGAAGGAGCTAAGCTATTAAACCTGTTTTCTTCGTAAATGTTAAGTGAGTTATTTTCACTCGTAGGTTAAGGTTTTGTTCAGAAAATTTGTGCAGGTATCTGAATTTTACCCTGTCCTACAGGTAGCTGTTGAATGAAACAATTGTAACTTGACTTTAGTTAGTCAGTCTCCTAAAGAGATTTTGCACTTGGCCCAGTAACTCGGACACTAGTCAGGGAATCATAGGCCTGAGTTCTATTCCCTATTTGCCGTGTTTTCCCCATTGGTAAAACCTGGATAAACTACTCTCTTGTAAAGCTCGATCTGTGTATGATGCTCTATAAATGCTAATTAAAGTATTATGCAGCATAACTAACTTTCTAGATTCTTTACTGTAATTAAAGGTTGTATTTTTCTGCTGTTCCTGTGGCAGTTAAGTGGGGCAATGACTCTAAACACAGACACTTCTAAATGTTACAGTTTAAAGTCCTTGATGCTCGAATAGTTTGACATAAACTGAATTGAATTTTATCCTGCAAAACCTTAATTTCCTTTCAGTTTAGTTTTTGTTTTTGTGTATCTAAGGGTCCTCTGTGTACCTGAGGATACTCCTTCTAACCCTTTCCCCACCTCTAGAGAATGACTGAGAACAGAATGAGATGAAAAGTCTCGCCTTCTATGTTGCTCCTTCTGAATTGAAAGAGAGATCTCTGAGTGGGTGTGTTCATAACTGCTGAACTTGCAATATCTATAGCACTCTTAACTGCAGGGAGAGAGGCTGAGGAATTTAAGATAGATCTTCCTCAAGTCTGTGCAGAGTAATACCAATAGGCCAACTCGTACTAGTCTGGCTTTGGTTAAATTTCAGTGCTTAAATCCTCTTCAGAAATGCCTGAGTAAGACTGCTGCATGTGATACTTTTTGTTTAATCCTAGGGAATTGGCTCGTGAAAAGGTGATGCGAGAAGTTAAAGCATTAGCTAAACTTGAGCACCCAGGTATTGTTCGATATTTCAATGCGTGGCTGGAAGCACCACCTGAGAGATGGCAGGAAAAAATGGATGAACTGTGGATAAAAGACGAAAGGTAACATACAGTTTCTGTATCTTTTGAAAGTGATAGTGTGTTTAGTGATGGGATGGGAAGGCTGATGTATTCAAGAAGTATAGAGACCAGCCAGTATAAACAAGCTTATACACTTTTAAACTAAAGTTGATGGACTTAATTAGCAATGTACAAATACGTTGCATCTCGTTTAAAATGTTTCTCTTAGCCTGTGTCCTCTAGCCTTTTAATAAAATTCTGTTTTGTGCCTATGGGAGATTCTACAGCACTTGGCTTGACTTTTGCACTTGGGCCTTGGTGTGATTAGAATTTTTTCTTATTTTGCTACAATGTAATTTTAAACTTTACAACCGTGGCTTCAGTTTCCAAACTGAATACAAAAGCATCTTTTAATCACCATTTCAAGGGATATTCTACCAGTTTAACCCCTTCTGTGCTACAGTAAAAGCATAATTATGCACAATGAACACTGAGATACTGCCTGCTAAACTTTTTTTCGTTTCATTATATGACCTCTGTATTTTCATTAGGTGCATTTCAGATTTTTGATTAATGGGGACTTCATAGTGTATTGCGAGCATAGAGGGAAAAACAATGCTGTCAGTAATAAATATAAATAATAAAGGATCCTGATTGTTAATGATAACTCCGCTTGTGTTTGGTAATTTGTTACTATGACATGCTTTACTTTGCACTAGCAAAGCTAATAGAGATCTTGCTAGATCCCCTTAAATGATCCATATTATCTGCAGACAATGCATTTAGGATTAAACACAATTCTGGAGTATTAATCTGACTTTCCTTTTTTTTAGTACTGATTGGCCGCTCAGTTCTCCCAGTCCGATGGACGTTCCATCATTCAAAATTAGAACAGAGCCATTCTCTACCAAGGAGCACATTGAAGTTATTGCTACATCACCACAGAGGGTTAAGTCTTTCTCTGTGGGGATAGCTTGTGGCCAGTCCGATTCATCAGAGAGCCAACTTTCTCCAGTGGAGTTCTCTGCCACTGACAACCGGGACTTGAACCAGTCAGCAGATCTGATGTTAAACCTGCAGGACAGTGTCCTGACAGACTGCGATATAGAGGACAGTACTGTTGATGAGACTGATCCAGGCCACTCCGTTGAACTTTGTCCTCCAGCTGTGCCTGGTGTAAGGCTGAGAGAGAGGACCTCTTCCTCCATTGTATTTGAGGATTCTGGCTGCGATAATACTTCCAGTAAGGAAGGTAACAGGAGTGATGCTTCCCATGACTACTGCCATTGTGAGGAAAAAGCAACAAGTGCAAAAGGATTTGGGAATAGGAAATCTCCTTCAGGAAGCTCTCTGTCTGTTTCTCCTCCAAGGCCAACAAGTTTAAGTCTGGATCTTTCTAAAAACATTGCAGAAAAAGTCAAACCCACCTCGCCAAAAGTATACCTCTATATCCAGATGCAGCTGTGCAGGAAGGAAAACCTCAAAGACTGGATGAACAGAAGATGCACGATAGAGGAGCGGGAAAGAGCAGAGTGTCTGCAGATATTCCTGCAGATAGCTGAGGCAGTTCAGTTTCTTCATGGTAAAGGACTAATGCACAGGGACCTCAAGGTTTGTATTGATAAGGAACACTACCCAGATCTTACCCCTTTGACTATCTAGCATGATCTGGTGTGCATCACTAGAAGCCCGGAGCTCCTGAACTGTAAACCTAATTGTGTCTCTAACTCACTGTGTGTCCTTGGGCAGGTGTCCTTTCTCCCCTTCTGTGGCCTTGTCTTTGCGGCAGTGTTAGTGCAAGTTATGTGCATTCCAGTTATCTCCTCTTGACTTAGCCTGGCTCAAGTGAGAACAGTCACACTGCAAAACAACGCGTGGGTAGCACTGAGTGTATTAACAGCATGGAGTAGCTGAGTCCCCACTGCATTATTAGCTTGAGCTTCAGCACCTCTTGAGCTTCATCCCACGCCCCCAGATAGGCAAATTATCTCAAGTTTAAAGCACCACTTTAATCTAGCTTGAGTTTTTTTGTGTGTGTATGGGATAGAGTGAGGGATAGCACTTGAGTTATACCTCAAACTAAGGCTGCAGTAAAGCCAAGCCCTGTGTCTTTTCCATATTGAAGTAGTAGACAGCATCTCCTACCTCGACGGGATGTTGTGAGGGTTAGTTAATGTTTGCACAGTGCTTTGGAAATACACTTGTCCAGGTGGGGTAAATATTACCATTACTTAGGGCTATGAAGATTTCCCAACTATAGGATTATTCCTACCAGGCACAGTTAAGGTGCATTCATTATGACATCCTTTAGTTCACTCTGTTTCCAGTGGAGTTACTTTATGGTAGCATGCACCTTAGGTGGTGGTTGCGCTAGAGGCCATAGTTATTTTCCATTCTGAAATCAGTTCTACAATTCAAAGTGAACCAGCTAATACTGGTATCTCTCTTCTTCCCTTTGCTGTGGTGATACTGCCTAGGAACTCTGGTTATCGAAGGTAAAAAGTGCTGTCACTCCAGAATTGAAAATTAAACTACTCGCAGTTGAAGTCGTGGACCAATGCCAAAACCTAAGTACAACTGGTCTGAGGGTTGTAATGACGTTATAATGTCTGATATCTATTAAAACATCAGGACTAGAAGTGAATGCTGTTAGCCATGGGGAAGCTGTTGTAGTGTTTGTTTCTAGTTCTGATGGTTTGAGATATTGAGGTCATAAATTAAAATTGCATCATTCTGATTGTCATTGTACCTTTTCCCCCTTTACTTAAATTCTGACCTGATGATAATGGCTGCTAGCTCTAGAACTTCTAGCATTAGAATCACTATTGTACACCATCAGTATGTGCTGATGAATATCGAAACTTAGATACTATTTATACTTCACTGTCGCTGCTTCTCCCAATGAATTCTGAGAAACTGAGTCCCATGCTGTTGCTGACAGAGGTAGTTCCTGTTTGGTTGAGGAGCTGTGATTGCCCAATTAATTGGAGTAAATATTGAACTTGGAAGAACAAGATAAAGTCCACTCTTCCCCCCCCCCCCCACTTATCTGAAATGTTATAGCTCCTCAAACATGGAAACAGTAACTATTTGACATCAACTGAAACACACAGACTGTGCTGGGGAAGGCAGCCATCACAGGTACAAAGAATTTTAAGGTTTGTGAAACTAACAACATTCTACAGAGTTCAAAATGAGATACAACAGCAAAAATATGCCAGAGTTAGAAACACTTGGAACCAGTCCAAATATTTTTGGAACCAGCAAACTTCTTTTACTATTGATTTTTGAACCAAGAATCAGAAATTTTAATCCCTGAGAAATGGAACAGAAGGATAATTTTCAGATACTTTAATTGTAAACATATTGGTACCTTGCCCCACACATGGAAAAAATGTTGTTAAAACACAATAGTAATAATAATACTATGGGTATCTTATAGCTTTCCCAGAGCCTTTCATTGGGATCAGTGGCTTAAACTGGTTCTCCAGTACAAGGGTGCTGAGGTGGTTCTTTGAGTGCTTGCTCATGTCCATTCCATTGTAGATGTGTGTGCTCGCCACATGCCAGTGACAGAAGTTTTTCCCTCAGTGGTATCCATAGGGGACCGGCTCTGGGGCCCACTGGAGTGGCACATATATGCCACGGTATAAGGGGCACTGCCAGCTCCCCCCACCCTCAGTTTCTTCTTGCCAGAAACTCCGACAGTGGGGAAGAAGGGCGGGCCATGGAATGGACATGAGCAACACATCTCAAAGAACACCAGTTGTGGAACAGGTAACTGTCTTTCCTATAGATCTTAAGTTAGAGCTCTGACCTTCTAAACTAGCAGTTGTGAGTTAGAATCTTGCAAGGGCCTCCTCAAAGTTTTACAGACACTGGCAAGGAGGTGGATAAGATGCTCTAAATTTCTCCCCTTTCTAAATTCTTGCTTAGTATAAGCAGCATTAGGGGTATTCCCTTGAATGAACAACATTCTTTATTGAGTGGCCAAAAAAAGTGTCTAAAACTCTGTATCTTGCAGCTACGATATTCGGATGCTGTTTTAGGAGAGAAGCTTATTCGTTTTTCTTGGTAGAATCAACAAGCTGGTTCATTCACTTTTCTGTGGTTCTTGAAACTTACTGGAACAAATCTTTACCTAATTCTGTGGTTTGTCCAATATAATAAGAGGTTGTTCGTACCATTTTAGTAAGTAACCACACTTCATTAACTGCGTAGTTCCAGGATTGTTCATTATAAATACAGGTATTTAAGGCTCTCACTGATCAGAGCTGGCCTCATTTCAAGGTAAAAGGAATTTATGCTATTCCCTCAACCAATGAGAGATGTCACACTTGGATTTCATTGGAAGGGAATGAGCAACGTGAACATAAAACTGTCTGGTTTTCATTATAATACCTTTTCAAGCTCATTCTGGCATCTGACACCAAAAGAGAAAAGAGGTCTCACTGGATGGGACAAATTGCAGGCAGAGTTCCCTAACCAGGCAGTAGTTTTCCAGAAAGGCAGTTTGCTCCATTGCTAACATGAAAAAAGCATACTACTGAGAACTTCATCTTGTTCAAAAAATGCTCTAGAAAAGTTGTCTGAGTGATTGCCACATCCCTCTAAAGTTTCCCTTTGACCTGTTACCTAACATCAGAGAGTCTACTTCTTGATTTTTTTCCTCTCAGGAAGTTATTCTTCCTTGTTTACTCGTTGGCTTGTTTTTGCTGCCATTTGCAATGTTTGCAAGTTCCAGATCTCCTTGATTGCTTGAAGGTATAGGCTAGGGAAAGGGAAAGAGGATTGAAAGAAAAATATCTGTTCTTGGGGATCCAATTCCCCTGCTTTTTAGAATCCCTCACTCTCCCTATCCATAACACTTTCTTCCTTTTTCATTGTCTTGGAGGAGGAAGTGTGATCTTGTCTTCAACTTCCTGCATGTCTGTAAACTGGAGACAACCTGAGGCTATGGTATCTAAATCACTAGTGGAGGAATCTGTGCCCAGCAGACTAGTTCCATACTAGTCTGAAATAAGTATTTTGATATCCAACCTACAGGAAGAGAAGGTTGGGGAAGGGAGAGTTTTTATTCATTTCAGTTGGGAGGTGTTCATACACTGGTGATGAGGGCCATATAAATACCTTTTATAGAGATTTTTGAGGATGTTCTACATTTACAAGGTGGTAATTATACTGCATTGAAACTCTCAAGGCCAAGGTATTCGTTTTAGGAAATTATTGTAGGAAACAAGCCCTGAGGCTGAGTTTACCAGCCCCGGGAGTGATTATTACTGAATTAACAAGGCACTCCCTGTCTATAGATTTATACCACGTTCAGCTGAGAGCTGCTATCTAAGCTTTTGACACACAAGTCAATAGACTTTTGCTCTCACTCATCCCTCTCCTCCACACCATGGGCAGGTGGCAATGGTGGCAAAGCCAAGGTAGTGAGTTGTGCTTTGGAGATGATGGTGGTCACGTTTGTAACCGTTATTTACTCTTGTGGAAAAGCATTCCAAAGCTCCAGCTCTGCCAAGAAAGTTCTGTTCCCTGCTCCATGGTTAACGGACAATGAACATGTCTTGTGTCCTCTCACCCATGCACCTCTCCGTGCTCTGGTGATGAATTCTGAGGGGCGTAGACTTCCTCAACTCCCTCTAGCCATCTCTTCACCTAGCCCCATTCCTAATATCTCCTCCATCCCTGCTTCTTCTGGCCCCTTCTTAAAGTCCACCCTTCCTCCACTAAAATAACTCCTTTCATGTGTTTAGTACCTGGGGTAGTGGGAGGGTAGACAGCCGCGTCTGTTGTGGGCATGTCAGTAGGAAGTCTGAGGGCATTGACCAAACAGAATAGAGACTTGCACTACATCATTTAGCAATAACCATCATTATACAGATGCTCTTTTCTGTGTGCAGCATTGTGTGTGTGTGTGTGTAGACACACACCATAAAGGTCGTTATGGGTCAGAAGCTGTAAGGCCACTCCTGAGCTGCTCTTTGTGAGATCGTTCCATTTCTCTATCATTCAGAAGTAGCCCTTGCTAGTGATTGTGTTTTCAGGCAATTAGTAAGCTGGGGCTGAGGCAAAGCTGAGACTAGTTCACTACTACATTCATAAACCATAAAAAGATTAGATTTTAAATCAGGAATTACCTTTTTGTTCCATTGTGGATATACTGGTCTGGCTTTCTAGCAGTTAAATCAGCATAGTATCAGTAGGAAAGCATGGACTTAATTCTCAGCTTTCCATTATGTTTATAATGTAATGTTGTGATTAAGAGTGGTACTGCAGTCTGGGTCAAAACTACTCAGAGAGTGTGGTCTGCAGGTCAGATCAGGGGACTGGGAGTGAGCACTACAGACGTCCATTCCTGACCCAGCCACTGATTTGTGACTTAATTCCCAACCCAGCCATGTGATCAAGGGGGAATCGGGAACCTCTCTGTGACTCAGGCTATGTCTACACTGCACACCAATGTAGGCAGCGTTTAGGGTATGTCAAGCTACATGCTGCAGTGAAAAGCAGGCTCTGTCCACACCGTGGCATGTAGCTACATGTCAGTGAAAGGCTCTGGCAGGGAGGAGACAGTTCCCTGCTGCATTCCACCTGCCAGAGCCTTTTCCCCACCGCCAGAGTACTTCCCTGTGGCGGGGAAAGGCTCCAGCAGCAGGGAGGCAGCAGAAGACTCCTCCACTGCTAAAAATAGCAATGTAGACAGGGAGACACTGCTTGGGTGAGTAGAGACCGTATTGAGTATATACCCAGGTACATACCCACAGACTTCAGGCATGTCTTTACTCGTGTAAGCAGTGCTTCACCGTCTACACTGCTATTTACATCCCTGCTGGGGGGTGTCCCATGTAGGCACACTACATGCTGCCGAAAAGTGTGCCGTGTAGATGCACCTTGAGTTGCCCCCACTCTTACTCCAGGAGTGTTTCCCTCATAGAGGTGTTGACAATAGATATTTGTAAAGCGTGTTCAACCCTCTACAGGGAGGCAGTAGCCAACCATTGTCAGTTAAAGGGATTTAAAGAAAGTGAGACTTCCGTTAATGCTGAATGCTCTTTGCCTGGGTAGCTGGGATTCTCAGTTAAGTAAATTGATCTTTATTTTGCAGTTCACCTTTAATATAGTCTGCCTGAATGAATTGTTGTAAATAGGGAGGTGAAGGCTTTTGTTTCATGTTTGTAATTCTTTTTTTCTCTCATCTGATTGGTTTTCCAGCCTTCCAATATATTTTTCACAATGGATGATATAGTAAAGGTTGGGGACTTTGGCCTGGTAACTGCTATGGACCAAGATGAGGAGGAAGAATCTGTTCTTACTCCAATGCCAGCTTATGCCAGGCACACAGGACAAGTTGGGACCAAACTTTACATGAGCCCAGAACAGGTGAGGTTTTTCTCTTGCACGATGCAGTGTCATGAAAGGATTTAATTCTCTTCTTGAAAAAAGATGTAATATCTTTTTAAAGTTTGTTTAATTTATTTCCGCCTACCAGAAAAGTATTGAGTGGTCAGGATCAACTTCATGCCTTGCATATGTATACTCAGATATTGGGGTTATCAAGAACTGGAGTTCGGCATCCACTTGTGTACATACATGCCTGTACACACATCTTTTCAGGACTGACTTATGTGAACCCAAGTGATGGAGTTCACACAAGCTTTTTAAAAAAAAAAAAAAAGTCCAACTGCACATGCAGGTGTTGGTGCTGGAAAAGTGCATATGCGAAATTGGGTGAGTACACGTGGAAGCCATGTTGAGGCCCCACTGAAAATCTAGCCTAGGAATTGAAGGAACTATGACCTTATTCCTGGCAATATATAGCAGATTCCCAGGATGCAGGACCTTGATCTGTTTTTTAGTTTGGAGGATTATAACTTGATGTGATCAGAGTTCTGTTCGGGTTCTTATGCTGTGCCCATCAAAGTAAAATTTCAGTATGAACTGAAATCTGATATTGGTATTTTCAGTGTTACTTTTAAAAAAATTACTCGTAAAACGTGTTCAATTATGCTTCTAAGGAAAGACCATTACTGTTAGAACCTGAATATAGTGCCTGACGAATCACCCTCTTCAGCCCTGTAAAGAACTGATTGTGTGCATTTAACTTAACGGGGTTTTGTGTGTTCCAGAGTGATTTCAAATGCACTGATAAATACTGTCAGAACACTCAAAGTAACATGAACCTGATCTTGCATTTTCCAGATTTATGGGAACACGTATTCACACAAAGTGGATATCTTCTCTCTGGGACTGATTCTGTTTGAGCTGCTTTACCCCTTTAATACTCAGATGGAGCGGGTTAGGGTAGGTATGCTCTTGTGCAAAAATACTATTCTCAATTCCACCATTTCTGTATATAATGTACTGTCTGAAAGTGGCTTACCAGATATTTTTATGAGATTATTACGATATAGCAGTAAGACATGCCAGAGTTGGTTGCAGTGTAATAAAGAATTGTTTCTGTGTCACCCACGAATCAGAGTGACATGGAGCAGTATGCAGGACTTGTATAGTAGAGCAAATATGGGCAACTTAATTATGAGGCCATAATTTCTTCATTTCTAAAGCCATCTAAGGGAAGCTGTAGAACTAGAATTTACCAGAACCCAGAGATCTCATTACAGCTTTTGAGTTGAAACCCAATTCTTGGATCCATTTTCTATATGTCACCCTTCTTCCTTTCATCCCTCCCACTCTCTCTTCTCCCCTTCCTCCAAAACACCCAGGGAAGGTTCCTGCTGCTTTTTCCCTGCTTTTGAAGTCCAGTCAGAGTAGACTTCCTGACCTTAAAGCAGCCTTGTCTACTTCTCCAGCAATTGGGTGACTCTCGTTGTTCACATGTTGCACTAGCCATGAATTGGGGAGAGGTTAATGGTTTTTCCTGCTACAGTCTGTTATATCGTAATTCCCACTTAACAGTGTTCTGTTAGGAAAATCTAATTTAGAAAAATGCATATAGATCCTTCCTTGCTCCTTGAGAATTCATTCACAGCAGAAGAATGAGGGCCAGGGAAGGAGCCTTGCCTGCACTTGGTTAATAATGGTCTGTGTAGGAGAGGACAAGTGGTTGTGTTTCCACCAAGGTTAGTTATTGACACGAATGGTGGATTTAAATTCTTTGTGAAGTGGACTGTTTTGGCGTAGTTCAAATTTTGTCTCACAGCCCTGCCACTGAACATAAGTCTGGCCTGAAAGCATCTCTCCTAATACAGTATTGCACTCCACTGAGTACGGAGTCCTAATAGCTGTGGGGTTTTATAATCTATATGAACATGCCCCCAGGAGAGCAAGGGTAATTGCTTAACTTGAGTCACTTGTCACCAAAACCACTTCTATTTCTGCTTTTCTACTGTGAAATAGTAACATTAAATTTACTGGGACACATTCCCCCCAGAACACTTTCCTTCTCATTCTCAGGCAAGAAGCCCATAAAGTAAGATCATTGTCTGTCCACTTTCTGCCATGGATGCAGAAGCAAACCTGTCAGTCAAGGGAACAGGACCCTAAATCACACTGCATCCAGAGCCCTACCTCCAGGGGCTTGTCTGTACAACGATTTCATTCATGGAAAGCCAGGGTATAAATCTGCAGTGCACCAGCAGTAGATCAAAGCACCCTACAGAACTGGCAGCAGGATCCACATGGACACTTGGTGCACGGCAGGCTGGGGTGCTGTAGATTTACACCCCGACTTGCCATGCAGTGAGTGGCTGTTTGGACAAGCTCCATGAGTCTATGGCTAATCAGAAGAGAACTCTCTTGTTTTTTGTTTTCACTGTATTTTCTTTAGTGTTTTATTTGTTTGTGTGTGTGTGTGTGTGTGTCAGTGACCCTTGACTTCAGCTAATCCTGCTCAGGATGGCATTTTAGCTAATCCTGTGCTCACTTCCTCCCACTCACCTGTCATGCTGGTAAGGAAGGGCTGTTCAACTGGCTCTTTGAACTAGCCATGATTGAGCACTAGTAGCCAAAAATAAGAGCCCTCTCCCTGACTCTTAGCTAGACAGTAGTGCCTTACCCCCAATAAAACCTGGGCAACAGACAAGGAACTGAAAGCTTAGGATTCAGAGCATGAGAGTCACTTCTGCCCCTTCCTGAGACCAAAGCAGCAGGGCTCAGGCAGATGTGGGGCTGTGGCAGTGCAAGATACTTCTAAATTAGAACACCAAATGCTGATCTATTTAGTCCTACAAAGAGAACAGGATTCTTCAGACGACACCCTGCTTAATCCCAAGATTTCAGTGCCCTTTTTCCATGAAACTGTTTTTCCTGGCCGTGTTAGAACGGCAGTCACCACCCGGCAGTATGACTCATCAGGGGTTTAGACTTCTCGGTTCCCGGATAATAATATTTGACTGACTTTAAGCTTCAGATTTTGTGTTCAAATTGCTTCAAATGGGGCCCTTTTTTAACAAAGTCAAATGCAAAGCATCTCCTGTTTCTAAGGCATGCTCAAATGGGTCATGGATTAGTACTGGAAATTAGGGAATTTAAATTCATTATTAGCTGCAGCAGCGTAGTGATTTGTAACTATAGTTGACTAGGGAAAATATTTCCACTAGAGGGAGCCAACAATTTTGGTATGAAGTGAACATGGACTGTAAGGAGATGGGTTATGTTGCACAAAGGCAACTAAGTTTCTAATGAATTATAACTAATTCTGATGAATTATAAAACTTGTAATCAATCTGTTCATTTGTCCATAGGTATGAAGTAGGTGTGAGTATCCATTTGGCTTTCTAAGATCTTTAGCCAGTGATCTTAATCTTGACTGTCCTAGGTGTAATAGAGACGATTCCAAGTGTCCCTAGCAGTACACTGTCCATAATGCTGCTCTGTTGACAGTATTAGGCTGGACTACAAAAGCATTACTATGGGGAAGTGGCTGGGTTTCTTAGCGTTACAAACCCCGAACTCTTCTGTCATGTCTCTGAGTGCAAACTGTGCCCCATGGGAAGCAGCGACTTCCATGTTTATTTAAGTGCATAGTAATTCTAACCAATGACGTAAGTCTTAATAAACACTAAGGTTTCTCTCTTGTTCATCAGCAGTATTAAAAGTATTGTGCAGGACTGATTTGTTTGCATAGTGCAGTTTTGTTAAGTTAGTATCTTAACTTTGAGAACAATAATTAAATGGGCAAGATGTTTAATGACCTCTTTTTAATATTGTTACAGACATTAAGTGACGTAAGAAGTTTGAAGTTTCCACCTTTGTTTACTCAGAAATATGCACAGGAGGTAAATCTATTTGATCTTAGTTCTATATTACAAAGTAACTGGAATGTCAAAGACAAGTGAAGTAGTCTTAGCTATTCTGTTTTTTAAACCAAATTCCTATTTCAGGTACTTTACTGTGCCTCTGAAATAAGGAGTAGTCATTTTTAAATCACACTGCTATAACCTGTACGCTGATACCATTTTCCCCATATAGTCTAATTGCTATGAGTTGAAAATAATATGGTTTTGCTAATGTAGGAGCATGCACTTTACATAATCTCTTTTCCCATCCTCGTGTTTTAAATCCATATTCGTAATGCAGGAAACAGTCCTAGATAAGTGAGACTGGGGCTGCACGTGAATTCACACACACACCCTTGGGAACCAACAATAAGAGTTGGATCTCTTTAAGGGGAAAATTGTGTAAGCAAAAATATATCATGGGGCATGACATGCCATATTTTGGGGTTGTCAAATCTGTGTCCCTCTAAAGTAGTTGGATAACTTCAGAGGAAGAGGGTCCTAATTTGCAAAACCCCTTCATGAGAAATTGTGAGTCTCACATTTCCAGTTTCTTTTCTGGCTGCTTCAGCCCTGTACTCAGACTAGATCAGCCTCCTTCAGCCTGACTTCTACAGGTGTGGTCTGCTGTGAGTACTGAGCTGAAGTGAGATTAAAGGTGCTTTATTTCTCTGAAGGTACAATAAATATTTAGTTTTAACTATTTAAAATATTTATTCAATATGTATCTACCTATATTATGCTTTGACACATTGGAGTTTCCCTTTAAGACTAGCTAGCCTTAGTTCCTTAAATCTAAGGATTGAGTGCATGCTTAAGGGAAACTTGGCCCAAGATTTGTAGAGTTTGTAAATGTGCAATTATTATTTTTCCTCTTTTGCTTTATTAAAAGATCTTGGGCCAGATTTGACTAGACAAGTGGACCTTTAATCCTTTAGACATAAAGGTCAGTCTGATGTCACTGTGCATCCAGATTTCAGGCCTTTTATGTACTCCCAACCACTGTGCCAAAGGATTAATGAACAAATTGCTAGAAAAGCATTTTGGGGTGTCTTCTAGTTGTTCGTGCATCTAAAACTAAAGCTAGAACATTAAATGACACTGCCATTTGAAAATAGTTTTGTTGTCTGAAATGTCACATAGCACATAATTTGTTTTCTTCTAGTACGCTATGGTAAAACACATGCTCTCTCCAAGTCCCACTGAAAGACCAGAGGCAGAAGACATCATAGAAAACCCTTTATTTGAAGACTTAGAACTCCCAGCAAAATCACTGCTTAGGCAGAGGTCACGGACAATGAGTTCCTCTGGAATTAAGCATTCAAGACAACCAAGCAAATAATTGGGCACAATTATCCTGAGTATACTCAACACGTCTCAAAGTGATTATTCAGCAGGCCGGAACCTCTGTCACGTAATGTTGATCTCTGAAACAGTTGTTCTCTATTTCTCAAGTTATGTAGAAAACACGTTGGATTGAGCTCAGTTAATCTTGTTCACTATTGTTAGATGACCCGATGAAAGCCAGTAACTAAACTTTTTGCATTCCATTGCTCTTTCTACCTTGATCCTCATAGGTTGGTTGGTCCAGCACACTGCTTACATTTTGTTTGGATATTGTAAATGTTAGCTGTCGGGGGAAACTGGAGAGATCTGTTATATGTAAATGGAATTAAAATGCTGTATTTTTATAGAATAAATTAATCTCTAAACCTGATGAATATATTCCCTGATCACTTGCTCTCTGGAGAAATGAAGGTGATCTTGAAACTTTGAAAAATCATGACTCCATTTTTGTCCCTGGTGGGTAAACTGGGAATCTGCACTATTTTTAAAGTAAAAGTATCACAGGTGTACATATGATCACTATTCATAGCCTGTCTTTAGAAGAACTGGTGGATTGTATTTCCACACCATAGTAGATTTTAGGGAATGTGTTTTGTACTAGCAAGCCTGTAGAGGGCAAAAGGAGGTTTTTGTCCCCCGCTCCCGAAAAAAGGTTATAGATATTGTTATGAAGAGCCATAGTAAGAAATTAAGCATATATCAAAATCTTGAAATTCTGGAATTTTTAAACCTAATTAAGTCATAAGTATATTATGTAATACTGTAGATTTGTACTTTTCTAAATCAAGTGTAGGCGTTTGTGTAATCTGCTAATTTAACTGCCTAATACGAAGCTTTTATTCATTGTAAATATGTTTTTTTATTTATAAAATGCAGAATCAATCCATTTGGGTTGGTGGTGTACAGAATGCACTTACTACAGTTGTGAAGTGCATTAATTATTGTGACTTCTTTCAAGTCTAAATGATTTAATAAAGTTTTTTATTTAAAGCTTTATAGTTGCTTTTCTTTAAAAACAAAATCTGTACACAATAAGCAACCCTGATGGCACGTTTACATGGGCTGAAGAGGATAGAAAAGCCAGTCCTCCAACTTGTTTTACTTTTGAGCCAAGTTCAGTTTTATAGTCTGCACTGTGACAAGTTTGATTCTTACTAACTTATAAGACTGAGGTGGGACTTTCAACCGTGCTAAAATACCGGTTGATGGAGGGGCCACACGAGAAGGAGACAGACACTGAGACTTTCTCTTAGGAGAATTAACCTTTGTCCTGAAATTTCTGAAGACTGGTCTTAGTCTAGAGATGAGTGTATTGGGGAAGTTTGAAGAAAATATTTTTAGCTTTCTTGGGGGGGGGGGGGAAATAATTTTAATACTAAACATTTTTTTTGTGTTGGTGCTTTTGTTCTGCACTCCAGTAACTCACAGGCTTGTCTGATATCTTTTGAAGTCCTAGTCCTTGATGAGGACTTTTTTCATCTCTTTAACCCCCTCCCTATTCCACAAAATGCACTTCTAGTTAAGACCTCTGAGTGAGTCAGGTTGGTATACTATAGACCATAGGAGTGTCAAAGGTCTGTCACTGAATCCAATTGACTGCAGCATCTGACTGAAGTGCAATTTTATGTCATGGTAACAGTAGTCTCTAAGGATATGTCTTCACAGCAATTAAACATTTGCAGCTGGCCCATATCAACTGACTCGGGCTCATTGGGCTTGGGCTGCAGGGCTGTACAATTGTGGTGTAGACATTCGGACTTGGGCTGGAGCCCAGGCTCTGGGACCTCACAAGCAGGGAGGGTCTTAGAGCCCAGGTTCCTGCCTGAGCATCTACACCTCAGTTAAACAGCCCCATAGTCCAAGCCCCGGGAACCTGAGTCAGCTGACCAAGCCAGCTGCGGGTGTTTAATTGCAGTGTAGACATACCCTAAAAGGTCCTTCTTCGTAGCTTCCAGCCAGTGGAAGTGTTCTGGATGGTGGGTTGCCTGATGAAGCCAGATTGCCTTCAGGAGGCTGCTGTGTTGAAAAATGCAAACCGATTCAGGGTATTCTGGAGCCAGACTATAGCCGAGTCAAAACAGGAGGGATCACGTACTGCCTGCCTTGAGAGATTTACCTAGCTTCACAGTCAGACTGAGTAGGCACAGGGGGAGTTTCTCTCCGCCACCCCTGAGCCACAGTATGCTTCACCTCTCATCAGCAGGGTGGTGTTGTTATACAATGTCTGGTCACATTCAAACTCGGGTGAATCCCTCCTCCTCCCATCCCCCCCACTTCCTTCTACAGTTGTTAATGTTGTACTGTTGAGCTGCTGAACTCCATACCAGAGGTTTCTGTGGCGTTGTAGTGGTAGGATAAGTGATTTTTTTTATATTCCTTACCTGCTTCTCCAGTGTCCTGTGCAGCTTTTTTAGACAATTGTAGACCACTTAGAACATCTTGGACAACAGGGGCTCTACAAATTCTATAGAATGATAAAGGTTTCCATACTTGTCGTATTTGGTTGGGCAGCCTTCCAAAGGCCTGGGACACAGCAAGTTCCTTTTATACATTAAATGACAAGACTCCTTGTGGAAAAAGCACAGACCGTCACTGCCTGGAATCAACACTATTTGATTTTACAAACTGAACACACACTTCGTGTACACGAACACCTCTCCTATCTGTCTGCACTTGCTGTTGATGAATCACTTATTTTAAATCTCTCAGACTTAGAGTGGAAAGTTTATAAGCTTTGCAACTACACACTTATTTCTGAAGAAAATTGGGGTGAAATCTACCACGGTGCAGAGAGCCAGCACAAGATCTAGGCACCTCTGAGGTCACTGGTGGCTGGGTCTTGTGCTGTCTCTCTGCACATGAGTGAATTTCATTCATAGGTTAGAGCCTACCAGCGCCTCTGTGCATGATGAACTTTATTCACAAGTAGTCCCATTGAAAACGTGCAAGTAATGTTGAGCCTTTTGCAGGACCAGGGCTGTATTGAATTGCCCTTAGCACGTATCCTACTCAATTGTAGAGTACACCCGGCTAAAAGCTCAGGGAGCACAATTCATGTTTTCACGCCTACTCTTTCAACATGAAGGCTGAATCATTCACAGGAAACTTTTCTGCTATTTATATATAGCATAATAGTTTTTTAATGGGAAACTAGCCAATTGGTTATGACAACTCAGCTGCAAGATCAAGGTCCTTTGCTGTTCTTCCGGAAAGTGCTACTAATTTTGTTCACAGCACAAAGGAAGATGAAAGGACAATATGGCATCACTCTGTCGTGCTCACATTTCACACAGATTACAGCCAAAATAAAAATACATTTGTAATCTTGCACCCAATCTCTTCCAAAAAAAATTTTCAATTAATAGACAACCCCCCCTCCCGGAAAAAAAATACACACCAGTCACCATACGCTCTTCATCTGTCTCATCCTGCAACAAGTAACCCAGAACTTTGTTTATGCTTGCTCTTCAGTGCTCCAGCAGGCATTGGGACTTTAATGCTGTATTCTGGGTCTTGAGCAGTCTTGGAAAAGGTGGCTATTGAAACCATATCTTCTCCAATATCCACCTGAGACCTGCGCCTGCAGATGAACAGCTTCTTCAGAGCCCGTTGAAAGTCCCGATTCAGAAAGGCGTAGAGCATGGGGTTGATAGTAGAATTGCAATAACCTAACCAAGTTATGATCTTGAAGGCATCCACCAGGACTGCGCTGGTGGAATTGGTACCTTTAGCAGCTAGCCATACATTCAGAACAAAGTAGGGTAACCAGCACAATATGAAGACTGAGATGATGATGCTAATTGTCCGAGTGGCTTTGTTTTCCAGCTGCAGGTTGTTCTGCCTCTTGCTGTTGGGATGGTAGTGAATTTCAAGGGACTGAGACATGATGCGGGTGGCCTTGAGTCGTGATGCTCGGTAGATGAAGAAATACATGCTGCACATAATCATGAACGGGACAAAAAATGCCAGGGCAGAAGCTACGATGGCAAAAGTCCAGTTGGTGACAAAGATGCACTCTTTGCCAGCATCAAAATCTACACCAGGTATCTCATTCCAGCCTTGCATGACTGGTAGGAAGGAAATGAGGGAGGAGTATACCCAGACCATGCAGGTCATTATGATGCACCTGCAAATGGAAGAGCAGGAAGGTAAAAACTTGGGAGCACAAGTTATTCTGAGATCTTCCTTTGAAAACAGCTGACACTAATGATACTCCACAGGTGTGTGGTGGAGATTAGTCAATGCTTCTGAAGAGGTAAGTATAGAGAAGCCTGAGACGCAATGTTTTGGTCCAAATTTGAACATTTCCAAAGTCTGGGTTATTTGGATTAGGTTTAGGTTTAGGCCAGTCTGTGTGTCAGGGACCGATAGAACTGTTTGGGAAAATAGGGGGAAACATTGTTTCAGGGAATATTTTCTGTTAGAGTATTGAAACATTTTAAAATTTCCAACCAGTTGTAGGGTCAGGAGGTGATAGTCATTTTACGCTTTTAAGACGTGATGCCCAAACTTTGCAACCCTTTGCCACAGCTTAGCAGGGGGCCCTCAGGCCCACTCCCTAATTTCCCATCTAGATTTATGATTTTTTTTTTTAAATGGACACATGCAGCCATACTATTAGCTAGAGCTCTTATCTTGCTAGAGAGTGATGCAACTCAATTGCTGGCTGCAGAGGGCAAGGCTAGGGCACCTGGAAAGTCTCACTTACCTAAAGTGTCCCAGCAGCCCTCTCCTGTGGGTTTCCTATGGAACACTGGTAGGAGCTTAAACCTGCCCTCACCACTGGAACTCCTGGGTTAGGATGGTGAGGGTAAATCCATGACATGCCCACACCTTGAATACTACATCCAGTTCTAGTCATCCCATCTCAGAAAAGATATGTTAGAATTGCAAAAGGTACTGAGAAGGGCAATGAAAATGATTAGAGGACTGGAACAGCTTCTGTATGAGGAGAGATTTAAAAGACTGGGACGGCTCAACTTGGAAAAGAGATGATTCAAGGGGGGAATCTGACAGAGGGCTACAAAATTGTGCCTGAAGTGGAGAAAGTGAATGAGGAAGTGTTATTTACCCTTTCACATAACACCAGAACCAGGGGTCACCCAATGAAATGTATAGGCAGTAGGTCTACACCAAACATAAGGAAGTACTTCCTCACACACTGCACAGTTAACCTTTGGAACTCATTGCCAGGGGATGTTGTGAAGGCCAAAAGTATAACTGAGTTCAAAGAAGACTTAGATAATTTCATGGCTAATAGTCATTGATGGACCTATCCTCCAAGATGGTCAGGGATGGGAACTTCATGCTCCAGGTGTCCCTAAACCTCTGATTGCCAGATACTGGAACTGCATGATGGGGGATGGATCACTCTAAATTGCCCTGTTCTGTTCATTCCCTCTGAAACGTCTAGCACTGGCCACTGTCAGAAGACAGGATGCTGGGCTTGATAGATCATTGGGCTGACCCAGTATGGCCATTCTTGTGTTTTTCGGAGGGTCCTACTACCTACATTTTCCTGGGCATAGCTACCTCCTGAAACATGTAGGTGGGCACACTGACTCCCTTGTGCCTGCAGGTGTGTATGAAGCCTGTACCACTACCTAAAACTCACTACTAGCCAAATAATTTTGCAACATGTTCTTAATTCAAAAGGGGCATTCATAGACGTGCATGCAGGCCAGGTCAGCCATGGGGTTATTTATATTTTACCGCATCCTCCACACCAAAAAAGCACAAAAGTAGGGCTCTTTAAATGGTGCAAAGGGCTGCTTATCAAATACGGATCAGATTTTGGGTGGTGGCTGCGAATGGCTCATCTGGAACTGTCATGGTCCATAGGAAGGGTGTGTTCCACATCTGAGTAAAAACTCTGAAGGATTTAGGCACTCAAAAATTAGCCCTATAGGGAGTTAAATATAAATAAACTCGTAGCTGAAAGCCTGTCCTGTCACACAGGTGTGGCATTTGGGCCAACTAATCCACCATCTGTGCAGTCTCCCTCACAACCAATGAAAGTGTTGCATGCAAATTAGCTGTAGAGTGAGGGTGGTGATTGGTTGTTACCTCTGAGATCACAATGGTTTAGGACTCTTGGCATGGAGTACATGCCTTACTGTAGCTGTACATGGGTGTAATTCATAACATCAAAATGTCTGAGAACTTAAAAATTGGACAGCGATGACAGTGAACCCCAGTGGTGACTGAACCTGGTGATATTCTAAACAAAAAGAGCTCTCAGCCATGCCTGTTGCTGTTTCCATCACTTCACACTGTACAGACATTCTAGGCTTCAGAGTGACAATCCTGGGATCTTATTACATAGATACTATTTTAGAATATGAGACTTGATAGCCTGTGTCTAGGTACTTGTATGGTCTCCATTACTGTAGTATTTGACTGCCTCACAGTCTTTCTTTAGCCTCACAACACACATCTGTGAGGCAGGGCAGCGCTATGATCTTATAGATGGGGGAACTGCGACACACAGACTAAGTGACTTGCCTAAGGTCACACAGGAAGTCTGTGGCAGAGCAGGAAATCAAGTCAGGCTTTCCCAAGTCCCTTGCTAGCACCCTAACCACTGGATAAGTCTTCCTCTCAATTCTTGATCTTAAATTATTCTTTCTTAATGTGTGCAGTGCTTAGCTCCTATTTGAATTTCAGGTGTCAGAGCAGAGATGACAATCTGCCCAAGTTAGCCCTCCAGGGATGTTTAATGATAGTTGTTAAATCCTGGAATTGGGACTGATGATGGAATGTCTGACAGATCCTAAAACCTCACTCCATTTCTACGATCTTTTGAGAAGTATACTCGCCTTCGACGTGACATCCTCATTGAATAATGATAGGGGGTCACCACGGAGCAATATCTATCCAGACTGATAAAGCACAATGTGACAATGGACGCCGTGCAGAACATGACATCAAAAGAGATCCACACTTTACAGAACAGCCTCCCGAATAGCCACATCCCCGTCACCTCATAAATTATGCTGTGGGGTGGAAAGAGAGAGAGAGCACAATATATTGTTACAATTGAAGAGTGATTATTTATTTTTCTGCTATGGAGAAGCCTATTGACCCAAGTTAACGTCGTACCCTGTTGGCAAGATTAGTGAAAATATGGCGACTTCAATTGAGATACATTGAAATTTTGTTAGGAGGCAAATTGGAGTAATCCCCAAGTTTGATGCCCAAGGCTTTAGCCTGATATGGGACATAGCTACAGTCCCTACCAGCTGGAACACTGTTTTAATGGAATCCCTTGGCATGGTTGCAGTTTTAGTGCAGATCATCTCTAATTTATTAGTATTTTCATATATTATGTTTGTCACTGGCTTTTTCAGTGTCTCAAGAAGACACTTATGGAACCAAAACAAGCGAGCTAGTCTTCACAACAGCTCATATTTTTGAACTCTTTTTGAATGAGTGATCAAATCCTCACTTATGTAAGGCATGTATTTTAAGATGCCAAACCATGGAAACGGCTGTCCTTACGGATAGATATGGAAAATTTCCTTCACATCTTCATTTTTGCCCATCTAAATCTGGAGCATTGGAAGATTAACCTCATCTTTTGCACTGTAGAATTTTTCAGCATGCTGGATTTTGCCTCTTTTGTATAAAAACACTTTTTTTTTATCATCATCCCAAAAGATAATGTCTTAATTTTTTTCTCAGCCACCGGCAGTAATCAACTCAGTGGCAAATTTTGCCCTTTTTGTACTATGCTGAAGAAGAGAGTTTATATTATGTTCTAACTGACATTTTGATGTATTATCTGGATGGTGCTGTTTTAGATTGTGTATGTTTTTCTTTTTGTATTTGACAAAGACAGATGTCATCTGTGATTTAATAAAAATTGAACTGCATAGTCTTCTCACGCTATTTCAGTTCCTGGGCTTGGAATAGCTTCCCTCCTCCAATGTTCCAAGCATCTTTGGTACTTCCCATCTGGTCTGCCTCTTCAGATCTCATGCATTTTAGCTTCTGGATAATTGGATTCATATGAGAACCCCAGTTCTCATGTTATTTAGCCTATAAATGACTCACGGAGGCAAGTAAGCCAGTGAAAACCACTCACCTGTACCAAAATATTACCAACAAAGTCAGAGAAACAGTAACAAATGAGTAACCAGTCAGGAAGCTTGAGGCAGGAGTACAACGGGCTGTGTAATCTGCGATGCTATAGCATTTACCTGGCTGCAATTTGCTTCTTCCTACTTTTACCAGTTTTATATAAGTCTTTGGCTTCTGCAGTAACTTTCTCTTGGACTTTATGTAACACAGTGAACAAGGCACTGCCTTTGCGCGAATTAATTCCCTTCTCCTTCCCTGCAACTATATAGCTTCATAGTCTCTTAGTACTAAAACCACAGCAGTTGCTCTAACCCTATTGGAGTTCTTTCAGCTCTGCTGGCTAGAAAGAGGAAAGGAATAAAATCTATATATAATGCTTTTTTTAAATGCTTGGGTTTGGTTTAACTAATTTCATTAGTATTAATTAAAACTACTTTTACAGGTTACAATTGTTCTGCCACTTCAGAATGGTAATGGCACTCACTGTATTAGCATCTTGGTTTGAGCATTGGCCTGCTAAACCCAGGGTTGTGAGTTCAATCCTTGAGAGGGCCATTTAGGGACCTGGGGCAAAAATCTGTCTGGGGTCCTGCTCTGAGCAGGGGGTTGGACTAGACTAGATGACCTCCTGAGGTCCCTTCCAACCCTGATATTCTATGATTCTATGATCTGTGCATCAGTGTGAGCTAGAGGCCCCGGTCAGTACCAGAGCCTTGTTCCAGGGGATGTTGTACAAACATTTATCTGAGGAGTTAGCGGGAGCTCTGTGTGTTTTCTTATATGGCCCCATTACAGTAGTATTTGAGCACCTCCCAGTGTATAACATTTATCCTCACAACACCCCTGTGAGGTAGGGAAGGGCTGTTATCCCCTTTTTACAGATGATGGGACAGATTCACAAAGGTAGTTAGGGGCCTAAATCCAACGTTCTGGTGACATTCTCAAAATCACTGCTCAGCAGCCACTTAGCTCCTGATTCTCTGAGCTGCTGCCAATCAGTATTTGCAAAGCTGCTTGAGTCCTGATGCCTCCCCACCTCTAATGACCTGCTCAGAGCCCTAGTGCAAGCCAGTTCCCTGGTTGCCCTGAAGCAGGATTTTTGAAGTAGGCATTCCCCTGCCTACCTCGGCCCAGGGGCCCAACTCCTGAAGGTATGCTCTCAACCTCACATCTTTCCTGCTGGACATCTTCCACTTTGTAGCAGAGCAGGAACTAGAACCTGCATCTCCTACAGCCAAACAGAGTGCCCTAACCAGTCAGCCGAATAGATAACATGCACACTCTCTAGACACCAATAATCTCCTAAAGCTTTTTACACAGGAGGAACCATTCTGATTTAAAATAGATGCATTTAGGGTCATACAATGGGCTTAAAATTAAGTGACCTGGCAAGCCGGAGTTTTAAAAAGAAATCAAGTGTGTTTCATGCCAAAGCGCTCTGCAAAGTACACATATATACCTCTACCTCGATATAACGCTGTCCTCGGGAGCCAAAAAATCTTGCCGCGTTATAGGTGAAACCGCGTTATATTGAACTTGCTTTGATCCACCGGAGTGCGCAGCCCCGCCTCCCCGGAGCACTGCTTTACCGCGTTATATCCGAATTCGTGTTATATCGGGTCGCATTATATCGGGGTAGAGGTGTACATCACCCCTGAGATCTAGCCATGTGTGGGGTGGAGGGCAGCAGGCAAGCACCATACAAACCACACAAGAGTTGGGGAGATGACATTTTGGCTAAAGACATCATGAGAAACTCCCCAACTTTATGAGAAGTGCTATAAAGCTCCCTCTCTTGAGATGTTTAAACTGGACAAAGAGCTCAGGCTCTTGGGAATCCTGTATGGCAGGGTGATGGATTTGCTGACCCAACTGTTGTTTCCCTCTAATTTCACCTTTTTCTAAAGAATAAAGGTGTTATGATGATATCAACAGTGACATCAGCACAGCCTGTCCATTCACTACCGAGCACCAAATATTAGGTGCCATTAATGAAGGAATAATATGAGATTGAGAGTATCCAATCTCTATGTTACACATATGCTGTTAACATTCCCTGAAATGTTCCTATTAACAAGAGGAGAAGCATCCAGACAGGGGTAGATGCTAGTGCTGGTTGAAAATTTTTCGATGTAACAGTTTTCCCTCCTGAAAATGCAATTTTGTAGAAATTGAAATCTTTTCCTGAAACGTCAATTTTGACAACATTTCTGATAGAGAAAAGAGCCAAAACGAATCATTTTGATAATGTTGAAATGTTTTGTTCCCTTAAGATAAAATGCTTCATTTTGACTATCATTTGAATTCATTTTGTTTAACTTGTACATTTAATATATATATTTATTATAATGTTTCCACATTATCAGAATGAAACATTTTTACCTTATTAAAACAGAACATTTTGATTATTTTAAATTGGAATCTTTTGGAATTTTCATTCCATGAGAAATCTGGTCTTTTCATTCTGATTTGGAAAAAAAACAAATGTGGAAATCTCAGAATTTCCCACAGAATAGAAATTCCATTTTCTAGTCAGTCCTAGTAGGCACTAGTGGACATGGAGAGAAGAATTAGGGGCTGATTGCCAACTTTGCTCACAGAATAGTACCTTACTCCACAAGTAGCCTCATTGATTTCAGTAAGAGAATTTGTGCAACAAGGTACTACCCAATGTACAGATGGCAGAACCTGTCTTTTAAGCCCCAATATTGCAAAGACTTATGCACATGCTTAACTCTAGGCACTGCGAGTAGCTCTAGTCAACCACCAGGGCCGGCTCTGG
>NW_020664417.1:91425252-91435497 GCF_002925995.2 Terrapene triunguis | reverse complement strand
TCCAGGTGCCACCCCAAGCACCAGCTTGGGTGCCTGGTGCCTGGAGCCGGCCCTGCAACCACTGAAGTTGATGTAACTCTCAGAGTGTGTACAGTTAATCACCTGTGTAAGTCTTTGTAGCAACAGGGTCTTAGTTAACAGTACACTGTAGGAAGGCCAAAGAGTTTGAGGCACAGTATAGATGCCAATCTGAGTACACACTGCCAGCTGACCTGATGTCTTCTTAGTGGGGATATCTAGTACTATTTTATAATGCTTGGAAAATATAGATACTGAACAAATCAGAGACATTTCAATGTCAGAATCATACTTTTTTTTACCTTCTTGCTGCATCACTAATCTGAAATCAATGAAGCATTGTATGAGGGTCCCTTTGTCTCTATAACTAAACCTCTTTTATTTCACTGAAGCTGGCTAAGGAAGGACTGAATGTTCCTTCCATTGAATCACACAGGCGTGTTCTTTTTGGCATGTGTCTAATGAACAAAACAGCGCAGCACATCTGATCTGCTTCAATTCAGCGTAAAAGCTGAAACAGCCAAGCTGGAAAGTTGTGAACCTAAATCCACCCCTATTGTACTTGTGGCATATGCTAGCCAGCTAACTAGCCTATGGCAGTCTTGCTTCTACTGCAAAGATGTCATGCTGCTTGATAGGGGGTCTCTATAACCTTTAAGTCCCCATATGTGATGTCCATAGTCCCTGAGCTAAATGCATACCAAGAACTTCCCCATTCTGGGAGTCTGTGACACAGAGACCCTTTGGCAAATGTTCCCCTGTTCTTTGCAAGCAATTCTCACCTCCGACCTGACAAAGTCACTACATCAAACACATGTCTTATAGGATATTAATCCACAAAGAGTATCATGTGAGGATCTACAAGAAAGCTCATAACTTGTCAAGCTTCACAATCATTGTGAGATGAATGTACAGGTAATATTTGAGGAATAATATATTTATATTGAAAGTATGCTCTATGAACTTGGAGTAGAAATTAACCACCAGGAGGTAACGTGCTGCGATGACGGCCCATGTGGGCAAGGGGGAGTCGTAACCCCGCCCTGCTTGGCTGGTGATACAAGGCCAGGCTCAATTGTTTAGCCTTGCACAATACTAAGACTTTCAATGGGAACCCATCAGGGGCAATGGCAAACAACTGAAACCCTATTCACTGCAACACATTTAGAATGATAAACTGGAGCATTTTATTTTAACATGCTTGGAGTGCTAGTTGCCTTTAATCAAAATGTCCATCGAGCGCCGTCTATGACTCACCTCACCATGGTATTTGAGCACCGTAAAGTATCAGCTAACAATGCAGGGGTAATATTGCTAAATGCTAAAACAACAGATTAGAGTCCTTCGGTCATGGATCAGTTCCTCCACTAAGGAGCATGTTTTTCTGCCTGATGTTTGTTTTCACCTTCCCGTTTCCAATTAGAAGTATTGTGCTGAGCTACTCGGTGCAATGTGCTAACTCCTTCTCCTCCTAGTGGCTGGCTTGCATAGTTCAAGAGCCCTTCTACTGCTGAGAGCTAATGGAGAGTCTCTATTAGCTGAAATGGGATTTTGGAGGCAAAAGCTGCTGGATTCTGTGCCGGCTGACAACAGCGATGCCTATTATCTGCAGCACTTTGATGTGCTATGTCAGAGCACTTGCAGCCTCCTAACTCCCCGAGCCTCGCAGTAGTTCTGTGGTCCCCCGACATAAAGATCTAACTGCTGGACCCCTGCAGTGCTTAAAATGGCACCCTTGCCTAGCAGGCTATTTTTTGTTCCCCTCATAGTTTTCCTGATAAATATGGTGTTTCTCTCCTAAGTGGGTTATTTTCTCTCTAACTGTATAATTAAGCCATTGGTTGTCATGGAAATACTTTCCCTCTTGAAATGCCATCTACCAACACCCCCCCCCCCTTTTTTTTCTCTGCCTCTACTGCTCCTCTTCCCTACAAGACATAAGCACAGACAGATTACTCTTTTCTGAGCACCGGTTTCCTCAGCCTTTTTTGTTACCTCCATTTCCTTGGAGGTGAGAACCCCTCCATCCCCTCCCTTCTCAGCTCTGCTGCTGACCCACAAGGAAATGTGGCATCAAATTCTCCACTCCTCCTTTGCTGGGAAGAAAGCCCCTCCCACTGCCGGTGAGGGATGCTCCCTCCCAGTTCCGCGAGGCGAGCATTTTGCTTGGGAAATGCTCCCCCCTGCCCATGCTGCTGCACAGTAATGCTGGTTCTAGCACTTCTTCTCACCCTAACCAGGAAGGCTGTGTCAGCAGGTGGATGGCAGAGAGGACATGTGGGTAGTTTGGTAAGTGGGAAGCTCTTGCAGGGAGAGCTCTTATTGCCCTGAAGGTCCAGGAATGTGGGAACTCCAGAGGACTGCAGTGTGTTTAAGGGTCATGCATAGAGTGAGAGGAAGAAAATCCGCTGGAGAGGAAGAGCTAGATTGAGAGGAAGAACCTGTCGGTGGGTGGGAGCAGGGAGCCTGACGTATCTGTGGGGGGAGGTGGGGCTTGTTAACCCGCCACCTCCACGGGAGACCCAGGTTCCACTTCCAGCCCTGGTGACTTATCCCTACTGCAAACTGGCTGGAGAAAGGCCCTCAGCACAGAGCAGAAGGTAGGGGGAGGCAGTGCCCTCACTTCCAGTGCGGAGTCTTGAGAGAGGGAGACTAAACTGGCAGAGGTAGCAGAGTCTCCGCTCTGGGCTCCAACAGGGACATGGAGGTACCAACAAACCTGAGGAAATGGGGGTTGGCAGAGAGACTGGTGGAAACACACCACTGTTGGGTACGCTGTAACGACTGTTATTAGTTATCCTTTGTTTAGTTCCCTGCTCCATCCAGCTGGTGTTAACATGGCTCCTTTTGTCATGGTCACCATCAGGAAAGCACCAGCTCAGCTCTGGCCCTAGGGGTTCCCCAGTTAACTTGTGTTCCCACTGCTAGGGGGAGCTTGCAACAGCAGAGCACTGATCACAGCCAGTCCCCTCTCTGGAGGGAGCCATCAGGTGTGTAGGCCCAGCTTGGCAGCCTCCTCGCACTGCAGCGAGTATGTAACTGCCAGCTACTGCCTGACGCCACCCACCCTGCCTCTCCGGCTGGGCAGCAAATCATGATCCCACTCCCCCCACTTCCTGTTCTTGTGCCATTTTGGCTTGAACCTGAACCATGCCCTAGCCATGTGCACCTGGCCAGCCTCAATCTGCAAGGAACTGCCTGCTGACAAATCTGGGGAGCCCTTTTCAGTACAGAGCCTGTATACCAAACATGGGCTCTGACATGCTTCCCCTACACCCCCCCCAGCACATAATGAGGACCCCAATGTAAATGATGCAGAGTCCCTAATCTGACTCCCAGTGAAGTCACTGCCAATATTCCCAATGACTTCCCATGGGCCTGAAGGAGGGGAGTGGGTTATTTCATCATGCAACCAAAGCTGGAGCTGTTGGAATTCATACACCCAACAAAGCAGACGTAAGTTTGTGTATCAACAGGTGAGAATGGGAGGCGATTGAAGCGTGGTGCCAGTGATGATGTTGGAACAAGAGCTGACTGGACCGTTGCATTTTGAGGCACTATTCAAACTTTTGAAATTTGATTATGTTCTGCTTTGGAAGGAAACCCAAACTGTTGAACATTTGCATGAAAACAGAAGCATGTGGATCCTGCTATTGGCCTGGGATGTGGGAACCCCGGGTTCATGTCCCTCCTCTGCCTGTTTTAGAACACAGGTTTTCAGCCCAGAGCACTCTACATCAGTTAGAGCAGGGAGCTGACCATTGATCTCCCACATCCCATTCCCAGGTATGCTAACCTCCCAGGTATAGAGTCACACTCTTCCCCGGTGCCCCAAAACCTTCCTGATGAAAGTTTTGTACCAAGTGATTCATCGCTGTTAAACATTTCAGCTATGATAAAACAGTATATAGAAAATATTTCAGGCCACTCTAGTTGGAAACTGAACTGAGAGTTTCCTGAGTATGACAGTCCATTAATGTAGTTGGAAAGGGTAACTTTAACTCTCTTCTAACACCGTTTTCGTTTTCCTCTGAGATGATTTAATAGGCTTCCACTCAATTTGTAACTTTCTCCTTGCTGGGAAATCCATTCTCCACGTTATTTTAACATTTTTGTCTTACGTCTTACACATCAGGGTTTAAACTTAAATAAAAGGGCCAGATTCACTTGTAGACTTTGGCTGCTTTGCATTGCTGATGTCTGAAAGCAGATGCAAACTCTGTTTAACCAGCTGGTTACACTGGGTTTATGGCCATTTCGTATCACCAGAGGAGAGCAATGCAGTCAGAGCATAGTGATGAATCTGGCCTAAAAGGTCTAAAGCAATTGGTCGAATCCCTCCTTAGTCTTTTTAGCCTCGTGTCAATAATTAGAGCCGTGAATTTGTTGTCACCAATGAAAGTGCAGTCAGAGCACAATAATAAAGGGAAACAATCCTGATCATTTTTGCCTTCTCAATGCAGACAGCTTTAAACAAAACAAAATGTTTAATCTTCAATTTATAAATCACATGCCTATCCAGACAGCTGAAAATGACAGCAATTGTTCTGTTCTGTTTATGTAGGTAAAACATTTATTTTGCAAGAACATCACTCCCCTCCTCCACTGGTGGTTGGACTGGGCTAGAAGAAATATTAAAAGGGGTATTACTGGGATAAAAATAGGATGTATAATTTAATCTTTAAAAATATGTCAGGTTAATAATACAAGTGTTATGTGCTACACAGTTAGGACGTTTTTCTGAATAGATGAGCTCAGATTTTTTCTCACTCTGGTTTTATACTGGTTTAGGTACGTTGACTTCAGTGGGGTTGCTCCTGATTTCCACGGGTGTAAATAAGAGAACAATCTGATCCAAGAGATTATCTTAATGGAAACATTATAATTATTAAATTGAAGACTGGAACTAACTGAGGGCCTGATCTTGTATTCCTTGAGCACGCAAAACTCCCATTGCCTCTAGTGGTTTTTGTAGGCTCACAAGGAATGCCAGACTGGGCCCTGAGGGAGGGAGATACTACAAGCCGGCTGAGAGCAAACCTGTCTGGATCCTGTGGGTATGTATTCAGGCAGCTGCTAGTGCTACCCACAGCTACACGGCTGGTTTTAGGGCACTAGCTCAAGCAGAGCTAGCACGTGTCTATCTACTCATGTGGGAAGCAGGCTCCTAGCTGCAGTGTAGACATACCCTGAGTGTATGCATCATTATTCCCATTTTACAGGTAGAGAAACTGAGATACAGGGAGGTGAAGTGATTGACCCATGGTGAGTGTGTAGCAGTGCTGGGACTGGAGCCCAGGCAGCCTGTTTCCTATGCACCATCTATTAGACCACTAGACTTGCCTCCTACGTAGTAGCCACTGAACTAAGCGCTACTGAATGCCATCAAATAAGTGCATTACTAGCAGGTCTTACCTTACAAGAAGTTCTTACCTAAATGGCATGACCAGACAAGCAACGAGGAGATCTGCCATGGCTAAGGACATAATAAACATGTAAGTTGTGGTACGCAGCCTCTTCTCCACCACAGGGCAGATAAAAACCACTGTATTCCCAAACAGAGTGATCAAGTCTAGAAAGGTTAGTATCAGTCCAACAGCCACCTCCCGGGGACCAATTCCTGCCCCTGTCCAGTTGCCATCTCCTCTTACCCAAGACAGGGCAGTGGAGGAGATGTTAGAGAGCGATGATGTATTTTTGTCCATCAGCATCTTCCCCCGGTGTTCAGAGCTGAAGCAGAGAATCAAAAAAACACAGGCTTTGAAGCAAATTAATTCCAGGTCTATGGAAGAAAAGATGAAAACTATAATTATGTCTCATTCACTTAAAAAGTCCCACGCACCCTCCTGAGCAATCTGCCCTCGCTGTGTCATTGTTACCGATTCACTGGGGGGGGGGCTTGTAATCCCAATGATAGTGTTATATATGTGCCACACTGGCTGAAAGGCATCATGAAAATTAAAAGCCTTCCTGTGAATGAAAAGCACATCATTAGGTGAAGCTTGATACAGGGAAAAAGCACTGAGCGCTGGAAAAAGAAGCAATGGGAATCTAGAATTAAAGCAGCTTTGCTAATCCCACTCACCTGGGGTGAGTAATCTTATTTGATGGGCAAGTAAAATATTTTCTCATTATCATCTTGGTCATTATCAAGGTGGATGAGAAGATTTTTTTGCCTAGGCTGGATACAAACATAACCCATTGTTCAGTACATGATATGTGCCCCCCCCCTCCTCTGATGATATGGGTCTGTTACAGCTCCTAGTCATGGAATTTGGTCCTTGAGGTCAAGCTATAGAGGTTTATACTCTTATCTGTAGAGGTTCCCTAGTTCGACTCCCAGTAGTGATCAGAATGGTGGTGTAATATGTATTCATGGCTAGAGAGTTGGAAAATGGAATTTCCATTTGGGGGAAAGGTCTGACATTTATTTTCATACTGAATCAGAATGAAAAATTGAAATTTTGAAATTTACCACAGAATGGAAATTCCCACAAATTTTGATTTGGAGACATCAAACCGTTTCAGTTTGATAATGTTGAATTGCTCCATTTTCATGTCAAAGTGTTAGTGCAAACAAATTTGAAGAGGGTCAGTAGACACGTACTGCTGCTCTGGTACTATCCATAGCTGACATTGCAGTCACAAGCTAATAGCATACATATGTCACAGCAGCTAGAATTCACTTCCATAAACTCAACTAGCCAAACTCAACCTCCCGAGCTATTGGAGAATCTCTAGGTGTGACAGAATACACCCCTGGGTTCACACCCTCTACACTATTGTAATCAGTTTTATACAAGGCATGTCTTATAAGATATCATTTGAAAACTCATAACTTGCTGGTCAATATTGTCCTGATAAAATAAGTGAGGCAACATTCTATGTGACATTATAAGATTTCACTGTATGATGTTATTAACACATGTTCCAAACCCCACAGCCCTGACCAAACTGGGGTTGGCAAACAGGTCTCTCCTAAACAAAGGACTATATGCTCTGCTTGATTTGCACATAACCAGTAAACAGAGTCATCAAGCAGGAAGGAAAACAGAGAAAGCTCAATCAGGTGAGAAAAAGCCATCAGGGAACATCCTTCCACATAGACACTTTATGTTCTAATGCCCAGCTGGAAATGTTTTTCAACAGGGGGGCTGAAACTATACAAAGGAGGGACAAATACCCAAAGCGCCCCCCTCTTCCTTCCCATCACATTCACTGCACCTGAAGTGACCAAGGAAGAATTCGTTGGACTCTGGTGTAAAGGTCCTGACCTACAGGGTTTGGTCAGTAAGACGCTGAAATCATGTGGTGAGAAACTTTGCTTGAATCTGATATTGTTTGTTAAGTAAGGTAATAATAAATGTCTTATCTTTATTTTTCTTATAACCATTTCTGACTTTTATGCCTCATTATTTGTACTCAAAATCTCTCTTTGTAGTTAACAAACCTGTCCTACTGTTTTTTTTCTAACCCAGTGTGTTTATATTGAAGTGTCTGAATAACTATTTGAGATAATAAGCTGGCATCTTATTCCATTTAAGGAATACATTGATTTAAAATATCTTGTACTGTCTAGGAGAGGGCTGGGCAGTACAGGACATACATTTCTGGAGGGAAATTCAGGGCTGAGGGTGTGTTGGGGTCATCCTGCAGTATAACCAAGGCTGGTGAGAGCAAGAGTGTGACTAGGTGTGGCTGACAGGCTGCAGTTACACAGAGACACTCAGAGTGTGACTTGCACACTGGAGGTTGTTTGTGAGTGGCCCAGCTGGGAGCTACTGCAGCAAGGCATTGTGAGGCACCCAAGGTTGCAGGGCAGGGGTGACACTCATTAGTCTGGATTATACCCTGGCATGTCACACTAGGCACCTGCTAAAATGTGATACATTAAATCAAAATGAAGCCCACCTAACACCAGCCAGCCCCACACAGTATTAACCCATCTGCAAAATATCAAGCCTAGCCCTCAGAAATGCTTCCTCGCCCACCTGCCAAAACAACTCTCCAGCCACAAAGCAAAGTCAATTCCTTCCCGACACCTGCCCCAGGATACCTCCCATCAAGCACTCCAAAGCCTAGGACTTTTGATGCTCTGGCAAACCTGCACGGGGAAGCAACTTCCAGATCCCGGAGCCCATATTTTCTAAAGTGACTAGTGATTTTAGGTGTCCTGTTTGAGACGCTTCAAAGGGGCTTGATTTTTGAAAGAGCAAATAAATGAAGGGTACTTTGTGAAAATCAGCCTCTTTTAAGATGTCTCAAATTTTGCACTCAAAATCACTAATTACTCTTGAAAACATAAGCTCCTACAGTGAGAATGCCCTGCCCCAAGCACTCTCTCTATCAAACTAGCGGGTTGTTAGCTTGGCTGCCTCACGCGATTACTGCTGTCACAGTATCACATGCCGGGCGAGCAAGACAGTCCCTCGGATTGCCAGGACGCCAACCATTTAAGGCTTTTTTAATTTCAAACCAACGCTTTAAAGCTCACCTGCAAATCCAGTGACAGTCCGTGCAAGTCACGAGGAACTTGTGCCAGTGTATGTACTGATAGCTACTGGAAGAGTCTCTCTGAGGAATTAAGAACCTCCAAATAACCGTGGCATTGAGATTTAAGTCAATTTTTCCGTTCTTATGGCAACTATAGAAAGGATGTTCTTTCCAGTTTCATGCTCTTCAGTTCCTAATAGTCTAGGAGGAGCTGACGGTTAACTGAACTTGTACGTCAAAATCCAAGACCTCATGGGAAAATTACCTTTCCATAGATAGCACAGCCTACAGCTTCTAGTCTAGCAGGGGGTCATGTGTGACTGTTCATACACACAGCCAAACATTTTCTGTTCACACAGGCATTCAAACATCCTTCATACTATACCCTGGGCAGGTTAATCTCTGAAATTTAGCAACTGGAATTTGAAGGTGTAAATTAGAATATGCATAGTCTTACTTTTGGCTCTTGATTTGTAATCCACTTTATTGACACAGACATATTTCAGTGAGTGAAACTTCCTGGGAGCTGGTTTCCCACCGCACCCCCCGTTTCCCATTATCAGTACCTTCCTTGCTATCAGTACCTAGCACAACTGCCAGCTTTTGTTTGCTTGCTTGCTTCCCACATAATCATATTTTTTCTTTCATGGGAAAAAAACCTGATAATCTTATATCATCAGCACACTTTTCATATCAGTGAGGCATGCAGAATTTTATATTTAATATGTTCAGATATAGCCAGCTCCCAGGAAGTTTCACTCACTGAAATATGTCTCAGAGTGGCAGCCGTGTTAGTCTGTATCAGCAAAAGCAATGAGGAGTCCTCGTGGCACCTTAGAGACTAACAAATTTTGTCAATAAAGTGGGTTACAAATCCAGAGGCAAAGGTAGAAATATGCATATTCTAATGTACACCTTCACATTCAAGAAGCTAAATTTCAGACATTTATTGTTAACTATACTATTGTGTCCATACTATATTTTTTCTTGGATGGGTGTAGTTGCACAGTGTGTACATGTGTTTTATCTGGATATGAACACAACTGTATAGTTAAAATAAATGCATGAGAAACAGGCACTTCTATATACATTTTCAATATGTTGTTTGTATACATATGCACACTATACATACATATCACATTCTGTATTGTCTCCATACTGAACTTTGTACTAACTGTAAATTGGCTGCTAATTAAGACCTCTGCTACATAAAACACAGTGGAACTAAGCATGTGTAGCTGGCTTTTGGTAACTAGGGTACCTTTTAAACTGGAGAAAAGAAAATCTACTTTGCCCTTTTCTAACGTCCTTTCTCCCCACCCCCATTTGACCTTCCAAGTTTTCAAAAATAATAGTAGTAATCCAGCTTCGAGATGCTATATAATTAAAACCACAAGTAATGAGGTAGTATTGACACTGCTAGATTATAAATTCCTTGTTCCTCCTCAAGTCCTGCCAATTAAAGTGTTTAGGTTAATGTGCTATCCCAGTTGATGCAATTGGATTTGGAAAAAAAATGGTTCAGTGAATGGATGGATAGACACACATCAGAACACAAGACACAGAGGACAGGGGAATGCAATGCCAGTGACTGGTGAAACACAGCTGGCAATGAAGGGAGTCAGGGCATGTGCACTCACCTTTCCTTCCCTAGGTCTCCTGGCTTGAAGTTATTTCAGTGTGGTTTCCTGGAGAGCGTGCAAGGTGGAACAGCAGCATCTCTTTCTCCATCAG
>NW_020664417.1:91419856-91425242 GCF_002925995.2 Terrapene triunguis | reverse complement strand
TCCCCCCCGTTCCCCCAGCACCTCTCCCCCAAGATTTAATCACAGTTATTTTTCGTATAAGTAATGGACAGCTCACAGGTTGTGAATTTTTGTTTATTCCCATAACCTGTCCATGCCTTTTACTAAAAATACCCGTGACTGAATCATAGCCTTACTCATGCGAAACAGGACCTTCCTGGAGGTGTGTGAGGAGCTTGCACCAACCCATGAGCACCAGAACACTCGATTCAAGGAAGCCATGCCTTTTGAGAAGTGGGTTGGTATTGCCCTGTGGCGCTAGCTGTCTCGGACAGCTATAGGTCCACGTCAAACCAATCTGGGGGTGGGAGGTCCACTGTAGTGGTTGTGGTTTGTGAGGCAGGTAACATTGTGGTTAACCCATGGGTAGTTGGTGTAAGTAACATTCCCGAAAAAATAACTAGTTTTGAGAGGCATGGGTTTCCAAACTGCTCAGGGCCATTGATGGAACTCATGTCCCAGTAGTTTGTCCCACCATAAGGGGCAAGTGAATATGTGAACAGGAAAGGGTACTACAGTAGAACCTCAGAGTTACGAACACCAGAGTTACGAACTGACCTGTCAAGACAAACACCTCATTTGGAACTGGAAGTATGCAATCAGGCAGCAGCAGAGACCAAAAACAAAAAAACCCCAAAAAACCCAGTACAGAACTGTGTTAAATGTAAATGGCTAAAAAAATACAGGGAAAGTTTAAAAAAAGATTTGACAAAGTAAGGAAACTGTTTCTGTGCTTGTTTAATTTAAATTAAGATTGTTAGAAGCAGCATTTTTCTTCTGCACAGTAAAGTTTCAAAGCTGTATTAAGGCAATGTTCAGTTGTAAACATCTGAAAGAACAACCATAACGTTCCATTCAGAGTTATGAACATTTCAGAGTTACAAACGTCCATTCCTGAGGTGTTCATAACTCTGAGGTTCCATTGTTCCATTGTTCTACAAGGCCTTGTGGACCACAGAGGCAGATTTATGAACACTGAAGTGGGGTGCACAGGTAAGCTTCACGACACAAGTGTGCTGAGGAGATCAGGATTGTAAATTAAAGTGGAAACGGGGACTTTATTCCCCACAAACAAAATTGTCCTGGATAGTGTGTCTGCACCAACTGTTATTTTGGGGGACCCTGCATACCCGCTCATGACTTGGCTTATGAAACCATACCCTGTTGTCTATGACCCTGGGAAAAGGGATTTCATGTTCAAACTAAGTAGCTGCATAATGGTCATGGAATTAGCCTTTGGTAAGCTGAAAGCTCGTTGGAGATGTTTACAGACAAGTTTTGATGCTAATGTGAAAAGCTCACTTATAATAATAGTGCCATGCTGCATGCTCCACAGCATTTGTGAGCACAGAGCAGAGTGTTTCTGTCCTGAGTGAGCTGAGGACAGATCTGGTTTGAGAACTGTTTACCAGGCAGCCAGATCCAAAATATATGCATACAGGTCTTGGGTCCCAGCAGGCAAAGGAAATTAGGGACACCATATGTGCATGCATCGTGGCACAGCAGGAAGAGAGAAGATGATAGCAGCCTTTTGCTTATGCTAAGGGATGCCCTATCATCCTTTTCTTGTGCCTGCTGTACATGTAAATGAGGGAAATTATTTAGGAACCTACGTAGCGTTATGATTGTTTTGTTCCATTTTGAGATGCTGTTAATGATATTTACTATCCATCCCCACATGTCAGAGTGCACACATTAAGTAAGGTAATTATTGCTTGGCAACCACTTTGTGTTATCAGGTTGGTGTTGGTTAGCTGCTGTTGATGCTAGCAGCTGTATTGTTTATACGCTCATTGCTCTCTCTCTCTCTCTTGTTTCGTCTAGATGGTCAATAAACTCATTAACAAAGAAAGGCATTGGTTCCACCCTTTACTGTTGATATGTGGGCCCAACCAACAAGGAAGGTCATACTCATGAGAGGGGAAACAGACAAATTGTAAACTTTAACACTAAGAGATAGCAGATGGTTCTTTATTGTCAGAGGAAAACACCTTTAAATAACAGTAAACCGTAGTAAATAGGGGCAATGTATAAACCAGTAACAAAACTGCAAAAGTAAAATTATTAGAAAAATATTGTCACTGCAATTTTGTGCAAAACAGAACAATGTATTTTGTAAAAATAACTTGAGCACAATGAACATCACCCACCATTTATTGCCTTTGGCCTCCTTCCCTTTCTCCTCCTCCTCCTCAGAAGGGGTGAATACTGGGTGAAAATGTCTCTTGGGGAAATGCGGGTACATCTCCTCCAAGGAGTTTTGGGGTCTGGTACAAGCTGCTGTTCCTGGATTCCAGAAGACCCAGCATTGTCCTCCTTTCCAGTCAGAGGGGTTTCTGTAGGAGGACATATTGCCCCATAGTGGCAGCCAGTGGCAGAGGAGCATAAGAAGGCACCTGATAGGTTGTAGCTGAGGCTTTGGCAGCAGGTGGACGCTGCACTCAGCCACCAACCCTACTAACCACTCCATTAAGGGAATGCTCCCATTCCTTATTATGCCTTTCCTCTTCCAAAAATCAGCCAGCCAGTCTTCTCCTGAGCAAGGGAATGGTCCTGTCTTGCCCAGAAGAAATCTAGGTGCTTCTGGTTCCTCCTCTCCATCCCAGCAGGTGGGTCTTCTATAGCCCTGCTCCTATTCCTGCCCATGCCCTCCTCTCTGGGGTTCTGCTTCGGCCCTTCTTTTGGAATGGGCTTGCTGTTGGGAGCCACAGATCCTGCCAATTCAAAGAGAAAAACCATTATAGTTTAGTCCTTGGGAAATAGCTGAGAAATCCTCCCACATAACATGATTTTGCTGTAGAAGGCCATAATGTTGATTCTGTTGAGCATTCCAGATATATAACTTGTCTCCACATCCTTCATTCTCAACCAACTTTTACATTCCCATGAGGAAGCAGCAGACACAAATAATGGCGAGAAAAAATTATTACTGTTTTTAATTATTAAAAATCTTACTACTATATCAAGGGATTTTATGAATTTTCAATGTTAGTAACTTCTGAATGGTTTGTAGTGAAGTAGGGAAATTTGTTCTAGGGGCCACGTTTGCCTCTTTCTATTTTGTTCCTTTAAAGACTGGCCAACATCTTGAGAGCATTGTGGTTTTCAAAGTACCAAAATGTAAAAAGCAGGTGGCTTTCCAGTACTGTGCAGGGGATCCAGAGAGATGTGAATCTCAAGAACTAGCTGGAGTTTCTACTGCACGACAAATTTGCTGAAATATGCTTGGAGGACTGGGATCACACAAACATGGAAATAGCCTATATTTCCAGCTATGATGGGGAAAGGAGGCCCAAACTGTGACTCCAGCACACACAACACCCTGGCTGACCCAGAATGCCCTGCACCCCCTGTGCCTGCCAAACTTCAGGGGAATGGAGAGGGATGGAGAAAGACACTGCATTCGCTTTCCTTGAAATATCCCATGGAGCAACACATGCTTTTGACTCAAGCAACTGAACAGGGGCACTGTAGCAATTTTCAGTGTGTACAAAACCGGACACTGAACCACCCCACGCACCAGGCTTAGCCAGCATGGGTCTCAACTGGGACAGAGCAAAGAGTGGAGATAGTCTTTCTTCGGAAAAGTTGCAGGGACAAAGCTCAGCACCTGAAACTTTTGGTTCAGGCAACTTCAAAGAGACCCTGGACTGCCGTTCTAAGACAGAGAGAAGAGACCATTTCACTCCCTGCTCTGGCCAGGGTTTGCGGCATGGGTCTCTACAGAGATGGTGCAGAACAGAGTGAAAATACTGCAAATACTGTTGCTTTTACAAGGACATCGTGAACCTCTTCAGGCTCAATACAGGGGTGTTGGACAGCACCTGATCCAGTTCCTTATAGAAGGGTGACGTACAATATCCACCGCCAGACCGATTGCTGGAGTCCCTGGCCCTCCTGTGTAGGACCTTCAGATGCTTCCTTCATTCCCTGAACTGCTTTGCTGCCTAGTGGTTGCCCACCCACATCAGCCTCTCTGAAATATCACTGGAAATATGAATATTCCTACTGCTCCAATAATGTAGTATGGTGGTGATGACTCTGGGAGATGGAAGTAGGAAAGTGTCAGCTTTCTTCCCAGAGTCATCACAGTGGTGTTTGTGATGGGTTGGACCTCTTGGGAAGCCACCTGATGCGCTGAGATACCACTGAGTCTACCCGTTCTGCCAGCCTGGGCCCTCTTTAACCTGTCTTGCTGAGTCAGGCTCTTAAAACCTCCTCTAACACACCCACAGGCAGGCCATATCCAGCTGCAGATCAGCTCTGGGAAGGCTCAGCTTCAGGGACTTGCTCCAGCACTCCAATGTCCACCTCCCTCGGAGTGCAGACCCAAAGATATATTATGAAATTCGCCCCCTCCCTAAATGTGGAGAGAGGTGTGCACGCTTCTTGCCTCCTCCCTCAGTTAGAAATTACAGAAACTGGGTTTAATAATAAACAAAATAAATTTTATTAACTATAAAAGGCAGATTTTAAGTGGTAAAAGGGGTAAAAAACAGAACAAAGCAGATTACTAAGCAAATGAAATCAAACATGCAAACTAAGCTAGTTTCACTAAAGAAATTGGTTATAAATAGTATTTCTCCCCCTAGATATTGTTGCAGGCAGGTTGCAAAGTTTCTGTGGTTCAGAGTTCTAGTTCTAGTCCTTTTCAGACTGGACCCATGTCTCAGTCTGGACTCCCCTCTTGCCTTCCCTTTTGCAGTCTTTCTTCTTGGGCAGACAGGCCATGGAGAGCAGGAGTGCTGTTTGCCTTCCTCCCCACCCTTAAATAAGATGTACATAAGGCAGGAATCCTTTGGTTCCCAAACTTGACCCCCCTTCCCTTCCAGTGGAAAGTTACAAGAAGTCCCAGATAATGTTTTAGTATCAGGTGACAAGACCACCTGACTCTGTAGTATCACAGCATCCAAGAGTCAGTGTCAGTCTGGAGGGTTCACATAGGGTGACCAGACGTCCCGATTTTATTGGGACTGTCCCGATATTTGCTTATTTGTCCCGCGTCCCGACCTACCTTTGGTCGGGACACGAATTGTCCTGATATTTTGCCTCCGCTCACAGGCGGAGCGGAGCCCGGAGGGGGCTCGCACCCCATCCGCCCCGACTCCACTCCTTCCTTCCCCCATTGGATCCCTCCCCAAATCCCTGCCCTGGCCCCGCCTCTTCCCCAAGCACGCCGCAG
This sequence comes from Terrapene triunguis, assembly GCF_002925995.2. Classification (NCBI taxonomy): domain Eukaryota; kingdom Metazoa; phylum Chordata; order Testudines; family Emydidae; genus Terrapene; species Terrapene triunguis. The sequence continues at coordinate 91,420,042 of NW_020664417.1, read as the reverse complement.
TCCTCCTCCTCCCCCCTCCCTCCCAGGCTTGCTCTGATCAGCTGTATGGCAGCACAAGTGCTGTAGGGAGTGGGGAGGTGGAGACGGAGCAGAGGCAAGCTGGTGCGGGGGAGGTGGGCCTGGAGCTCCGGTGGCCGTGTTTTGGTTTTTTTTCCCTCCGCTGCCGGCTTTTTTTTTTTTTTTTTT
>NW_020664417.1:91412064-91419756 GCF_002925995.2 Terrapene triunguis | reverse complement strand
CCCCCCCCCCCGCATCCCAATATTTCACCTGTGTGATCTGGTCACCCTAGGTTCACAGGAAGGCCAAGCTTTTCAGTCTATTGTCCTCGCTGATGGGCCATCCACCCTGTCTGGCTTTTCCATTGTTGTACCTGACATGCTAGCAGTGGGCGTCACCCAAAGTAGCATAGTTGAAATACAGCTACATAGTCAATATTCCTAACTTCAGAAACAGAAATGATACAGGCATACAGACTGGATAATCGCATTCAGTAAATCATAACCTTTCCAATGATATCTCACATGAGCCATCTTGCATAAAGTATATCTCAGTTATGTCATATTCATATCATAAGCATATTGTCATAAAAAAGTGAAATGACATCACAGTGTTCTTTGCCCAGATGTTGATAAGCACCCAGGTATGGTCAGTGGGCCAAGCGGCTGCTCTCAGAAATTCTTCCATGGCAAACTGGTATTGCTGTGGGGAAAAAAGTGTGTAGCAGGAAGCTGTTCGGAGGTGGTCAGTGCAGCATGCTACTCCGGGTGCGTACAGAGGACAGGGACCTTTATAGATCAGGTTAGGGGTCAGGAAGAAAAGAGTTCAGTGCATTGCTGGAATGCAAGTGGAGAACTACTGAGAATCGAGTCCGGATCCAAGCTCCTTAATACTGTCCACACTGCAAACTGACATGGTTACGGAGGCATGCTGTAGACTTAGGTGTTTATTTACCCCCCATCTCTCAGGCATTTAGGGCTGCTCATCCTCTACTCAACTTGAGAAACATGCTTCAGGGGTTTTATTGTGGACAATAGGGGATGGACAATGCACTAAACTACACAATGACAGTCACTACTGTAACCATACCCTGAGAATCAAGCTAGCATGAGTATAAGTAGCAGTGAGTGGTGTCAGTGGAGGCCCAGCTTAGCCAGGCCAGCTACATACTGTGATGTGCAGAACCCCTCAGTGCCAACTGTCAAAGGGTTCACTGTCATGCAACAGTAACTCCGAACAGGCCTGACAAACTCACTACATCTAGCACACCACTTGCATGGTATTCGTTCATAAATGATGTCCTGTGAGGTCTCTAATGACTAGGGTGACCAGATGTCCCAATTTTATAGGGACAGTCCTGATTTTTGGGTCTTTTTCTTATATAGGCTCCTATTACCCCCCACCCCCTGTTCCGATTTTTCACATTTGCTGTCTGGTCACCCTACTAATGAAAGCTTGTGTCAGCTTGATCCTCAGAACTGTAGGGATGGATGATATTTAAGGAGTTGTGTATAGGTACTGAAAATATGCTTTTAAAGTTTGGCACCAAAGGAAAAAAACAGGTTTCTTCGAGACTGGCGGTAAGAGGTCTAGCTCTGTTGAAATGTAAATGAAGCATTGTAAGCCAACACAGTGGAAGCCCCATTTACATAGCCTCAGAATCAACAGGAAAGGAGCACACCTGAGAACAAACCACAGAAGGTTGCCCTTTCTCTGGGGGCAAACAATGAACTTTGGGAAATAAAAGGGGAAGGCAAAAGGACACCCCTTTATCCTGCACCTGAGGGTGAAATTGAGCAATGAGATTAAACTCCTGAAAAAGGGATCCCAACCTGCCTTGGTTGGAAGCACTGGAAAGCACATTGGGGTGAGATAAACTTCCTCAGACAGGAGGTTAGCCTGTTCAGTTTAGTCTCTAGAAAGCATGTTATGAATTTTTTTATATATAACCTTTCTGTTTCCATTATCCTTACTCGCTAGCTCTTAAATCATAACCTTTGATAATAAATGTATGATTGTTTTTACTATAAATGTAACTCAGTGCTGTGGTATTAGACAAAGAGCCGATCCTGGGTTGAACCACTCAAGCTGGTGTGTACGCCGTCCCGGGGGGAGGGGGGGGGGAAGGCAGAAGACCTGGTGCTTCTGTGAGTGTTCAGAGGAGAAGGGGCTGGACACTAAAGCAGAACGCTTCAAAGGGGGTTGGGGGCAGGGGGACACCTATTATTAAACCTACAAGGTAAAATAAGAGCTAGCCCAGAGGAGATTGTTTGGGTGGGTAGCAGACTGGAGGTGTCAGGGAGCCGACATTCAGTTTAGCACCAGCAAGTCTCTCTCTTGAAGAAGGCAAGTGGGTAACAAGGTGACTCACAGTCCTGGGCACCCTGAGAAAGTGTCAATATACCCACTAGTTTCAGGCAGGTTTGTACTCGGGGCGATTAGCCAGTGCTGCTGCTTGTCGCCGCCTGTGCTACTCAGGCTACACTGCTATTTATACTTGCGCTAGCTTGATGACAGCTAGTCTGCGTATATGTCTGGGAGCTGGGAATCACACCCCTAGCTCTTAGTGCAGACGTACAGTTAGAGGCAAGACAGGACTGAGGCACAACAGCAGACTCCTGTGGCACAGTTTACACTGTGGCTGCCTGTCCTGTGACTGACCTGTAGAAATTCAGCACCATTCTCGAGCACTACATTGCTATTTCCATTAAAAAGCTGAACGCACACAATCTGTCACTGGGCTCTCAAAACAGATTTCCCAGAAGGTTCCTGCTAGGGAGACCCCTTTGGCCATTAGATGAAGCCCTCATCTAAAATCTGAAATCTCAATGGCCTTTTTGATCCTGCCTGTCTCTACAAGCCCATGGTTTGAAATATTTAATGTTCCCTTTTGCTGCTTGCATAACACTGAGAGGTAAAACAGCTCATAATCTTAGCAGATTGCACTCGATCTGACTCATGCATTTCTCACCCCGAGAGAATCAGCGGCTATAATAATTTGTTTGCTGGACTGCATGGCAACCTTTCCACTCAGTCTCGGGAAGTAGCAGCTTTGCATACTGCCAGAAAATGAAGGAAGCCAGACTTACTATAGCATCTTTGCTATTGCTTAACTGCTTGTTGGACCCAGTGCCTCTCTCAGTCTTCAAACCTGCATTTGACACCAGCAATCAAAATGTGTGACAAATGACCAAGATCTAGAATACTTGTAATTGGTTGCTTATTGCCCCATAAGTGACAGGTTATAATGTGTTGAACTATAAATCTGTTTTTAAGGATGCTTTCTCATTGTGTGAATGAAATAACCATATGGTTTTTTTGAAAAAAGAAAACTGGAAAAACAAGTTCTATCACTGCCAACCATATGGTCCTCTCCCATGGCTCATCTGCAAACCTTAACACCCCCAGCATAGACCTCTACCACTTGAGCTACAAGAGTAATTGTTATTGTTAGTGTGGACCAGCTACTAGAAGGACACTAAAACACCGACTTTTCCAGTAGGTTACAAACTATTTTCTAGACAACAGTAGAATATTGGAGATCATTTGTCAGATCCAGAATTAGTACTCAGAAGTTCCTGGCTCCCGGTTCTGTGCTCTGGCCAGTAGACCAGACTTCCCTCTCCTTTAGTTAACCTCATCAGGCCAAATCTTGACCTCCATACTCATGCAGGTAGTCCCATTGTATTACATGGGACTAAATGTGTGACTAAGGCAAGCAAACTTTAGCCCATTGTACTGAAATGCATTTAAGGAATTAACTTTTTAAAACGGCATAAAACAAGCTCTTAACTCCAATACATAGAGCCATCAATAAAACAGAAACTCAGATCAAGGTATAGAAGCAACAAATACTCGATATTTAAATAATAGCTAGTTTGCCTCATATCACTAGCAGAGTCTTTCTATATTTTTTATCTTTTTTCCTCCCCTAGTCTCATTTCCAAGACTCATATAATACAGGGACAGTTAAAAACCAGGCAATTAAACTCTATTAGTACCAATACATTATCATTCAGATTACTGCTGCTAATACTATAGGCTTGTATCCAACAAAGCACTCAGGCTTAATTTTAACCAGGTGAGTAGTCCCATTGACATCTATGATTAAGTGCTTTGCTGGATCAGGGCCATAGCACCCTTCGGACTTTATTCTGTCTGGTAACATGCTCAATTACCTGTCCATGGTACTGAAATCTTAATGGCAACATGCAGTCCTGTGTGGAGAATTTTCAGTCTGGTTTCAGGTTGGTATGATTGTTGTGCTACAGCTGTGCTTTGCTCTGGTCTAGCATAATCTAGACAGACTCTCACACTGACGTGCACAATGCTTAGAGTAATAATAGTGCTTCATAGTTCTGTATCACCATTCACCACAGGGATCTGGCTGAGGTATACAGAATAATGAATAGCACAGAGATGGTAAATTGGATGCTCCCATTGACTCAGTCTCGTCATGTAAGAAGAATGAAATGGAAAAGCAACAAATTTAAAAGAAAAAGAAATGCTCCCCTCCTTCCACCACGATGTCTAATTTGCCAGTGAATGTCATTCTCTAGGTAATACTTTCTCCGGAACTGCCTGGTCACTAATGGACACTTTACTGGGGATTAACCTTCTTATAGGAGCCTTTTCCGATGTGCTCTTCTACTAAACTGATCCATTAAATCCAGGAGAGACAAGTAGCTGCAGACCTCAGGTGGTCATTTTGCAGCAGAGCCCACCCATCCCCTGGCCAGCGGGTGTTTTGTGTTCCCATAAAGTTTCTCCCAGCTTTTCTCTTTTATTCCTGAAGTGGTGAATTGCCTCTGATGTTATTATCCCATCTCTTAACACTAAGCTGTTCATAGGGTAGCAGCAGCAGAAGAATAAGAGGGAAGAAATGAGAGACCGCAGTTCCACTCAGACCTGTCCTGAGATAGAGGCCTATTAAAATCTGAGGAGAGCTGGATAGTAAACAGAGATTCTGACTGGAATCCACAAAAGATACACTCACTGATTACATTATTTTTTTCTCTGTTACAAAAGGAAAGAAACATATTTTGTTCTAAGATGCTGCATCCTGTCAGTTCATGTCTATTTGCAACATCCGAGTGGACAGGGGGCTGCAGACAGGGGAGTTTGAGAGGGAGAGCAAGAGATCCCGCTGCCGAACAGGCTACCAGGTGAGAGGTGAGAGTACTAGCTGTTGGTGTGAGTGAGTTTGCTCGACTGTTTGAATTTTAATTGTGATTCTGATTTCAGGTGACTTCAGTTTCAGTCACAGCTGCTGTGGCAGTTGGGACTGAGTGCCTGGCCTTGTTCCCTTGATTGCCTTTGATTGGCCTTTCCCAGTGTGACTTACGAGTGGGTGGGACTGACCTAGGCAAGCAGGCTTTAAAAGCCAGAGGCAGAGCGACCAGGGGAGCAGAGCGGACAGGGGTCTGCAGATGGGAGTTTGAGAGGGAGTTTGACAGAGGGAGGCTTACGATGGTTAGGAAGACCCGCAACACCTGTGCCAGCACTGCTTCTGTCTCCTCCACCTGCGCCTGTAGCCAGACAGAGCGCCTGAGCATGGATGCTTCTACCCAGATCCTAGTGTGGTTTTGCAGGGACTGTAACTTGCAATTTCCATTTACTGATATCCCGGCTGGGGGGACCATCCAATGTGAAAGGTGCCTGCTGGTGGAATCTCTCAGGCAGCAGGTGGGAGAGCTACAGGAGGAGGTGGCTAGGTTGAGGAGCATCCGAATCCACGAGCAATTCCTGGACAGTGTCCATGTGGAGACAGCTGAGGTAGCTGTCCCAGTGCACAGGACTGCTGACACACTACTGGTGGAGGAGGAGATGGCTCAGGGTGGACACTGGCAGCTGGTTACTTCTGGCAGCGGGCAGTGCTCCACCCCTGCTCCGAACCCTCCTGCCGTGATAATAGGTAACCGTTATCCTCTTCTTGATACAGGAGAGAAGGAATCACCCCCTACAGTAAAGGAGGAGAAGCCTCGTACCCCTAAGGCTGGGAGGTCTGCTGCCACCACTGCGAATAGGAAACGTAGGGTAGTGGTGGTCGGAGACTCTCTGCTGAGGGGGATGGAGGCGCCCATCTGTCACCCTGACATTTCATCTCAGGAGGTATGCTGCCTGCCGGGGGCCCATATCCGAAATGCTACGGAGGCATTGTCGAGGATTATCCAGCCCTCTGACTACTACCCCATGCTACTCATCCATGTGGGCACAAATGATACTGCGAGGTGTGACACTGAGCAGATCAAGAGTGACTACAGGGCTCTGGGAATACGGGTGAAGGAGTTTGGAGCGCAGGTGGTATTCTCTTCGATTCTTCCTGTCAAAGGTAGGGGCCCGGGCAGAGACAGATGCAGCATGGAAGTGAATGCCTGGCTGCGAAGATGGTGTCACCAGGAGGGCTTTGGCTTCCTCGACCACGGGATGCTATTCAAGGAAGGACTGCTAGGCAGAGATGACGTTCACCTTTCGAGGAGGGGAAAGACCCTATTTGGACCCAGACTGGATAACCTAGTGAGGAGGGCTTTAAACTAGGTTCGACGGGGACAGGTGAGCAAAGCCCGCAGGTAAGTTGGGAACATGGAGACCTGGGAGATGGGCTGGAAACAAGAGGGAGCGTGGGCTATAATGGCAGAGAGAAAGGAGGGTCAGGGCAAAACTGGGAGGCAAGATCAAACCAGTACCTTAGATGCCTATATACAAATGCGAGAAGTATGGGTAATAAGCAGGAAGAACTGGAAGTGCTAATAAATAAATACAACTATGACATTGTTGGCATCACTGAAACTTGGTGGGATAATACACATGATTGGAATGTTGGTGTGGATGGGTACAGCTTGCTCAGGAAGGATAGACAGGGGGAAAAGGGAGGAGGTGTTGCCTTATATATTAAAAATGTACACACTTGGACTGAGGAGAAGATGGACATAGGAGACGGAAGTGTTGAGAGTCTCTGGGTTAGGCTAAAAGGGGTAAAAAACAAGGGTGATGTCATGCTAGGAGTCTACTACAGGCCACCTAACCAGGTGGAAGAGGTGGATGAGGCTTTTTTTAAACAACTAACAAAATCATCCAAAGCCCAAAATTTGGTGGTGATGGGGGTCTTCAACTATCCAGATATATGTTGGGAAAATAACACAGCGGGGCACAGACTATCCAATAAATTCTTGGACTGCATTGCAGACAACTTTTTATTTCAGAAGATTGAAAAAGCTACTGGGAGGAAGCTGTTCTAGACTTGATTTTAACAAATAGGGAGGAACTCGTTGAGAATTTGAAAGTAGAAGGCAGCTTGGGTGAAAGTGATCATGAAATCATAGAGTTTGCAATTCTAAGGAAGGGTAGAAGGGAGTACAGCAAAATAGAGACAATGGATTTCAGGAAGGCGAATTTTGGTAAGCTCAGAGAGCTGATAGGTAAGGTCCCATGGGAATCAAGACTGAGGGGAAAAACAACTGAGGAGAGTTGGCAGTTTTTCAAAGGGACACTATTAAGGGCCCAAAAGCAAGCTATTCTGCTGGTTAGGAAAGATAGAAAATGTGGCAAAAGACCACCTTGGCTTAACCACGACATCTTGCATGATCTAAAAAATAAAAAGGAGTCATATAAAAAATGGGAACTAGGACAGATTACAACACAGGAATGCAGGGGCAAGATTAGAAAGGCAAAGGCACAAAATGAGCTCAAACTAGCTACAGGGATAAAGGGAAACAAGAAGACTTTTTATCAATACATTAGAAGCAAGAGGAAGACCAAAGACCGGGTAGGCCCACTGCTCAGTGAAGAGGGAGAAACAGTAACAGGAAACTTGGAAATGGCAGAGATGCTTAATGACTTCTTTGTTTCGGTCTTCACCGAGAAGTCTGAAGGAATGCCTAACCTAGTGAATGCTAATGGGAAGGGGGTAGGTTTAGCAGATAAAATAAAAAAAG
>NW_020664417.1:91392804-91411664 GCF_002925995.2 Terrapene triunguis | reverse complement strand
GGAAAAAGTTCCTAACTGTCAGGGTGGTTAAACACTGGAATAAATTGTCTAGGGAGGTTGTGGAATCTCCATCTCTGGAGATATTTAAGAGTAGGTTAGATAAATGTCTATCAGGGATGGTCTAGACAGTATTTGGTCCTGCCATGAGGGCAGGGGACTGGACTCGATGACCTCTCGAGGTCCCTTCCAGTCCTAGAATCTATGAATCTATGAATCACTCAGTTTCTGCTCAAACAACATAATGTTATTCATTAGGACTAAAAACTAGATTTCTTTGAGATGTGAAACCTGCTGAGATTTGACATACTCAGTGTTCTGTTTAAATATATACTACATTATGCACACACAAAAACACTAAGTTTAAAATAACTTTCTGAAGTTGGCAAAGTCAAGTACTCAACAGTTAGGAAATGCCAAAGAAAAAGTTGCCAATTTTTTTAACATTGAAAAACATTTAAAAACATTTTTCCTTTGCATCATTTTCAGAAATGGGTGGACTATTTTGGCTGAAATTTTCCTAAAAATTTAGCCTCGGACAGACACCCAACTTGGAAAACTTCAGCCTAGAGGATTGAAGTTTACCAAAGTTATAAGCAACTGAAAACAGGGTCTTACAATGGGAAGTGTTGAGGAACCTTAATGGTAGGTGGTGCTACCAACCCCACTTATAATGAAGTGATATCTGTGTTATGACTCCTTTAGTAGTTGTGATTAACACTATTTTCTCCTCCACCTTCAGTCACCAGAGTCCAGCACATTTATATCTTCCCTGTCAGATGTTTTCCCTCAGCATTCTGCATTGATGTGTTTAACTGACTGTGCACACTTAGGGTCTGATTTTCAGTAATGGTCTCTGTTTTTGTGGGAGCAATTTTGCCCCGCCAAATAACTGCACCTGCATATGCATACTCTCGGTGTACTGACAGTAATGGTTGTTAGCCATCTAACCACCTGTTTTCACAGGCAACTCAATGTCAGCACAAAAATAGGAGCACAACTATTTGCAGGTGGAAAACAAAATAGAAGCCAGAAGCCAGATTGAGTCTCAGGCCTGGTCTACACTATGACTTTAATTCGGATTTAGCTGCGTTAATCCGAATTAATCCTTAACCCGTCCACACAACGGAGCCAGTTACTTCGAATTAAAGGGCGCTGTGACGTTGTGCAGTCTATATGGTTTTATAAAAACTTGATAATAAGTCAATATAATGTAACTGGGATAGTTTTATAAAAAATTGACAATAAGTGAATATAATGCAACTGGGATATGCTTCGTGCAAAAGGTCTCTTGTAAGGTATCATTACAAAGTGCATAATCTACTAAGTATGATCATCTGATTTGTATAAATGTACCACTCTTGTATCTAAAACTAGAAATATAAAATGTAACTCTGAGGGCCTATTGTAATTATGTAAAGTGTGGGCCATTAATGATGGTTTGGAATCTTAATGACTCCCATTGTCTGCAGATGGCTGTTTACCTGTGAGTCTCCCTGTATATGTGTGTGCTGGCAAGTGAGTAATGAAGTCTTGCAGTGACATGTGATCATGTCACCTGAACTGGAATCCATCTTTAACCTGGTGCTTTTCCAGTGAGGGGGGGTGGAAACCCAGAGAGACAAAGGGTTCCCGCCTTATGCAAAAGATATATAAAGGGGTGGAAGAGAAGAGAGGGAGAGAGGAGCCATCATGGAGAAGCCCCTAGCTAACACCTAAGCTGGAACAAGAGCTGTACCAGGGGAAAGAATTGTGCCCAGGCCTGGAAGGTGTCCAGTCTGAGAAAAACTTACTGAAGCATCTCTGAGGGTGAGATTATCTGTATTTAGTTTGTAATTAGGCATAGATTTGCGCATTTTATTTTATTTTGCTTGTGACTTACTTTGTTCTGTCTGTTACTACTTGGAACCACTTAAATCCTACTGTCTGTATTTAATAAAATCACTTTTTATTTAGTAATTTACTCAGAGTATGTATTAATATCTGGGGGAGCAAACAGCTGTGCATATCTCTCTATCAGTGTTATAGAGGGCGAACAATTTATGAGTTTGCCCTGCATAAGCTTTATGCAGGGTAAAACGGATTTATCTGGGTTTAGACCCCATTGGGAGTTGGGCATCTGAGTGCTAAAGACAAGCACACTCCTGTGAGCTGTTTTTGGGTAAACTTGTAGCTTTGGGACAAGTAATTCAGACCCTGGGTCTGTGTTGAAGGGGACTGGAGTGTCTAATTCAGCAAGACGGGGTGCTGGAGTCCTGAGCTGGCAGGGAAAACAGAAGCAGGGGTAGTCTTGGCACATCGGGTGGCAGCTCCCAAGGGGGTTTCTGTGATCCAACCCGTCAGGCGCTTAAAATCGATTTCTGTACTCCACCCCGACGAGCGGAGTAGCACCAAAATCAATTTTGTAAATTCGAATTAGGGGTAGTGTGGCCGCACACCACCGAATTAATGTGGTTAAAATTAATGGGGTAGTGTGGCCGCACACCACCGAATTAATGTGGTTAAAAACCGAATTAATGTGCTTAGTGTGGCCGCGCACAATCGAATTTATACAATCTGTTTCCCAAATTCGAATTATCTAAATTCGAATTAATCTCGTAGTGTAGACGTACCCTCAGATGAAAATCAGGCCTCTAAGTGTCCCTCTCTGAAGTAGGAGAAGACCACAGAGATTAGTGGAGCTACATTTTGGGTAAGTGCATCAGATGTTTAACATCGACTACAACAGTTTACTTCAAGATATGAAAGGAAATACCATATACAATCAGAACTGCAGGGAGAAAAGCCTTAAGCTGAAATTTGCTCAGGGCCCTAGGGTTAACACCAGGATTCATACAATAAGTGTCATGAGATGTTTATGGAAGACTAGCAGTCAGCAACTCAATGTCCCCTGGCATCATAACAAGGCATTGGGGTAAGGACCCACAGGTCTAGAGCCCAGACCTTAGAGTTCCCAGGTAGCTGATGTCTTCAGGCTGCCACACAGCAGCAGCTACAACCACCTTGCACTCCACCTCCCATAACCTGCTGTGGACACAGCCCAAGGGAAGTTCTACCTCAAGGGTTTGACAGACAGCAGTGCCTGATTGGCACCCTGCCCTATATAAAACCCTGGAACATGCCAAGAAGTGTTTGGGGGAAGTGTGGATTTTCTGTAGCTGCTACAACCAGTCCTGCTCCTTGCTTTTGAATTCCTGGCTTGACCTCATCTTGATTTGGACTTCTCCTGATTCAGACCCTGAAACCTGACTCTGATTTGGACCCTTGATATTGACCCTGGCCTGGACCTGGCTATGAACACCTCGGCTACTCCTAGCCTCAGGTTTGCCCCTGCTCTGACCCTTGGCCATGACTGCCCTTGGTGGGATCCTGACAATTGGCTCAATGTTGATATAGAGAGGGGAGTGCCACTGCCAAGACACATCCAAATTTCTATAGCACATTCAAGATCTCCTAAGTGCTACCCTGCCCCAACTTTGCTTAGTGTGGGGAATCTCAAAGGATCACAGTACAACATGGCTACCCCCAAATTTAACATTTTATTGACATTTAGAATAAGAGGAAAATCCTCTTCTGTTTACTGCTCTGTGCATTTTTATGCCTGAGTCTGCATTTGTTCCACAAACAAAACATCTGATATCAGAGGGAATGCAACTTGTGAAACAGGTACAGCATACATGAGTTCTGTGCTAATTAAGAAACTCCATGCAGCTGGGAGAGGAAAATCTTAATGTAAGATAATAACCAGTACTCTTGGAACATCTTAGGAAACTCCTACAGACACAGTGGTATTCCTATATAAATGTACTAAAAACAGACAAGTAAGTAGCTGTCATTTGATTTGTGTGTTGAGCAGTATCCAGATATAGGCATCATAGAAAAAATGGTTGACACTGTCATTCTTGAAAGAATTAAACATACAACAAGGCTGGTGGCATTATTGGCTAAAACATAAATACTGAAGATGCTTTCATAGCCTGAAAGCATAGTGAGGAAAAAAGCAACTGATTATAACTAAAGCTATTACTGTGGCAGGAAGAAACCATTAACTAGGCAAACTAGCCCGCTATTAGATTGACAGTTGTGTTCTACAGTGTCTTATAACGGATGACCTCAGTAACATTATTATAAAACATTTAAGGTTGTTTAGGATGGAGTGCTGCATATTTCTAAGGGCTGGTCCACACTTACCCCCCAAATCGAAGTAAGGTACGCAAATTCAGCTACGTGAATAACGTAGCTGAATTCGACATACCTTACTTCGACCTTACCGCGGTTCAGACGCGGTCCACACGCGGCAGGCAGGCTCCCCGTCGACTTCGCGGTACTCCTCTCGCTGAGCTGGAGTACCGCAGTCGACGGGGATCACTTCCTGGTTCGATTTATCGCGTCCAGACCAGACGCGATAAATCGAACTCGGAACTTCGATCCGCAGCCGTCGAACTACCGGGTAAGTGTAGACTAGCCCTAACAGTAGAATTTTGCTTACTAAGGGTCAGATCCTCAGGTGGCGTGAATCAATTCATTAAAATCAATGGAGCATTTTACAGTGGCTCAGGATCTAGCCCACAGTGTGTCTCATGTTTTATGGCTTAAGCTTGGTGTCAGTAAAAAATAGGCCTCCCTAGTAGAGAGTATTGCATTGTTGGAATTGCGCCTTCCTCTGAAAAACATCCAGCACTGGCCATTGTTAGAGGCTGGATACTAGGTTAGATAGGTCACTGGTCTGGTCTGATGTGGACATTTTAATTTTATCACTATGAAAGATGTGGGGCTGCTATGTATGAATTAAGCAATACTATATATGCTGTGTGATTGTCCAGTTGTAAGGGGTGTCTCCTGTCTGACTATATGCTGTTAATCTAGTCTGTTAGGAAAGACAAACAGGAAATGACTAGAGCTAGGACTCCTCTGGGTAAACCACGTCAGAGTGGTTAAGAAAGGATGGCTGTAAAGAGCCTACTGTCCTTAGCTCTAGCCAGGTTGCACAATTGTTTTACCAAGGCTGGGACCCTAAAATCAAAATGGCACTAAAGAGTTAAAGTCACTCTCAAGTGAGGGGGGCAGTTATCAGGAGCTGTCTGGGGGATCAGGTCAGCACAGAGGGAGTCTGAATAAATTGGACTCGTGGCTAGCTTGGAGGGAGATTAGAAGCTCTAGGTAGATAGGCCTGTTTTATTGTATTAAAATCCTCATTCTCCAATGCTATGAGGGGTTTTCTTGTTAAGAATAAATGATACTTTATTTTGAAAAGTCTGTATGGGAGCTGTGACCAGTGTATATACAGAGTGACCAAAGGCCAGAACTGCAGGTGCTGAAGCAATCATGGTTAGTGCACAGGGATCTGTAATCCAGGTCCTGGTCTAAGAATGAGCAAATGTAGTACTTCTCCCCTTGAGAGAGGTGAGAGTTCAAGGCTTGTCATCTGTGGGAGTGCGCTTAGCCCTATAGCAGTGTCACCAGCCCGGTAACCGACTATTACTCAATGCTGTACATTGTTAACTATTGCATTGTACAGTTTCTCTTAATTTTAATACAATAAAACTATTTTTGTTTCCCAATTCAGTCTTTGACTATTATTGTACATATCTCTGCTACAAGGGGGCTGTAGTTTGTACTAGAGATAAGTCTCATTGATAGTGTTAGGCAGGGCCGGATCCAGGCACCAATGAACGAATGGGAAGGGGCGGCACGTCCGGGTCTTCGGCGGCAATTCTTTTCCCTCCCTTTTGCCGCTTCAAAAAAGCCTGAGCCGGCCCTGGTGTTAGGCATAGAGCCACTCCACTTTGACTGACCAACAGCCATCACTGGAACTAGAATTGTCCATGAGATGCTCTATAATTCAAACAGTAGCATCTAAAGATGGCAGGGAAGAGTTCTTAACTCAAATTTACAGACATAATGACACATACGATAAGACCAAGTGTTGCATATCAAGTGTGCCTGTCGTACCTTTTGTGAGTTTGACTCTGTGTGTGTGTGTGTGTGTGTGTGTGTATAAATTCTAAGAATGATAATAGTTGATTTCTATTTGTTAATTTCTGTGAAGTGGCTTGTTTGCTAATCTCTGTATAGCCTCTGGGCAGATTTCTTGTATTTGGGTGGGTGTTTATCACAGAATCTTCTCTCTATCTTGTAAAATAAATAATTTTGCCTGTAAAGGGCACATCCTACCCATCATACTGTAGGGTATGCACCAACTCCTATTGACACTTATGCAAAGCCTTCTGGAAATCTGAGACTTTCAATGCACTTTGCAAACCTAATTTACCATTGTGAAGTAAGGCGGTATTATCCCCATTTTACAGATAAGTAAACTGAGGCACAGATTAAGCCCTACATTTCCTCAACTGTCCAATTATGGGCGCCTCAGTTTTTTTTTTTTAATGCCCAATTGTAGAGACCCAAGGATAAATTATCAGAGGAACAGAGCAACTCTTCTCTGGATTAAATGGGTACTTTGAATACTCAGCACTCTGGAAAATCAGGCTCAATATGTCTCAAGTAGGGCACTCAAAAATAAGCTATCAAATTAGTGGACTCTTCTGTAAACTTCCACGACTTGCCCAACGCTGCATAATAAGTCAGTGGCAGAGTTTGGAATAGCCTTCCAGTTCTGTGCATTAACCATTAAACATTGCTAATGGAAATCAAAGAGGAATTTAGACTGAAATTCCAGTGTCTGGGTACTATGGGCATGATTCAGCTCCCAGTGACTGTGAACCAGACCCAATCTATGGACACAAGAAAATACAGGTCACAGTGCACTGTACTGAATGACGAGTGAGAAATGAATTCTCATTTTCCCCATGCCTCACACCCTAACAAAAAAAGTAATGGTGTGCGGCATAATGTGTCAGGGTGCACTACATCTCCCATTAATAGTTTATTTATTACCATAAACCTGTATTATTCCCTGGCTGCCGGCAATGCTATGTTGTAGCACTGACGTTCTACATTTCCAGCAGGAGCACCCTTCTGCAGTTTTCACCTCTCAAAATAAAAATCAAGGAAAAGTCATCCAGGAAACTGTTTGTCAAGTTCAAGAAAGCTGCCAAAGGAGGTTATTTTTTCTTTTCTCCTTTCATTATTTTCCTGGCAAACTGGACAAGGGCTGTTTTCTCTAACTGCAAACCCTAGCTATGGAAAACAAGTAGGTGGCACTACCATTTGTCTGGCCTGACTCACTGCTCTAATTCCAAATGTCATAAATGCTGGCAAGCAAGCGGAACCTCCAACACAACACATTACTTTCTCACAAGGCTGCTTGGCTTGATTGCCTTTAATAGTGCTTTGGATTGAGTAATTTGCCTCGGGGCTGGGGGGAGGACTGGGATTATTGTATTCTGGAAACCATTTGAAAAGATCAGCTATTAGGATACAATCTGGTGCATTCCAAAGGCAAACTGTCAGGGCTCTGTTATAGTTCATAGAGCCCGCAACAAATTAGAGAAGAGAAACATTGCCCAAGAGGTTGTGGTTTGTATTAGGGAGTTAGCTTGAGCTCCTCTCCAGTGCTGTCCGGCTTCTGCTGGTGCGCCCAGTTCTACACCTGGAAGTTCAAATCCACACTTAAGTCTAAGTTATTATGCCTAAAACACAGGATTGAGACTCCTAATTGGGTGCCCTATTGTGGTAGGAATACTGGCCTCTCCTTCACTAGACAAAAGTCTCATTCTAGCCAGATTCATTGTGGGCCTAACTGGCTCTGTAATCGCACTAAAAATATCATCACATCAAAAAATACTGAGTGGTTCTGAAGCAACTTCCCTGCTCAGTGAGGTACTCCTGAGAGTGGGCATGAATTTATAACACACACTGCTCCCAAATTCAGCTCATGACAAATTGTGTTGATTTGCTGAAATGAATCCCAGTTGCCAGAACCTGTATGTTGATACAGAGCTGGAGTCATTTATGTTTTACGAGTCTCTTTAAATTCAAGTCCTAGCTCTTTAAATTCCAGCCTGCAGAGGCAATACGCTTCGCCTCATTTACTTGCACAGCACTTGCAGCACAGTTTGAATCAAAGACTTGGCTGCCGAGCTGTGACATGTGCCTTTCCACTCTGCTGGCCTTTGCCTCAGTGCCCACCATAGGTACCAGCGTTTATCTTGCTCGCTGACGTCAGAACAATCCTACGTGATCTTCAAGGAAGAATCACAGTAGAAAGCTACAAATCAAAGAGAAATATTCAACCTGGAGGGGAAAAGGCAGGAAAAAAAAAAGAAATATACACATTGAACTACTGGTAACGCTGCACTAGACAGTCTAAATATCAGCCCTTCAAGGATATGCTGGGATGATGTAGTTCCTTCTATAAATAAGCCAGGTTTCACTTTTGTATTTCAGCAAGTAAATTGGGGTTTATTTTTAGCAGTAATTGTACAGATCATTTCAAATCCTATAAATGATCATTCATATGATATGAATTCAAACTCATTATCCACTTGGGATGAGAAGGAGAGAAGACATGACACCTCCACAAATCTAAACACACTGTAATGTCAACGATATAATGAAAGAACTGTGCACAGGGAAAAATAACCTTCTCTGCGCCATTTCATCCAGATTCCAGCAGAGACCAAAGACGTGTTTACTGGTGTGATTCATAGCGGCAACAGTCAGCAGGTGTCTGATAACTCCAAGACATGTTAATATTTTACACCTTAATATCTATTTTCATCTGAGGATCTCAATGTTTATAAACACTAAGACCTAAACACAGGTTTTGTACCACTATCACTATTTCAGTTAGAGGGTTTTTTTACCAATATAGTTATACCATACATGCCCTACTGTGGACGCAGTTAATATCAGTATAATATGCCTTATACTGGCATAGCTTATTCCCCTCCCTCTATGGCTACGTCTTCACTACCCGCCGATCCGGCAGGTAGCAATCGGTCTATCAGGGATCGACTTACCGCGTCTAGTGAAGACGCGATAAAATCGATCCCTGATGGCTCTACCGTCGACTCCGGAAATCCACCGCGGCAAGAGGCGGTAGCGGAGTCGACGGTGGCGCGGCAGCGGTCGACTTGCCGCCGTCCTCACAGCCAGGTAAGTCGACCTAAAATACGCCACTTCAGCTACGCTATTCACGTAGCTGAAGTTGCGTATCTTAGGTCGACCCCCCGCTGTAGTGTAGACCTAGCCTATGGGAATAAGCTATACTGATATAAGCATAACTGTGTCCACACTATCAGGATTGTACTGCTTGACTATACCATTATAATTAAACCTGTACACCTTTTATATGACCATGTCAACACTACAAACTTTGGTCAACACAAGTTACGTCAGCATAAAGCCATCACAGTCAGTATATTGCTCATCTGTGCTGCACGTACTCCCCAGGATTGCTTGTGCTGATGCAAAGAGCAATGCACCATGTGTTATCTGCACACAATTCTCTGTTCATAGAATCATAGAATCATAGAATATCAGGGTTGGAAGGGACCTCAGGAGGTCATCTAGTCCAACCCCCTGCTCAAAGCAGGACCACTTTGATACCCAGTTTCCCCACTGCCCTCGGGTTGCGAGGCCCAATCAATCATCTTCAAAACTGCAACCATTTTATAGTCTCTACTCCCCTCCCCCTGGACCAAAACCCTCCCTCAAATATGCATGCCGTTTCCTTTCCTGCTCTCTCTGGCTTTAGAGTTTAAAGGTCTCATGTTATTTTGATTGCCTCAAAGGCCAATAATCTTTTCCACACCAGGAAGGAAAAAATAAAAAGACGAAGGTTTAGGTTTACTGACAAAGCAAAGCACACAAGGCAGGATCGGCACTTATGTAATGCCTGGTTTGTGGATAAGCAAATAGTTCTTGTCTTATTGCTCATTACTTGTAGTGCAAAAACGAATCCCAGGAGTAAGCATGCCATAAAATAAATTCCTAGGAACAGTGTCCTGCCATTAACTTTTTTTTCCTCCAGCAAAATACTTGATTGTATAGCTACAAAAGAAGGGAATGCTGAACAGTACCTCCTGTCCTCTCTACCTGTTGAGGCAGGAGACTTTGGGTAAGGAGAGAACACCTACCTGTAGCTACAAGCCCAAGCTCCAGTGACTTGCAAAGCACTGGACTGGAGATGCATTCAGAAACAGGAAGGGGGGGGGGGGGAAATTGTCTACTTCCTGGTTTCCAGTGGGGAATAGCTGGGTATGTCAATCAGGACTTTAAGAGCGCAATCAGAACAATAGCTGGTGTTAAAATACATTGGGCGGCACTGCTCCACATGCATGATCTGCTGTGAAAGGAGTGGTACATGCCCTTCCAGAGACCGAGGTATAACTCTGTGGAATTTCAGACCATGACTCTGATGGGCTTTAAAGAACAGTAGGCATGGAAAGAAAAAATGAAAAAGAAAAGAAGTAATGGAAGTGCTAAACACCCACCGGGAACTCCGGGGCATTTTGCCATTAGGGAATGAGGATTTACAAGTCCTGTCTGCCACCTGCAGCTATGCTAGGGACATCATGAGTCCGTCTCCCACCTCTTGCCATATAAGAGCAGACCACTAGCTCCCCTAATCTAGTCTTGTCTCCTACTAAAGACATACCAGAGCAGTCCCTTTAGTAGAGTGTTCCACTCCCTATCATATCAGAGCAGAACCCACTTACGGTCCTGTCTCCCAAATACAACAGAGGCCAAAGCCTAATGCTTCAGAGGAAAGTGAAAAATCACATCACGCACCGGGTCTTTGGGGGGAAATTCTTCTTTGACTCCACAAGGGATCACCCTATGTCCTGCTCCACAAGAACAGACTACTGCCATTTGGACAGCTAAGAACATTATCCAGTCCTTTCTCCAGAATCCAGCTGCAACGTTTGGGCTTTCGACAACGTGATGCAAGACTATGTACAGCATCAAGATACTATATGGGAGTATGAGGAGAAACAAAATAATTGTCTCAGGTATTTGTATAGAATCCCAATGCCTGTCTGACCTCATTTACTCCTGTTCTGACACCTTACTGGAGCTGGTCCAATATTAGCGGGATGCTCGGAGTTCAGGTAGTGAAGGCATGGACACACTATTGACTGGCTGGCGATGTGACCAATCAGAAGAGAGTTCTGAACAGAAAAAAAAATCCTATTTCGGATCAAAAGGTCATGGGATTTGGCACAAATACTTCTCACCATCCAAGATGTTAATTTTCTGTCTCTCTCAAATATTGCTCATCAAAAGGCTTTTAATTACAAAGACATGCTGGTCTCTCCAAAGTTGAGGATGACTGTTTATTGTTCTGATTAGCAAGATAACAAGTGGAAGTCTAATCGTCTGTCACAGATGACTTTACGTTCAATAAACGTAGCATCCTAAGACTGTCACTTTTAATCAAGATTCAACGGCATGTCTCAAATGTCTGGGTTTGATTTTCAAGTTTGGGGGCCTAAATTTCAAACACGGGCACTTATGTTCTGATGTTCAATTCTACAACTGGGTTCTAAAATGCGTACTTTGGCACCCAAATAACCACTTAGGTAAACAAAATGCTAATTTAACAGCTCAACAGTAACACTGGCCCAGATCTTCAAAGGTACTTAGGCTCCTAACTTCTACTGAAATCAGTGGGAGTTAGGAGCCTAAATACCTTTGAGGATCTGGGCCAAGGTGCCTCAACTTTAAACTTTCTAACTTATTAATGAGCTTTGGGTTCATTGACAAAATGCAGTTACTTATGGCTGCAAAAGCATAGCCATAAGAAAAAAAACAAAACCTTTCAGTCTTCAATTCACATTCATACAGATTAGTACTGGAGTTGTAAAGCACTATGGGCCTGACATTCAGAGGTTATGGGTAGCCCCAAGTCCAACTAAAGTCAATGGGATCTTCCAGTGCTCAGCAACCCTGAAAACCATGCCCTTAATATTCTTAATATCAGGGTTGGAAGGGACCTCAGGAGATCATCTAATCCAAACGCATGCTCAAAGCAGGACCAATCCCCAGACAGATTTTTGCACCCAATCCCTAAATGGCCCCTCAAGGATTGAACTCACAACTCGAGGTTTAGCAGGCCAATGCTCAAACCACTGAGCTATCCCTCCCCCCTAAAGAAAAATAAGTATAGAGTATGGCTAAGTATTATAAGGTCCCTGTACCACAACGCAACAGGGTGCATTTCTGAGCTCAAAAAAGGCCACACACTCTAGGGCACCCACCTTTACCCTTCCATGGGCTCAAGGTATAACCCTGTTAATGTAGGCACACCCACCCTTTCCCAGTTCCTAGGGCTCAGGGCATAATCTTTTGCGGGTTTATGGGGTGTTTTATGAGTGAAAGAGCCTTACACAGTAACATCCTACTTAACCTCTATTTATTAGCAATCACCAAAACAGAATGCACACGCTAAACTTACAATGCTCACCACTGCCAATAAGGCAGATTAACTTTTCTTGATGGCCAGTCAGGATCAGGTCATCTGGGGAACTCCAGCTTCTTCATCGTGTGATTGGCAGGGTGTTGAGGTATGGCAGCTCTGAGTTTGGGGCTGTGTCCTGGAGTTGGTTCCAAATAACTTCCTTTTGGATCCCAGTTTATATAGTGAAACTTGAATCCTGCTTAGCTGTACCTTAACCAATCATTTTACTAAAATATTATTAATCAATTTTCTAACCAATCCTGACATACTGTAAAACAATTCTTTAACCAGTCATACCCTGCCACTTTAATTGATTTACACCTAGCAAAATTAGTTATATAACCGAAAGAAACAATCAAAGAACCAGACAGAGACCATACGGATAAACAATGGAGAAATGAGGCCCATAAAGACAAAACAATAGAAGTATAGATTTCACAACCACAACTGTTGATAAGTGATTTCTTGCCAGACAGACTGTTATCAAACAGAGTTTTCTTTAACCATCTTAAGATCTGTTTCTCTTTCTGGTGGTGATGGGTACTATTAGGACAGGATTGCCTTCCTAACAGCCCGATATTACATTCTTTTAATGTAATTTAGATGGAATGTGAGGATGTGACGTTCTGCTTCTTAGCTCATGGCTGCTGCTCTAATATGGCTGCGGAAAAAGGCCTCAGACCTTACAATATGGCTACAAGAAAAGCAGGGCCGGTGCAAGGATGTTTTGCGCCCTAGGCGAAACTTCCACCTTGTGCCCTCCCTGAGCCCTGCGGCAGCTCCCTGCCCCCCCTCTGCCCTGAGGCGCCCCCCCGTGCCAGCTCCCCACCCCCCCCGCCCAGGGAGCCGTGCAGCAGCTCCCCCCCCAGCTCACCTCTGCTCCGCCCCCTCCCCGAGCCTGCGGCAGCTCCCTCCCCTCTGCCCTGAGGCACCTCCCTGGCGGCAGCTCCCCACCCCCTCCCGTGCCCTGAGGCACCTCCCCCATGGCAGCTCCCCCTGGGGAGCCGTGTGGCAGCTCCCCACCCCAGCTCACCTCTGCTCCGCCCCCTCCCCGAGCCCTGCGGCAGCTCCCTGCCCCCCCTCTGCCCTGAGGTGCCCCCCCCATGGCAGCTCCCCATCTCCCCCCCCACCCAGGGAGCCGTGCGGCAGCTCCCCACCCCAGCTCACCTCTGCTCCGCCTCCTCCCCGAGCACGCCGTCACTGCTCCACTTCTTCCGCCTCCCAGATCCTGCCACCGCAGTCGCCGCCGAAGAAAATGCCACCCCCCAAATGCTAGCGCCCTAGGCGACCGCCTAGGTCGCCTAATAGGTTGCACTGGCCCTGAAGAAAAGGCCTCATCCTTATACATGGGTAGGTATCCCGGTGTGCCACGTACCACCTCTGGAGCAATGCCTTTTGGGGGATTTTTGCAATATATGGTGGAGTTGAAATGAGTCTCATAGAGAACTCTGAGAGCTAGGAGTCAAGTTCCCATCATGCAACTTTCTCCATCCCATAATGCCATATTCTTTATCCTATAATTTTGTGCCTCTTTTAAAATCCCACAAACCTGCGTCCACTTATTGCTGCCCACCAACTCTGACAGAAGCATGGAGACTGCACAGGTAAGCACTATTGTCTTGAATGTAGCAAACATAGGACGAACAATCCTCTAGTATTTGCAGAACTGCAGGAAGTACCACCACAATGGAGGACTCCATGATTTCTCTGAGGACAGATTGCTAAGGGATATAACAAAAACCGATTCAAGCTTGTTGGTGGTATTTACAGAGCAGCTGCAGATGGGGTGCTGCTTCTGAGCTGGAGAAACAAGCACTGACTGTTGAGATTGCATCGTAATGCTGGTTTGGGACAATGAGCAGCGACCGCAGAACTTCCAGATGTGAAAGGACGCATTCCTGGATCTGTGTGCCAAGCTCACACCAGCCCTCCAATGCATGGACACCAGAATGAGAGCTACATTGACAGTTGAGAACCAAGTGACAATCGCACTGTGGAAGCTTGCAGTGCCAAATTGCTACTGGTCAGCAAAATCCACATTAGGGCCATTGTCATGCAAGTGTGTAGGGCCACTAATCGTCTCCAGCTATGCAGGACCATGACTTTTGGCCATGTGTAGCACTTCATGGATGAATTTGCAGCTATGGAGTTACCGAAATGCGGTGGAGCGATAGATGGCATGCATATCCCTATTTTGGCACCAGATCACCTTGCCACAGAGTAAATCAACAAAAGCACTACTTTTCTATGGTTATGCAAGTGTTGTGGATGCTTCACTGACATCAGTGTGGGCTGGCCAGGTGCATGACTCTCATTTCTTTAAGACCACAGGACTATTCAGAAAGCTGAAGTCAGGGACATTCTTTCCTGACTGGCAGATTACCATTGGTGAAATGCCAGTAGTGATCCAGAGGCACCCAGCCTACACCTTACTTCCCTGGCCCATTAAGCCATTCACTGGCCATCTTGACAGCTCCAAGGAAAGGTTCAACTACCAGCTCAGCAGGTGCAGAATGACAGTTGAATGTGCTTTTGGCAGATTAAAGGGATGCTAGCAGCATCTAATCACTAGATTAGATCTCAGTGAGAAAAATATCTCAGTGGTTATAGCTGCCTGTTGTATCCTGCATAATATCTGTGAGGCAAAGGGGAAACGTTGCCACCTGGGTTGGAGGGTGCAGATGGAGCAGCCAGACACAAGGGCAATTAGAGCTCAACACAGAGCTATGCAGCTGAGGGATGCTGTGGAAGGTCATTTTAATGGTCCGCCTCAGTAATGTGCTGTGCTGTAGTGGCCCTGAAGTTTTGGAGGTTGTTAGGAATTGTGCAGTGCTTGGTGTACATTTATGAATATCCCACTGTCTTTTAATCAACTTAAATGATGCAGTGTTCACTGTAACTTTATAATCATTACAAAGTGTTTTGTGCTGAACCTGAGTTCTGGGGTCCTGTTTAGTTACCATCAATATGGGCTTTCGGTAACACTAGCCATTCTTCTGTATATGTTGTGAAGTAATAAAGATTAAATTTCCAAAAAACAAAACATTGCATAACAAACAGTGCAAAGAATAATGTGCAATTAAAGAAACAATACACTATAAACCCTTAAAATAAATCGACAAGACAGAACTTTAAAATTAGAATGCTAGAAAACATTTGTGTCCATTTCAGGCCATTTCTGCCAAACTTACACCAACCATGGTTCTCAAAGGTTTGTGTATGTGAAGCTGTGGCTTGCCTTATTGCACCCTGGCACAGAGGGGTAGGGACAGGGATGCAGCCCATGATGCCACGCGGAATGCTGGGGAGCATAGGAAACTGCTGAAATGTAGTTTACCATTGACTGACAAGAGAGGTGAGCACATGAATATTGGATCTATAGGTCAACAAGAATCTGGAGCTTTTGTGTTTGATACCAGAGAAGCTCCATTATGTCCTGGTGCATCTCCCTCTCCTTCTCCGATCTTCTCTTCCCTTCTCCAGGTTGTCTGTTATATTAGCACTCTAGGCCCTCTGCTCAGTCCAATGCAGCACTGGCTTGCATGATCTCAGTGAACAAGTCCTCCCTAGACCACTTTCTCCTCCTCCTCCTCCAAGGCAGGTGTTCCATGGATGTGGAAGGGTGTCACATTCTTGGGTGCAATTCAGACCAGTAAGGGGGTGTCACTGCCTGGCCTGTAATCCTGGATGCTTTAAATGTTCTGCCGCTGTGGCAAACTGCCTGGTCACCAACAGACAAGCATGCAGTATCCCAAGTATCTGTGTGCTATGCAGCCCTCGTTCAGCACTCTAATCACAGCAGCCTGCCTATAACACAACAGCCCCACTCTGGGACCCACCCCTCCTTGGTTACTACTTGCAGAGGTGACCCCAATACAATCCCAGTCTTGAATTTCCCTAGAACCATCTGCCGTGAAGTATCCAGTCCTCTCCTGGAACACAAAGAAATAATAAGGTTTGTTTGCTCCTTTAAAGAGACAAGAACATTACAGCTTATTAACTTAACTGGGGTAAATAAACCCTTCCCTTCGAGCACAGCATTGAGTTGGCTTATTGTAAGAATAAAATAACAAAAGGACATAGGTTAAGTGATACCAAATAGAAGGAATAAAGTTAGAAGGGGTTACAAAAATGACTTTCTAAGGGCTAAGACTGAACTTAACAAGCTACAGGCTTTGTTCCAGGTAGTTTCTTCACCAATCTTCCATTCTCAGTGACTTCAACTGGCTTGGTTAAAGGACCCAGCTTTCTCAGCTTGCTAGAGCTCTGGCTTCCTGTGGCTGTCTAGTGATGGATGCTAAGATGGCTTCTTCTCCTGCCTTTTATTATCTTTCCAAATTCACTATTTGGTCCCCAGACTCAAGGTGATCTCATGCTGTTGTTCCTTTCCTGTGGGTTTCCCACCCCTCTGTTGACTTGTGTGTAAATGGGTTTTCCATTGTTTTTGGTCATACTTTGCTTAATTTCATTGGAGACAGATAGCTGCCTTCCCTCCTGCCTGGGAGGGGGGAACCTGTTTCTCCCTGTATTTGATCAGACTTGCAAACATAATATCAGTGAGTGTCCATAATTCCTCAGTGTTAATACATACATTCTACAATGATATTAATCACCAGTGTGTCATCAGCTTTCAGAAAAGACCTTACTTGATAATCTTATAGTGCAGTAATATTGTAAATAATCAGTTGATTTGATTATTTATCATTTGAGGTTCAGACCTGCTGTCTTTATAGTCCAGTAAAGTTTTTCTCTTCTCCTAGGGTGCAGATGTCATGTTGCCATCTCCCGCACCTGATAGCTTTGTTTTTAACTTATATGTAAATAGATCTTCTTTATCTCTGCCTGATGATTTGAATGGACTGACAAATACACATTTTAACATCTAGGGCAGACTGGGCTTATGCATGACTTGCCAAACACATTAAGAATATAATTCTAGCACATTCATAACTTTTTATACACACCGTGTACATACATCATGCAAGAATATTAATGATCACTGAGTTATTAGTTTGCCAATGATCTTACAGGCGCCCTTTTAGATTCCAGTTATGACCGTGTGTTAGGTGTAATGAATGTCAGGCCTGAGAACAACTACTGACACCATAATGAATCACTAATGGGGGGATCTGTGTCACAATGGGGCACCCCTCAAGGCACCATGGCAGCAGCCACAGATAAAACAGATGGACGTATCATTGTATTTACAGTCACAATGGAAAGTGAAAGATAAGTTGCAGAACTCCCTTCCCTTATTCCCATAAGTTAAATCGGACATGCTTATGGACACGTCAGCTTTGGAGTCCCTCTGCACAACACCACTGTCCAGCCACAGTCAGAGTGAGTATGGCCTGGCCATGTGAACGGGCATGGGGAGGAGAGGATTGGGGAGAGGCTTGCAGAGTTACCACCACCGAAATTTCATAGAGATCTCTCAGGTGGCTACAGGGGACATGCCTGTGTACATAACTCTAGCTCTGCAAAGGTGTAAGCAAGGTAGTAGGTTTTTTTTAATTGGTTATAATAATCTACAAGATGCCATATAGGGGATGAGACACCTATGGAAAAGGGAAATAATGATCTACCAAGGACTGGAACATGGCATTTTAGGAAAAGAAAAAGGACATCTAGTCAAACCTCTGACCTTTACCGGAGCAAACATATTAAAGTTGGAGTAGGAAGGAATCCAGAATGAAACCACATGAAACATATGGCCTCATTGATGGGGACATGTCTCCATCAATCATCTCGCTACTGTCAGGAGTTGTGCCTATGGGGTTGATCTGAATACCACCACCTTGTTTTCACATTTCTTCAATCCCTCCTTTTCCAACCATTGTAGGTGACACTCCTCTCTGAGCCAGCACCAAACCACTGCCATAGAATGGTTTTAGGGGAGCTTTGCTGCTAGAGGAGCCATCATTTTGCTGAGGCATAAAACCAAGAACTAGACCACTTATATTAGATAAGTGACTATTAATCAGTTAGGGACCAAATCAATGCCCACTGAAATCAATGGGAATCTTCCCATTGTCTTCAGTGTATGTTGGATCAGACCCTAAAGATCTCATAACATTTTTCATAGGAACATTGGCTCTGACATCCTCATAATATTCCAGTTTGAATAACAGTATTCCTCCTGACTAAATTATTCTCTGTAGTTTCAGTGGGATAGGGTACACTTCTTCACTTCCTGTCCTAAACTTGTATGTGATATTGCTGTTAGATGTTAAAACTATTCTTACATTCCAACACAAATGTCAGAGAGTCAGTATATTAGTGAATGACACATTTACAGACAATTCAGTCTGTACTAACAGAGTAGTGCAGTAAATACAGGGAGAATGCATTATATTTTTCAAACTTAAGAGGTTGAATTACTGTAAGTGTAAATTGGAACACCTCCTTCATTATGGAGGCACAACCATCACCTCCATAACAAAAGTGGCAGAGTTCCCAATATTCTGACTTCTTCCATGAAGTTCACTCTCGCAGT
>NW_020664417.1:91337957-91392704 GCF_002925995.2 Terrapene triunguis | reverse complement strand
CGCAACCGCGATCTGTGGCGGCAATTCGGCGGGAGGTCCTTCGCTCCGAGCGGAAGTGAGGGACCGTCCGCCGAATTGCCGCCGAATAGTTGGACCTGCCGCCCCTCTCCGGAGTGGCCGCCCCAAGCACCTGCTTGGCAAGCTGGTGCCTGGAGCCGGCCCTGCCATTGTGCTGGGCACTGTACACATATGCAATAAAAAGTTGGTCCCTACCCCAAAGAACTTACAGCCTATGGGCCTGATCCAAAGCCCACTAAAGTTAATGGGAATCTTTCCATTTATTTCAATAGTCTTTAAATAATGAAATCTGTTGGGTTATTCTAAGGGGAGATAATAGGCCTTGTCTATAAAAATCAGCCCTTTAGTTAAATTGGTGCAACTTTGAATAAACGTATTTAGTTAAATCAGAGCAAAATACAGAGTAGATATTATTTGATTAAAACCAGGCTTCTGTCAGTTTAGTTTAATTCGATGAAATGTTAATTCAGTTTACATCAATTTAAGATTGGTTTAAATAGAATTAAGATTATCTATTGTTTGTACCAGTTAACTAACTTGATTTGATAAAGCAATTTAAGATTAAACTTGTGAAACTATGAATATCGACAAGGTCTTTGTTAAATACTTTAGGGTCATTTGGAATGATAGGTGCTATATGAATGTAAAATATTACTGTGGCAGAATACACCCCTGTATTCACATTCTACACAGAATTATAGTAATCTTTGTACAAAGTATGCCTTGTAAGGTGGTCTTTGAAAACTCATAATTTGCTGGTCAGTATTATCTGGGTAAAATATGCCTGGCAACATTGTATGTGAAGTTAAGATTTCCCTGTATGGTGTTAATAACACATGTTCCAAACCCCACAGCCCTGCCCAAACAGAAGTTGGCAAACAGGTTTGTCCTAAACAAAGGAATGTGTGCAGTAAACAGACATCAAGCAGGAAGAGAAGACAAAGGAAGTTCAAACAGGTGAAAAAAACAGGTGGGAACACCTTTCTACATAGTCTTTATCTCCTAGTGCCCAGCTGGAAATGTCTTTCAAGAGGGGCACTGAAACTATAAAAAGGAAGGACAAACACCAAGGCAACCCCGTTTCTCCCTGCCTATCACATTCACTGCACCTGAAGAGACAAAAGAAGCAGGTGATGGACTCTGGAGGAAGGGTCCTGACCTACAGGGTTTGGTCAGTCATCTGATGGAGCATGTGGTGAGGAACTTTGCTTGAATCGGATATAGTTTGTTAGGCATTTAGTAAGCATTTTCTTGTAACCATTCCTGACTTATGCCTCATTACTTGTACTCAATCTCTCTTCATAGTTCAACTCGTTTTACTGTTATCTAATAGAATTTGTTTAAAATGAAGTGTCTGAATAACTGAGATAATAAATTGGCATATTATTCCCTTACAGGAATAATGGACTTAAAATATCTGTATTGTCTAGGAGAGGGCTGGGCATACAGGACATACATTTCTGGGGGAAATCTGGGGGTTTGTTGGGGTCACCCTGCAGTATAACCAAGGCTGCTGAGAGCCAGAGTGTAACCCAAGTGTAGCTGGCAGGCTGTAGTTACACACAGCTACTCAGGGTGACTTGCACGCTGGAAGGCTGTTTGTGAGCAGCCCAGGTGGAAGCTACTTCAGCAAGGCATTGTAAGGCACCCAAGGGTGCAGGGCAGGGGTGACACGGATCCCCACAGTCTGGACTCTATCCTGGTATGTCACACTTACATTTGCAGAAAGCCATCTTTTGATCTCAGAGCCCTGTCATCATGTCTTTGTTTTGGTCATTTGCTCTTACTGATCAAGTCATTCTCATCCATAAATCATTGCATTTCCCAAACTAGACACATTCACAGAAGGAAAATCAAGAGCAGAGTGTTCAACTAGGAATTTTTGTGAACAGTCAGGCTATATATAACTCCGATTGACACTACCCTAATCTGAAATTCTTTATTTGCAGCTGAGTGGCACAAGAGATGTGCAATTCTTTCCTTTTTTTGAAAACACCTAAGAATTGTTGCCAATCTAAGGCCAATTCCTGCTTCCACTGAACTCAACAGCAAAACTCAGACTTTAATGGGAGTAGGAGCAGGTCCAGGAGTCCCCATTGGTCAGTATAAGCAGGGCTTGAAATAAGAAAATACAAGGGGTACAGTGTGCCCCCACCTCCTTTATGTTGCCATCTTGTGCACTAGAATCTCAGCTTCCATTTAAAAACAAGTCCCTCATCTATGGATGCAAAGAATACCTTCAAGATGTAACCAGTGCAGTGATGTCTGCAACCATATCTGAGAGGTATGAACTGCCTGTCCAAGGCTGGCTAGCCCTTTAAGGCTAGTCAGGCACAGCCACACCTGTGATGGTCAGAAATCTCTTCCCAGCTGGTCCTGGTCAGCTGGGGATTAAGTAGTTTGAGGCAATTAGTAGGCTCAGCTGGGAAGAAGCTGGGTGATTTCCCTAAAAGGGTTGAAGAGAGCTCAGCTGAGGGCTCAGTTGACAGGGGAAATACCAGAAGGAAGGTGTCTCCTGTGGCTAGCCCTGAAGGGAGAGGGCAGCTGGAGAGGAGGAGGCGGCCCTGAGGTGGATGCTGAAGAAGGCTGATCCCCAGTCATATAGAAGGGGGTAAGGATCTAGTCTGGGAAGAGACAGAAAAGTAGAAGGACTCCAGGGATGAAGCAGAGCAGGTCAACAGCTTGAGAGGAGCTGGTCCTTGTAGGAGAAAACCCTGGGAGGCAGGGATTACAGAGCACTGCTCTGTAATCTTCTTCTTTCATAGGGCTGGTGTAGAGCAGCAACTACAATTTCACCTGAAGTTGATTGAGCCAAATGGCTACATCAGGAGTAGCAGAATTTATTGCAGCAATGCCTCTTTCATATTTATAAATTGGGCAGTAGTGATATGTTCGATGGTCTGTTGTGGGGGACCACACTTGCACACTGGGGAGTCCTTGATTTTCCATTTCTGCATTAGATATCTGCATCTACCATGGTTGGTTTGAATTCGGTTCAGAGTTGACTAAGATGATCATGGAAGGTCAAACCCAGGAGCCTTCTTCATAGGATCTGGCACAAGGTGCTTATTTTTTAAGTCTTGTTTAGCCCAATCTGCTTTCCAAGCCTCCTTCTGATCATAGCCTGATTGCATGAGACTAAATGAATGTTCCCAGAAAGGCTTGTGGGACTAAAGACGTTGCTTGGGGTGTGGGACGCGTTGTCAAGGTCTTGGTGACTAGGAAGGCATCTGTTTTCCTGGATTCACTGAGCTTCATGGAATGTTGCAGCAGTTCGGTGTACTGGGGCGGGGGGAGTGATGTTAGGACAGGCAGCCATGGTGGTGGAGTCGATTTAAGGGTTCCCATGAAGCACTGCATCACTATTCAGTTGGGTACCCACAAGTCGTGTGTGGCTGCATCTGCTCCATACCAGTGTACGATATTCAGCTACGGAATATACAAGTGCTATTGCAGATGTTCACAGCCCTGATGCTGGTGCACCCCATGTTGTACCTGCTAGTTTCTGGATTATGTTGGCTCTCGTTTTTATCTTTACAGCTACCGTCTCAAGATGATCATGGAAGGAGAGGTTGAATTTCCCTCCAAGATATATTGGAGTGTAATCTCGTTGCACATTTTTACTACAGCTATTTTCAGTGTGTTTTTGGCACTCCTATTATCAAGATGAAATGCGCTTACTATTGTTTTTTTCAGGGTTTGGTTTGAGCCTCCATTTCCAGAAATATTGTTCCATATTTTGGAGGTCCTCAGTTAATGCTTTCTCACTGTCATGGAGGTTTGATGCTTGGATTGTCATGGCAAGATCATCTGCATATCCACATTTTCGTGATTTAGTTGGAGGCATATCACTTACCTAAATATTGGCGCAAGTACAGAGCCTTGTGGTAGTCTATTGTTTAGGATACTGGGTGAGCTGGTCTTATTACCCAGGTACACCCGTAGGTGTCTGTTACTCAGCATGGTCCACAGCAGGCGAAGTGTTTGGTAGCAAGGTATAACTTTAGCAAGTTTCAGCATCCAGCCCTTAATCCATACAGTATTATACGCAGATGACCGGTCAACAAATATTGTGCCAGTCTTTAGGTTTTTTTTGATAGCCAGCTTCAATTTGAGTTGTGAGTGCCAGAACTTGGTCACAACAACTACGTTTTGGCCGAAGCCTGTCAGACAGGGATAATTGGCTAAGTAAAAGAGCGTATTCTTTTGAGGATGATTCGTTCAAGAAGTTTATAGGTCGTACATAGTAGAGAAATTGGCCTCTAGCTTCCCGCTTCATCAGGAGGCTTTCCAGGCTTTGGAATGGCAATTACCATTGCCTCATGCCATATTTCAGGGATCCATACTGTCCTTAAGGTAGCGGAGTGCAATGTTGCTAGCCATTGGAGTCCTTTGGGACCGAGATAGTGGAGGAATTCTGGTGGAATACCATCAGGGCCTGCAGCCATCCCTTTTTTCCCATCGTGGCAAGTCCTTCTTTTACTTCCTCAATGCTGACAGTGAAAGGTTCTCCTTGGGTATTGATGCAAGTGTTCGGTAGAGTTGTTGATACACTTCTCTTCTTGTGTGTTTATCAAGTGGTCCTTTTGTATTTGCCAGCAATTTGGAGACTATTGAGTTTGGCTGGATTTTTGGTGTCTGGTACTCTGTGGGATTAGTGGCCCCAAGATGTCACAGTAGTGTCCAGGCTTGAGGACTTGAATGTGTAAAATCAAGGTTTTGCATGCAGTTAAGCCAGCGCTAGTGTCTTGCTGTGTCAAGGGAGTGTAGCAGGGCTTTTGCAGTCTGAGAGCTCCTGGTCTGATTGTATTGCCGGAGCAACTCCTGTATCTCTCTCGTCCAGCAGGGAGTGTGCTTTTTCCAGAAGCTTCGGGGAATGTTCTTCTTTCCTGCTATTTTCAGGAGCCCTGCGAACCGTTGATAGCATCCTTGCAACAGTTTTCTCAGTCTGTTTGTAGGCATCCCAATCAGCTTTAGCAAAATTCCATCGTGGTACACCTCTACCTCGATAGAACGCTGTCCTCGGGAGCCAAAAAATCTTACCACATTATAGGTGAAACCGCGTTATATCGAACTTGCTTTGATCCACCGGAGTGCGCAGCCCTGCCCCCCCTCCCCCGGAGCACTGCTTTACCACGTTATATCCAAATTCGTGTTATACTGGGTCGCGTTATATCGAGGTAGAGGTGTACTTGTTTCGGAAAGAAGACAGGAATGTCTATAACTACATAGATCATTATAGGCCTATGTTGACTGTTTGGAAATGCTGATAGTACTTCACGTGTTACGATGAGAGTGTTACCACTTTGGTCTTTAAACATGAATGTTAGGTCTGGATTGTACCCATGTTGCCAGCGGCTTGAATGGAATGTTGATTGTTGTTTTAGTTCGTAGATTAGTTGTAAGTCTTGTGCAGATATCCAGTCCGTGAAATCTTCGCCATCGGTTTCATTTTTTTATAGCCCCACATAGTGTGGTGACTATTAAAATCACCTGCATAGATTCATAGAATAGGAGTGCTGGGTTTTGGTCATCTTCTGCTAGGGGCTTTATAGACATTTGTAATGCAGAGCTCCCCTACTTTGATAGTTGTGGTAAATGTGGTCTCCTCTTCGGTTGGTGGAATAACATTAAAATCTGTGATGGTGTCCTTCATGTATATTGCCAAGCTATATTTAGGATAATGGCTAGTGGTTAGGTTGTATCCATAGATATGGTAGTGCCTAGCCTGTTGGTCGTTGCCAACATGGGTCTCTTGCAACATAAGGATATCGATGTTGTAAGTCTTCAGCAAGTTTCCAAGGTACTCACATTTTGCCCATGAGAATCCTTCAACATTAAGTTGCAGGCTGAGGAGGAACTTCAGGATTTGCTGAGTGTAGCGGGGTGGTCACCCACTCCTGGCCTGAAAGGGTTAAAAACAGCCCTGGGAGAGGGCTGTTGCAGGGGAAAAGCTGGGCTGATTGGGGGAAGCAGCCTCAGCTGGGGGCCACACCCCAATAATAATATATTGAGATATACCTATCTCATAGAACTGGAAAGGACCTTAAAAGGTCATCGAGTCCAGCTCCCTGCCTTCACTAGCAGGACCAAGTACTGATTTCTGCCCCAAATCCCTAAGTGGCCCCTGCAAGGATTGAACTCACAACCCTGGGTTTAGCAGGCCAATGCTCAAACCACTAAGCTATCCCTCCCCTCAATCAAGGTGCAGCTGGCCCTCTAAAGGCCAGTGAAGCCAGGAGTTGGCACAGTCTCTCTCTCTAGCTGTGGAGGGAGACGGACCTGGCTGCTGGGGAGCTAGATAAGGTACCTGGAGTGAAGCAGGGCTGGGGGAAGACCAAGGGAGCTGGGGTGCTCTGGCCTGGAAACCCCCAGGCTGTGGCCTAGTATAAGGCCAAATAGGTACTGGGGTTGCAGGGGACAGCCCAAGGCTAAACTGAGGCAGCAGGTCCAGACCCCTCCTTGCCTGTGATGAGTGGCTTATACTGCAGTCTGCCCCAGGGAGCGGGGCCTAGTTGGTGACTGGCAGTAGCCTACGACTGAGGCGATGTCTCATTTTGGCATCTCAAGTAGCTGGGAATTGGTTTGTGGGAGGAGCTTGAAAGTGTCTCATTTTCCCTCCATAGAAAGAGGTAAATACTCTTAGGAAATAGCTTGGACTCACTGTGCGGAGGGTTCACAACAGAGATTTCTTCCATACTAAGGCTCAAACTGTTGGATTTGAGGAAGCCATTGATTAGGGTTTGGTATTTCAAGATTACAAGAAAAGAGGAGGTTTATCTTGCTGTTCATATGCACAATAAACAAACATAGGGCCAAATTCTGCCTTTAAATCTCCCCCCACAACTCTACTGAAACAAGTTGTAAGTGGACTATGGCCACAGTTACATATTCAGTTCCTTGATGTGCAAATGATATTACACTCATACCAGTGTAATATCTCCAATGAGATATAAAGCAAACAGCACTGGGCTCAGCATTTTTATGTTGTTTATATTCTTTTCTGATCACTTGCTCTAAAAAAATGGTTAAACTATGGTCATTGCAGACAACACACCTGACACACACCCTCTACTCCACTACACACAGGCACATACTCTACCACCACCACCGCACTCCAATCCAGGCAATGCACCCCAGCCTGAACTGTCTCCTCAACCTGCCCATCAGCATACCCTGCTTTACCAAACTACCCTCTCCCAACGCTATCATTTGTGAACATTTGGTGTAGTAGTTTTTCTTTGCAATCGGACAGCTGGCCAAACCACTTGCTGAAAAAGGCTTAGAGTAAAATGCTTAAAAGTAAAGCAAAGCCTGAACAGGAGAAATATTAGCTTGTGGGTTGCATGGCTCTCATACAAAACTTGAGTTGTCTTTGAGTAGAGACTTGTAACCCACTCTCTTCCTCCCAATGTATTGCTTTATGAATTGACCATATTCCCCAGATCCCTTTGATAGCAAGGCTGTTTCTTAAAATGAACAGCATTACATTTATGGGCAACATGTGTTTGTAGATTGCAAAGCCAACATATGAATGAGAACAGGAAATTCTGCAGTTATGTTGTAAATGAAGCAGCATGCTGATTGATTCGTCCATTCAGGGGACCTGTATAGTTTGTGGAATAATGGACACTTTTTACCAAACTGGTTTTTGAAAACTAGCAAGTACTTGGAAAAAGAATCTAAAGTGGTACAAGAGAAAGATTCAATAGTAAGTGTAAGCAAAGAATATATAAGCTTATGTAAGATGAATAATTACTATCTAAACCCCCTTAAACATAGGCTTCTGTCAAGATTGTAACTTACAATGAAGTTGGAGGGTATGTAATAACCATACTGCAATCTTCTTCAATTGGCTTGTATCTTTGTTTTGGACAAGCACAAAATGTCTCTCTGGTTTATCCAAAATAATGTATTTATATATAATGGACTTACTCTTGCACATGTGCAAATCAGAAATCTCTCTATTGAAGTCGCTGGGGTCAGTCCACTGTAAAATTAGTAAAAGCCAGAGGAGAATCAGGTCCATTGTCTTGTATAACAAAATGCTTCACACAGACAAAGGATAAATTTAGATTTAAGGTTCAAAAATACAATGACACTTTCACAACAAAAATTTGGTCAGAATCCAAAGTGTTTTCATATTTGTTATAAAATAGAAAGCTTCCCAAAAATTGGGGGGGGGGAGGGGAAATCACTGAATTCTTAATTTGAAAATGATCCTTTCAGTGAAATATCATATTGGCTTTAAAAATGAACCACATTTTACATGCAGTGCAGTTTTGAGTGAAATTACTTTTCTACAAGAATGGATTTGCACTGAAATCACGGTGGGTGGGGAGGAATCTCATTTTGTGCAAAATCTCATTTTATGGTGAAATGTCCAATATAAACACCCTACCTCTTAGATCTCACTACAAAACAGTATTATCAAAATGTAATGCTATACAGGCAATTAAAGGTGCACAGCCAGGGATT
Organism: Terrapene triunguis; assembly: GCF_002925995.2. Lineage (NCBI taxonomy): Eukaryota > Metazoa > Chordata > Testudines > Emydidae > Terrapene > Terrapene triunguis. Next base: position 91,384,208 of record NW_020664417.1, on the reverse strand, counting down.
AGTCTGAAAGCCAGCACTACATGGCATGTATCCAAAAGATATTTTCAAGGCACTCAGGGAGAAGATGGTGAAATATTGAATAAAACTTAAATGTAATAGACTCCAATCAACCCACAATAAGATGATCCAAGTTTAAAGGTGTGTGGTTTGCGGGCTATTATGGAAAAAGCCTCATTCACTGCTCTTCCTGAAATCCTTTTTACAGTGCAGCATCTGCTGTTGAGGTCTGCAATGGCACCTAGTATCTCCTTGTGACTCACTCTTCCTGCCATATGGTACCAAATGCTGTGCTCAGCCTTAAAGGCAAGGGGGTGGGGTGGTGGGTGGCTAACTTGGAGGTACATAAAGGAAACAGGTGGTCTGACCAGACAGCCCCTGCATTCTTTGGCCTCTTGAATCCTAATAACTCTGATTCTGACTGTAGTGTAAGACTTAACTTCATAATCACCTTTAACAACTTTGGCATGGAAAGGATAGACACACTAGGAGCACCCATCACCTCATTCAACCTTTTCAGATTGTTCCAACTGCTCATATCCCAGCACTGCCAAGAATAGATTGAGAGCTGGCAGGGCATTGTGGGTCTCCATATATATCTGTGCATGTTGAATTCTTTGTCAATTGCAAACCTGAAGAATAATGGAAGGATGTTCTCCCATCTAGCCTCGTGACCTATTAATTCCTCTTCCACCCCACCCCGCACCAACCCTACTCCATTGGAAGATGCCGTTAGCCAAAGCAGGAGTTTGTTGCTGTTACCAGCATGCCAAATTAAAGACCTGAGACTCCTGTACAGTAACTCTCCACTTAACGTCCTCTCGCTTAACGTTGTTTCGATCTTACGTCCCTGCTCAATTACAGAACATGCTCCATTTAAAGTTGTGCAATGCTTTGCTATAACGTCGTTTGGCTGCCTGCTTTGTCCACAGCTGGCAGCCCCCCTATCAGCTCCCCTACGCCCCCCCCCATAGCGCCTCCAACCCACCGGCAGACCCTGCGGATCAGCACCTTCCCTCTCCTCCCCCCCGCGGCAATCAGCTGACTTGCAGCTTTCAGGAGGGAGGGGGGGAGCGAGGACTCCGCCCTCAGGCTCTCCCTCCCTCCCCTGCCTCCTGAACGCTGCAAGCCAGCTGATTGCCACGGGCAAGAGGCGGGGAGGGAGGGGGGAGAAGCGGCGTGCGGAATAAAGGGAAAAGAGGGGGGGAAGAAGAGGCAGGTTAAGGGTGGGGGCTTGGGGGAAAGGGTGGAGTGGGCGGGCCGAGGGTTGAGCCCCCCGCCCCTGGTGCTTGCACAGTAGGGGAAGCTGCAGCTGCGCAATGTGCTTCTCCTAGCCTACAGCACCTTCAGCCTCCTTGCCTGCCTCATTTTCTCCAGTGCCAGTGGGCTGTGCCTGTGTGGGGTAAGGCGGGGGTACCTCCCAACTATAGTACTGTACTGTATGGCAAAAAAAAAAATTTCCTGGAACCTAACCCCCCATTTACATTCATTCTTATGGGGAAATTGGATTCGCTTAACATCGTTTCACTTAAAGTTGCATTTTTCAGGAACATAACTACAACGTTAAGTGAGGAGTTACTGTATATGGTGTTCTCAGAACTCCTACAGAGGCAGTGGGACTTCTGGGTGTGCAAGAAATGCAAGACTGGCTCCACATCTTGCTACAAATTCTCTATCAACCCCCCCACCCCCAAAAAACTAACTAATGAAAAACATTGTCCCTTTGTGGATCTGGGCCTCAAACAGTGCAACACTGAGCATTGCAATGCTTAACTTCTAGGCTGCTAGAATATCACAGGAATAACACTGAGATTCACACAGCCTGAGTTAGGCACCTAGACTCCCTACACAATGTATGGGGAGAGAGAGGCACTTAAGAATATGATCATAATACCCAGCACTGAGGGGAGAGCTGCCTAAAAGGAGTGTGTCCAAAGCCCCACCCCTTCTCAGGGAGCTGGGCACCTTCCTGCAGCCAGGACATAAGTGCCTATCTTTGCTCGAAATCCACAAACTGGAACCCACTGCCCGGAGTCAAGCAGCTTAGGCACTTAAATCATTTCTTGTGAGAATGATTTAAGTTAGTGGTTTTCAAACTTTTTTTCTGGGGACCCAGTTGAAGAAAATTGTTGATCCCCCCACAACCCAACAGAGCTGGGGATGAGGGGTTTGGGGTATGGGAGGGGCTCAGGGCTGGGGCAGAGGGTTGGGGTGTGGGGGTAAGGGCTGCAGGGTGGGGTCAGGAATGAGGGTTTGGGGGATGGGAGGGGGCTGTGGGCTGGGGCAGGAGGTTGGGGTGCAGGAGGGGGTCAGGGCTCTGGGGTGGGGCCCAGGATGAGGGGTTTGGGGTTCAGAAAGGGCTCTGCATTTCGGGGGGCTCAGGGCTGGTGCAGGGGCTCAGGGCTGTGGGCTGCGGGTGCACGCTCTGGGGGAGCCAGGGATGAGGGGTTTGGGGTGCAGGAAGAGGTTCTGGGTTTGGGGGGGCTCAGGGCTGGGGCAGGGGATTGGGGCATGGGCTTACCTCAGACGGCTCCCAATCAGTGGCGCAGCCGGGGTGCAGAGGCAGGCTTCCTGCCTGTCCTGGCACTGCGGACCCAGCAGCAGGTCCGGCTCCTAGGCAGAAGCATGCAAGCAGCTCCACGCGGCTCTTGCCCACAGGCACCGCCCCCCCCAACTCTGGGCGGGGGCAGTGTGCGGAGCCCCATGGCCCCCCTGCCTAGAAGCCGGACCCACTGCTGGCCGCTTCTGGGGCGCAGCGCGGTGTTGAAATAGGAGGCACTAGCCTGCCTTAGCTGCCAGCACTGACAACGGGACTTTGATCCACCAGGCCAAACCTGAGTAGATGATGTTGTGACACGGTGCATGAAGTCATAATGGTACTCAGGTGTGGCCTAGCAGCCCCTCCATCACAATCTGCTGCCCTAAACAACTGGCCAGAAATCTGCCAACCTAAGCAGCTGTCTAGTTTGCCTATAGCTAGAGTGGCCCCTGGACCTCTGCATAATTAAGTGATCCCTCTCCCCACATTACCCCCTGAGACCTCTGGGAATGGGGGCAGTTGGGCCAGACCAGTTGAGCTACTTAGGTAGACCGTGACCCCAAACCCTGTGTAGAGAGGCAGCAGCCATGTTAATTCAATTGTAAGTTGTCACAGAATAAGTGAGTGGGTGGAAAAATGCTAGTATGGTGTCAGTAGGGTGACCAGATGTCCCGATTTTATAGGGACAGTCCAGATTTTTGGGTCTTTTCCTTATATAGGCTCCTATTACCCCCCCCCCCCTCCTGTCCCGATTTTTCACATTTGCTGTCTGGTCACCCTAGGCATCAGTCTGATTTAATCAAGTCCATTTCTATCATTTTTGATTAAAGTCAGCCATTGATCTTGTCAGCCTGCATGTGTATCCTACCTTGGGTTGCACTTGGCAGTGCTACTGACAACACCAGAGCATCAGATCTTTGAACTGTAGTTACTTTTGGTTTCATGTGGGGCTTCTTTGGGTGGCTCCTTCCTGTTTTTGATTAAAGAGGCAGTAACTGAATTATCCAATAATACCTGCCTAAATTCCGACCACCTTTGGTCTCTTTAACAAGTAAATTGCTAGGGGTTCCCCCCCCCCCATTCTTGGAGGACAATCTTAAAGGGACACTATCAACTGGACTGATTCTTTACAATGCACATCACACCCTCGTGAAACCCCCAATTATTTTAGTGTTTTATTTGCAACAAGAAAAGCTGCTGCTTCATCTTTTCCCTGGCGCAATAAATACCTACCCTGCCTGGTAATTGCAAAATGGCCATAGAACCTTAATAGCTCTGCTTGGTTTAGGCAGCCTGCACACTTCAGATCACAGAGAGGCAAAAAAATAAATTAAAAAAAATATTTAATGCATTGCAAGTGGAGAGTTATATCTGGCTGGTTAAAATCACTGCACCATTTAAAAAAACTATTTTAATTGTCACTTTGTTTTACAGTGTGTTCTGGCATGACAACAATATTGTTAGCATTAGCGTGGGTGGGTGAATTGCAATCACACTTAAGGCATTAATAGGTACTAAAACCTGACGTGTGATCTGTGTAGTAGTGTTGTCTCTCTCACCAACAGGAGTTGGTCCAATAAAAGATATTACTTCACCCACCTTGTCTCATTATGGGATCTGGCAGTTAAATATTTATCCTTCAAATGCAGTGTCAGATGTTTAAACCTCTCTTTTAGAGAGGATTGTGTTTCACTGCCAGGGGAACCAAATTATGATATTAGATGCAGGTCAGAGAAGATATTGAAGTCTAGCAAATTTGTATATGTCTTCACTGTATAAAGAGTTTGTAAAGAATGGAACTGCATGTTTTCCTTGTCTGAATGTGATAAAAGGTCAATCAGTTACTTCCATTCCATTTGAATAACTAAACCTTTCAAAGGAACAATTGGTCTTCACTAGCAGGACCAAGTACTGATTTTGCCCCAGATCCCTAAGTGGCCCCCTCAAGGACTGAACTCACAACCCTGGATTTAGCAGGCCAATGCTCAAACCACTGAGGCCAAGGCGGTTCAGAGTGCAGGTGGTGGCTCAGGGCTGGGGCAGGGGATTGGGGTGTGGGAGGAGGTGTGGGGTGCAGGCCCTGGGATGGGGTTCAGGGCTGGGGCAGGGGCACTGGAGGGGGTTCGGGATAAAGGGTCCAGGTGGTGCTCACCTCAGGCAACTCCCGGGAAGCTGCCGGCATCTCCCTCTGGCTCCTAGGCGGAGGCTTGGCCAGGCGGCTCCGTGCGCGGCCCCTGCCTGCAGGCGTCGCCCCCATAGCTCCCATTGGTCGCGGTTCCTGGCCAATGGGAGATGCGGAGCCGCCGGAGTTTGGGGAGAGCCCTTGTGGACGCCCGTCTGAATAGGGGCTGAACAGAGATGCCGGCAGCTTCCTGGGAGCTGTGCAGAACCAGGCAGGCACCCTGCCTGGCCCGCTGTGGGCGGCCAGCTGGACTTTTAATGCCCAAGTCACTGGTGCTGACCGGAGCCCCCAGGGTCCCTTTTAGACCGGGCGTTCCGATCAAAAACTGGACACCTGGCAACCCTACTTGTGACCCACTCTAGCCCAGCACCTACCTGTCCCCCAGACTCTTGGACTGACTCCAACCCAGCTTCGACCTTTTGCCTGTGTCAAGACTCAGATCCTGGTTCTGACCCAAGGCCTGTCCCTAGGCCCCCGTTTCAGTGCTGCCCTTGGCCTGGTCCCAACTCCGTCCTCGACCACAGCTCCAACCGCCAGGCCTGAGCACCTAGAACCCTGAGCCTGACACTTAACTGCCATGGAACCTTCACATCTCCCCATTCCACCATCATAAGTCTCCCAACTGCCATGGAACATTTAAGTCCCAACAGCTTCCCAAACACATTCTTCCTCTTTTAAACTGTTTGGCCAACACAATATTCCCCTCCCCCTTCCCCATGGTCTCTCTTACTTCCTCCCCTTTCAGATCTTTCCTTTATTCCCCCCTCTACCTCTGTGAGCCAGAGACAAGGATCCCGTTGGATACCTTCCTTGGATAGCCGCGACACTGCTTTTACGTTTCCCCCCCACACGTGCAATAGTGTGCCCATGGCTGGGGATGGGGTGGGAAAGGAGTCCTCTAAAAACCAAACCATCACAGCCAATAATTGACCATCTGTGGCATGGTGGGCTGTAGAGGTCTATCTGCAGTGAAAAGCAATTACTCCCTAATGAGCAAGCACAGAAACACTAATCAAGCACTGTTCATTACATGCTGTCTTTGGAGACGTGACACTTGGAGGAGTTTGAAATTAACAAATTTAAAAGGGAGGTGAGAGCAGGAACAAAAGGCAATAATATTTATAGCATTTGCTATTTTCATGGAAACAGAGGAGCAGAGGAGGCTCTTGCTGAGGGAGAGTATGTGGTGAGGACCAGGGGCCAGGAGGGGGTTTTCTGGATGGGGGAGTACAGATCACTGAGGTACAGGAGCTGGGCAGATGGGATTGGTGGTGTAGGGGGGCTGGGTTTGTTGGAGGCAGGGAGAGGGCAGAGTTCTGTATGGAGGGAAGGGAGGACGGAGTTCTGTTTGCTATAGGGGACAGAGATGGTATGAGGTTGGCGCGCATAGGCGCTGATTTTGTGGGTGCTCCGGGGCTGGAGCACCCATGGGGAAAAATTGATGGGTGCTCTGCACCCACCAGCAGCCAAGCTCCCTGCTCCAGCTCACCTCATCTCTGCCTCTACCTCCTCCCCTCAGCGCGCCGCGTCCCCGCTTCTCCTCCCAGTGCTTGCTACCGCGAAACAGCTGTTTCATGGCGTAACAAGCTGTGGGAGGGATGGGGGAGGAGCGGGAACACAGCACAATCAGGGGAGGAAGTGGGGAAGAGGCCGGGCCGGGGATTTGGGGAAGGAGTCCAATAGGAGCAGAGTTGGGGCGGGGACTTTGGGGAAAGGGTTGGAATGGGGGCAGGGCAGGTGTGGACTCGGGGGGAGGGATGGGGGGGTGTCGAGCACCCACTGGTGCCAGGAGAAGTTGGGGCCTATGGTGGTGCGGATGGGGGTACAGTTTCACACACAGGGCATAGGAAGGGGAGGAAGTGCTGGGAACTTTTTTTGGGGTGGGTGGCTGTTCTCAACCAGGCTGCTTTTCTCAAATGACCTTGGTCAGACGCAGGTATTTAGGCACCCAACTCCCAGATTTAGGTGCCACTGTTCCACAAAAACTCCACTTGGCTGCTGCCTAATCCTGTAGGCACCCATACTTCCTACATACACCTATGCTTCTGCATACTGCTGCCAGTCGAGGCTCCAGGACATCTTTCTCTGCCTAAGCCCCAGTGATCCAGGAACCAGAGGAAGATAGGCACCTAATTTTGTATATGGGAGCTGATCTGGTAGGCATGCTCAGAGAATGCCTAACTCCACACAAGACAGCTCCTGGAAGCAGTCTGCTTCTTTTGTAACCTCTAGCCCAGTGGCTTGAGCACTCTCACAGGATGTGAGAGACCACAGGTTCAAGTCCAACCTTTACCTGATGAGGAAAAGGGATTTGAACAGGGCTTCACCAATCCCAGGTGTATGCCCAAATCACTGGGCTATAGAGTCACTCTCACTCTCAAGCCGATAGTCCAGGCTGCTGGGAAGCACTTCAGAGGGGTGAGGCCTGTTTTCAGCACATCCCATTGGCTAGCAGGCTGGCTCTTGTGGATCGCATTCTAAGGAATGTAGTTTCTACCCATTCATTCCATAACGAGCATAGACACCTAACTCAGGCTCTCTGACTTGCAATGTTGTTCCTGTGATTGTTTTGTCCCTAAAAGCTAGATGTTGCAAATTTTAGCATCAACTATTGTGTGAAGGTGCTTGTCTATGACACAATATGGTAGGATGCAAATTTAATTAATAAATGTTAATATGTTTTGATTTGGGAATGTTGATCCAATCCAAAATGTTTCATGTTGGCTTGGTTCAACACTAATCTGTCCCCATGAGTGGCCATGGTGCCTCATGGGAATTTAATTCAGGTGCCTTATGCTCCTTTTCTCCTCTATGGGCCAGGCTATGAGGCTGGACTACATCTCCCATGATGCACTAGTCTCCCCGTAGTTAAACAGTTGTGATTCATCATGGGCAATGTAGTCCAGCCAGGACCCCGGCAGGATGAGCAGAAGGGGGGCATGAGCTACACTAGCTACAACTACCATGATGCACCGTGCAGCTCAGGCAGAAAAGAATTAATGTTGAACTGACCCAAAATGAAATCTTTTGCTTCTATTCAAACCAAAATGTTTAAATTTCGGTCAAATAGAAAAAACTCTGGCAAAACTGAGATTTTGCCGAAACTGCATTTTCTATCAAAAAAACAACAAACTTTGAATGGCAAATCCCTGACCAGTAGTATAGGTGAAGGTCATAACTGACGAAAATGTAATTAAGGAACAAGGCAAGGAATTTACAAAACTGGTGCAGATTAGCAGATGTCATCTCCAAACCCATCAGCATACAAATACTCTCTTCCAAAGAATGGACAAATGCAAAGTATTTGGGATCTGATCTTCAGCAAAGCAGTTTGAATTGACTATTTACATCTGTCAGTTATTATCCTGCAATTGCTGCTAGGACGGTCATACAATACAAGACAATAATACATTTTCTTGAAAGAAAAATGTTTCATTTTCCAATGGATGACTCATGTATATTTTGATCCAAGCCATCCATTCATTCCAGAAATTCAAATCAAGAAAATAAAGACACTAAGTCTTCTACAAATTCAGTATCCCACATACAAGCATGGCAGATATTGTCACTGAATACTAACAAAAACTGAGATGTCACACACAAAAATATTGTGAAAAGAGACCAGCTGCCCATTCCTTCAGTCAGTCACGAGTAGCATTCTCACTACTCTGACAATTATGGATAAGGCTACGTTTTAGTCATGGGTGTTTTTAGTAAAAATCATGGGCTGGGGGTGCTCTGGGTGAGGTGGCTCTGGACCTCAGCTGGTGCTGGGGGGGGAGGCGGGTGGCAGCGCACGTCTCAGGACCCCAATGGTGCTGTGAGAGGATGGTTGGTAAAAATCATGGACAGGTCACGGGCAGTAAACAAAAATTAATGGCCTGTGACCTGTCCGCGGCTTGTACTATATACCCCTAACTAAAACTTGGGCTGGGGGTGGCCTGGGTGGGGTGGCTCTGGACCTCAGCTGGTGCTGGGGGGGAGGCAGGTGGCAGCTCATGTCTCAGGACCCCAATGGTGCTGTGAGGGGATGGTTGGTAGGGCTAGCAGACTCCCTACCCGGCTCCGTGCAACTCCCCGGAAGCAGCCAGCATGTCCCTGCAGCTCCTAGGGAGAGGGAAGACCAGGGGTGCTCCGCGCACTGCCTCAGCCATGAGCGCCAGCTCCACAGCTCCCATTGGCCAGGAATCACAGCCAATGGGAGCTGCGGGGGCCGTGCCTACAGGCAGGGGTGGCGAGTTATATGGGTCTGTGGTGCTCGTGCTCCAGCAATATTCAGGGTCCGGGGGCCCGGCTCCACCAATGTTTGGGGCTAGATGTCTCCCTCGGTCCCACCTGCCACCCCTACGTGCCTCCCGACTGTCCCTGCCTGCACCCTGGGCAGTGGGCGGCTGCCCCTTGCAGCTCCGCGCTGTGCTTTGCTCTGTCGGCTGCAGTGTCCTCACACTTCCTAACCACTAATGCCAAGGCAGGCTGACCCTGCCCTTCTGCCTCGGACAGACGGACCCTTCCCTTTTCCGGTGGGACCCTCCGCCAGCACAGGGGCCCCCCTGCCCGCAGTCACCGCTCCTGCCCCATGCTGGACAAGGGGCAGCCCCATCCCCCACCCCCAGTGAGGCTACAGTGAGGGGCAGCAGCAGGGGAGGAGGCGCACACGTGATGGCCCCTCCCCCCCAGCACCCACCACTGGGGAGGTGAGGGGGCTTCCTGGACCTGACAGGGGCCCTAGGAGCACGTGCAGTGATAGTGGTGCTAGGTGCGTGTGCAATCGGGGGGGAGGGAGGAAAGAGGGGCCCCTCCCCTGGAGCTCACTGCTGCGGGCGGGGAGAGGGCTTGGGGGAGTCCTCTCCGGCCCTAGCCCTGGGGCAGCCTGCCTGCACCCCAAACTCCTCATCCCCAGCATTGCCCCACCCCAGAGCCCGCACCCCCAGCCACAGCCCTCACCTCTCTGCACCCCAACCTTCTGGCTCAGCCCTGAGCCCCCTTGTGCACTATGAACCCCTCATCCCCGGCCCCAGCCCACAGATCTCAACCCCACACCCCAACCCTCTGCCTGAGCCCCTCCCACACCCCAAACCCTTCATCACCAGCCCCACCCCACAGCCCTCACATTTTTACATTATTTTTAAAAATATGTATTGGCTTACAAGGCAGGTGTGGAGGGAGCGGGACTTGGACCTGTTTTGGGCACCACCAAAAATTATACAAACCTGCCACCTTTGCCTGCAGGCAGGGGTAGCGTGCAGAGCCCCCTGGCCCCTCCGCCTAGGAGCTGCAGGGACATGCCAGCCATTTCCAGGGAGTCTCCCCCCCCCCCCCACAGTAAGTACCGCCCCGCACCCAAACCCCCTGAGCCAGCTGCACCGGCCACTGGAGAAGTCCTGGAGGTCACAGAATCCATGACCTCCGTGACAGACACGAAGCCTTAATTATGGGTAATAGGCATTAACAACAAAATAAAACAGAAGCATGATGAAGAGAGAGAAGTGTCTGCAAGGAATCAAAGGCTTGGCTAAAAAGATGAGACTTGTGCTCCATAGTCTGAAGACCAACAAACATTACCTCAGACGGATCTTTGGAAGGAGGGCATTTCATAGTCATGAACCCTGCCCCAAACACAGCCTGCTTATGTTGATTTCCCTCATCTGCTGATCAGATTCATTAACTAGTTTGGGGAAGAATCCTCTTTGGGACCACAGTGTTATGATTCAGATATTCCCAGGTCAGAAGGTTCCACTCTAATCAACTTGTCTAACCTGCTGTATAACACAGGCCACAGAGTTTCCCCAAAATAATTCTTTTTTTGAATTAAAGCAGGAAAAAATCCAATCATGATTTAAAAATTGCTAGTGATGATGAATCAACAAATATCCTTAAGTTGTTCCAATGGTTAATTACCCTCATTGTTAAAAAGTTGCACCTTAATTCCAATCTAAAATTTATTTGTGCCTGCAGGTCCTGATTCAACAAAGCACTTAAACTTATGCTTAACTTTAAGTATGGGAATAGGCCCCTTGAAGTTAATAGACTAGGAAAAATCAATGTGGGCAGGCTGTGTTGGTGGGTGGTGTCTGCCTACTGAACTCCCTCCCTCCCTCCAATAATCCATCTGATCTTGCTTGTTAAACACAGGAGGTCAATGAGAGTAGTCATGTGCCTAAATGTAAGCATGTGCTTAACTAATAAAGTTAAGTGCTTTGTCAGATGGGAGCCACAGTCATGGCACAGAACTTCCTTTAGAAAAGGAGAGGAAAAACAAGTTGTCCAAAAATGATGCTGGCACATCAGCAGATCTGACACGCTTTGTAGGCAGGCAGTAAAACTTTGTAGGAAACAGTTACACCAAACAATACTGTTTATAGAGTTAAAACAACGGATAGACATGAGGTTCAGAGTCCTTCTCTGATTCTCCTAGTGTTAAGAAAGAGGATGATCCATATTATAGGATATGGAGAATAATGGTTGTGATATTTCATTTTAATTGGTGGGTTCTAAGAATTCTGAATTTCTCTATTCAGTCTTTCACGAGAGACTTACTTTTGAATCGGGTAATCATCACAGCAGGACTTAAGTTGATTTTTATAAATAGAGGGTTTCAAAAGACCCCAGTTATATTAAATATTTAGTAAGGAAACCTAATTTGTAAGGAAATTGTGTAGGTGTTAATATGATGTTGCTGCAGGTCCCTTTGTGTAAATTGCAGAGTATCAGCTGGATTCTAAGAGAAAACTTTAGATGTTCAAAACACCAATATTTTGACTGCTGTATTTTCAGCCAAATTCATCTTACAGTTATATTTGTGCAACTCCACTGTGGTTATGAATCCATAGAAACGATAGCTAAGTAAGAACTATTGGTTCATCTTTATCCATGCCCTTACAATCAGAATTGTCATCTGTAAAATATCCTCAAGCTTTTGTCCAGTCTCCTTTTAAAAGATTGCAGTGATGGGACTTCCACCAATTCCCAAAGGGGTCGTACGGATAAGAATGAGAGAGATCCAAAACTTCTTAGAGTCCACAAGAATAATTTGTGGTGGGATCTAGAAAGCCCTTAAATAAATAACCATTTTAATGAACTTTTGAAAATTCTCTGATAAAGAACGCATTAAAATAATGAAAAATAAAATAAAAGATATTACCTCACCCATCTTGTCTCTCCAAGGGACCAACAGCTATAACACTGCAAACTTAAAACAATGTGAGGGTCGGCCTTAAACTGTCCAAAGCTTGTAATTTCAGAGTTTTATAGAAACATACAAATGTAGGACTGTAAGGGACCTCAATAGGTCATCTAGTCTAGTACCCTGTGCTGAGAGAGGACTAAGTATTATCTGGACCATCCCCGACAGGTGTTTGTCTAACTTGTTCTTAACAACCTCTCATGACAGAGATCCCTATGTAATTTGTTCCAGTGCTTAACTACCCTGACAGGAAGTGTTTCCTAATGTCTAATCTAAATCTCCCATGCTTCTGCTTAAGCCCATTACTCTTTGTCCTGTCCTCAGGGGTTAAGGAGAACAATTTATCACCCTCCTCTTTATAACAACCTTTTACATACTTGAAGACTGTTATGTCCCCCCTTGGTCTTCTCTTCTCCAGACTAAATAACCCCCTTTTATTAATCTTTCCTCATAAGTCATGTTTTCTAGACCTTTAATCATTTTTGTTGCTCTCCTCTGGACTTTTTTGAACTTTTCCACATCTTTCCTGAAGTATGGTGCCCAGAAATGGACACAATACTCCACTTGAGGCCTTACCAGTGCTGAGAAGAGTAGAAGAATTATTTCTCATGTTTTGCTTACAACACTCCTGCTAATACATTCCCTTCTCATTGAATAATGGTCCTACCCTGTCCTCAGTGGCGGATTAATAATTTTGCCGCCCCTAGGCCGGGAAATAATTGCAGCCCTGGCCCCGCCCCGACTCCGCCCTTTTCCCCGCCCCCATTCCAACCCCCTCCCCAAAGTCCCCACCCCAACTCCACCCCCTCCCTTCCCCTATTGGATCCCTTCCCCAAATCCCCGCCCCCGGCCCCGCCTCTTCCCCCAGCACGCGGCATTCCTCCTCCTCCCCCCTCCCTCCCTGCCCCGCGAAACAGCTGTTTCGCGGCGCAAGTGCTGGGAGGGAAGAGAAACAGGACGCAGCAGCCCGCTTGCAGAGGAGGTGGAGGTGAGCTGGAGCAGGGGGGCGGGGCGCGGAGGGGAGCTTCCGCCCTTGCAAATTTGCTGCCCTAGGCCTAGGCCTTGTCGGCCTAGGCAATAATACGGCGCTGCCTGTCCTTGGTCTTCCTCTTCTCATGTACTTGTAAAATGTTTTCTTGTTACCATTTATGTCCCTGGCATGCACTCACCTTCTAAGTGCCTCCTAGTGGCTGAGTGTGGTATTGCAATCTTTTCCCCACTTTTGGAACCTGCTGTAGGTTGCAGACCTTGCTAAACAGGTCTTTAATGACTCACCCACCTAGCCAAGTCACACAGTCAAAATGGACCCCTTCCAGGGTAGCAAAGAGTTCACCAAACTGTTTGCCCTTACCAGGTTTTTCAGCCCCATCTCTGGGCCCTATAAATCCAACACTTCACTCAGGCTTCTAAAGGAACCTTGTCTCCTTCTTGGGGCTTAGGCTACTTTATTAGTGGCTGGGGGGTGAGGGGGAACCCAGGTTCCAATCCAGAGACTCTATAAACAGAAGCCATATATATATACTGCTTCCTTTAATTATACCTATACCCCGATATAACACGAATTCGGATGTAATGCGGTAAAACAGTGCTCTGGGGGGGGCGGGGCTGCGTGCTCCGGTGGATCAAAGCAAGTTCGATATAACGTGGTTTCACCTATAATGCAGTAAGATTTTTTTGGCTCCCAAGGACAGCGTTATATCGGGGTAGAGGTGTAGTTGCTGCTGCATTCCCCGGGTTTCTTCCCACCTAGTCCCTTTACCTGTTACCTTAGGGTTAGATTTTTCAGATTCTCTTGCTCCCAGATTTAGCAAATGCAGCCCATCAAGTGCCTTTGGCCAGAGCACCCTTCCTTGCCCCAGCCAGGAATTGACCTGCTAAACCCCTGAAGCTCCTTGTATCTCTGCTTGCTGGGCTCTGATTAGCTGTTTCCATGAGGCAGACCCGGAGGACCCACCTTCTCTGCTTCTTCCTGGGGAGGGGTGTAGTTGGACTGCAGGGCCTCCAGCAGGTATACCCCGTCACAGTCCCTTAAGCCACAGTGATCTCTGACCATACTTCCTATCTTTACTACGCATTGGGATAGTTTGCTCTTGTGTCCTTAATAATGTCTTTTTTAAAAACTGCCAACTCCCTGGTCTCTCTTTCCCCCGCATTAGATTTGCTTCCCACAGAATCTTACCTTCCAATTATCTGATTTTTGCTAAATTCTGCATTCTTGAAGTTCATTGTCTTTATTCTTCTGTTTTCCCTCCTACTGTTCCTTAGAATCATGAATCGGGACTGGAGGGATAACATTTTCAGTGAGGGGACCTTTGACTCTGAAATTCACACTCCTTCCCCCCTTTTGGTCCGATAGAAGTTGAATTTATTGACCTTCAGGTCACTTGGAAATAGAATAGGAAAGCCTATTCTATTTCACACAGGATACTGATGAAGAAGAGATAGAGGGGAGGAATTAGTTTTCATGGCAGGTAGATTTTTGTAGTTAATATTGTGTCTATCTGGATGTATTTGCGATAGGTGTTCTATTTTCTTTCAGAAAACCTTGGAAAAGCCCAAATAACTGTGGCACAGGTGAACTCCTGACTTTAACTACATTAGCCCAGTTCATTTAGTCATTCAGAAATAGACTTGACCATTCAATTCAGAATATACTGTAGAAGACAATGGTATAGCATCTCTCCAAATGCCCATAGAGGTACTACAAGGCTCACTTATTTTAGATGGTTTATTTTTGACTACTGCTTGGCTCTGACTTTTGTTTCTTAGTTTTATCACCTTGTCCCCCTGCCCTCCCCGCACCACCACCTCCGTTCTTTGCACCCAGTGGGGAATTGAACCATTTTTGATTCTGGAAAAGTTGGCAGTTGCCCAAAGGTTATTGGAGTGGGTAATTGACCCAGCACAGATGCTCATTTTTAATGGGAACCTAGAGAACCAGTCCTAAAAAGCCAAAAGCACTACTACTGGTTTGCACATTAGTGATTTGGAGCTGCTGACTCATGTAGTACAAGAGGAAAGCAAGGGTTATTTTATGTAGCTATTTTGTAGAGAGATGATTATGATAGAATGGACCCTTGTATTCAGAACCCTACACGTTATTGTAATAATCTTTGTACAAGGCATGTCTTGGGAGGTACCATTTGAAAATTCATAACTTGCTGATCAGTAATATCACAGTAAAATGCATGTAAGAACATTATGTGTAAAGTTATGAACATAAGCTGAAATCATGACTGAAGCGTGTTTCCCAGATAAGTCTGGGGAGTGTTTAAACTAGTTTCTCAGAGACAAAGGGCAAGCTGATGCAGGCCAAGTATCAACAAAGCTAATGGGCTATCACCTATAAAGTGGCCAGTCTTTGGCAGGAAAGGTCGGCAGAGACAAAGATCTGCTTGTTAGCAGAGAAAGAGCATGAGGTCTCCTTCCTCCACCAGCACCCTGTCTCTTGGTTATCGGATGGGCATGCTTTTCAAAGAGGGACTGAAACTATAAAAAGGAGGGACAAACACGCAAAGACACCTCTCTGTCTCTCCCTGCCCATCACACTCTCTGCACCTGAGGAGACAAAGGAAACAGCTGTTGTACTTTGGGGGTGGGGGCCTGATCTGAAGTGTTTGGTCAGTAATGCTATTGGAAGTATGTGGTGAGAAATTTTGCTTTAAATCCAGTATAATTAAGTTAGCCACTAGAAAGCATTGTATCTTTGTTTTTCTTGTAACCATGTCCGACTCTGGTGACTCATTGCTTGTACTCACTTAAAATCTATCCATTTATAATTAAATCATCTTGCTTTATTGTTTTATCTAATTCAGTGTGTTTAAATTAAATTGTTTGGGTCACTCCATTTAAGGTGGTAAACTAGTATATATTATTCCTTTAAAGGAATAATGAACATAATATTTTTGAACTGTCCAGGAGAAGGCTGGACAGTACAAGACACACTGTTTGGGGGAACATCCGGGACTGGGAGTGTGTTGGGATCACCCAGAAGAAGTAACAAAAGTTGGTCAAAGCCAGAGTGTAACTCAAGTGTGGCTGGCAGGCTGCAGTTACACAGAGACACTCAGGATGTGACTGGCATGCTGGAAGGCTGTTTGTGAGCATCCCAGGTGGGAACTACTGCTGCAAAGTATTGCAAGGCACCCAAGGTTGCAGGGTAGTGGTGACACAGAGCCTCACTGGTCTGGATCACACCCTGACCTCAGGATGTCACAGTGATGTGATGACCACCTGGCATAGACCATCAGCAGAGTTTGAACTCTGAGTGTGACGTTGTCCCCCATAATGCTTTATAGAAATATGCTTATGAGTGTAAATATGACATAACTGGAATATGTTTTATGCTAGATATGCCATGTAACATATCTTTGCAAAGGTTATGTTCTACTAAATGTATTCATCCTATTCGTATGCATGTATCATTTTTATATCTGAAGTTATGAGCATTGGCTCTGTGCTTGTATTTAAAGTGTTTGCTGTAGGAAGCACAGAAGGCAGATTTGGTCAACATAGTGTGAAGAGGTTATTCAAGTAATTGGGAGTATTTAGCTAACAATGTACCTTGAGAGATGCCAATCCACATCTGAGCTTTCCTGGGAATGTTCAAACTAACATGTTTCAGAGTAGCAGCCGTGTTAGTCTTTATCCGCAAAAAGAACAAGAGTACTTGTGGCACCTTAGAGACTAACAAATTTATTAGAGCATAAGCTTTCGTGGGCTACAACCCACTTCTTCGGATGCATATAGAGTGAAACATATATTGAGGAGATATATATACACACACATACAGAGAGCATGAACAGGTGGGAGTTGTCTTACCAACTCTGAGAGGCCAATTAAGTAAGAGGGAAAAAAAACTTTTGAAGTGATGATCAAGATGGCTCAGTACAGACAGTTTGATAAGAAGCAAGTGTGAAAATACTTACAAGGGGAGATAGATTCAATGTTTGTAATGGCTCAGCCATTCCCAGTCTTTATTTAATCCTTTGTTGATTGTGTCTAGTTTGCATATCAATTCCAGCTCAGCAGTCTCTCGTTGGAGTCTGTTTTTGAAGTTTTTCTGTTTTAAGATAGCCACCCGCAGGTCTGTCATAGAATGGCCAGACAGGTTAAAGTGTTCTCCCACTGGTTTTTGAGTATTATGATTCCTGATGTCAGATTTGTGTCCATTAATTCTTTTGCGTAGAGACTGTCCGGTTTGGCCAATGTACATGGCAGAGGGGCATTGCTGGCACATGATGGCATATATCACATTGGTAGATGTGCAGGTGAACGAGCCCCTGATGGTATGGCTGATGTGATTAGGCCCTATGATGATGTCACTTGAATAGATATGTGGACAGAGTTGGCATCGGGCTTTGTTACAAGGATAGGTTCCTGGGTCAGTGTTTTTGTTCAGTGATGTGTGGTTGCTGGTGAGTATTTGCTTTAGGTTGGGGGGTTGTCTGTAAGCGAGGACAGCTCTGTCTCCCAAGATCTGTGAGAGTAAAGAATCATCTTTCAGGATAGGTTGTAGAACTCTGATGATGCGCTGGAGAGGTTTTAGTTGGGGACTGAAGGTGACAGCTAGTGGTGTTCTGTTATTTTCTTTGATGGCCCTGTCTTGTAGGAGGTGACTTCTGGGTACTCGTCTGGCTCTGTCAATCTGTTTTTTCACTTCAGCAGGTGGGTATTGTAGTTTTAAGAATGCTTGATAGAGATCTTGTAGGTGCTTGTCTCTATCTGAGGGATTGGAGCAAATGCGGTTATATCTTAGAGCTTGGCTGTAGACAATGGATCGTGTGGTGTGTCCTGGATGGAAGCTAGAGGCATGTAGGTAAGTGTAGCGGTCAGTAGGTTTCCGGTATAGGGTGGTATTTATATGACCATCGCTTATTAGCACAGTAGTGTCCAGGAAATGGACCGCTTGTGTGGATTGATCTAGGCTGAGGTTGATGGTGGGATGGAAAGTATTGAAATCGTGGTGGAATTCCTCACATGTAAACAATGGTGTTGGCCTGTAAAGAACTGAGTCATGCATGGACATGTGACTTGCCCATGTGACTCCAAAACTCCATCTTGTAGCTGTGATTCTGCACAGGAGAACACAAGGGGTCTCCACTCACAAGAGAGAGACTATATAAGGCCTTGGGAAACTCCTCCATTTTGTCTTCAGCTGGCTCAAGAGATAGGCATCTCTTTGGGGTGGAGAGGCTGAAAGAAAGTGGAACAAAGAACAGTAACTATGGGGGTGTGAGTGATTGCTTGACCCAGACTAGGAAGGAGTCTAGTGTGTCAAAGAAGCTTATTGGAACATCTCTGAGGGTGAGATTTACCTGCATTTAGTTTCCTACTGTATTACGCTTAGACCTTCATGTTTTTGTTTTATTTTGTTTGGCAATTTACTTTGTTCTGTCTGTTATTACTTGGAACCCCTTAAATCCTACTTTTTATATTTAATAAAATCACGTTTTGCCTATTAATTAACTCAGAGCAAGTAATTAATTCCTGGGGGAGCAAACAGCTGTGCATATCTCTCTATCAGTGTTATAGAGGGCGAACAATTTATGAGTTTACCCTGTATAAGCTTTATACAGAGTAAAACAGATTTATTTGGGGGTTGGATCCCACTGGGAACTGGGTGTTGGAGACAGGAGCACTTCTTAAGCTGTTTTCAGTTAAGCCTGCAGCTTTTGGGGGATGTGGTTCAGACCTGGGTCTGTGTTTGTAGCAGGTTAGCATCTCTGGCACAACCAGGCGAGGTACTGAAGTCCCAAGCTGCCAGGGAAAACGGGCTTAGCGGTAGTCTCAGCACATCAGGTGGCAGTCCCAAGGGGGTTTCTGTGACCCAACCTGTCACACTGAGCCTTCAGCATAAAAGCACAGATCTTTACCACTTGGACTAAAGGAGTAATTCCACTAGCTAGCAGCAGTAGTTGGCTGTTACCTTCTCTTGTAAACCAGCCACTACTGGGGGACATGACGTATACTTTACAAGCAGGTGATATGACATCTAAACAGCTAGTATGTCTGTAGCCATACTTCAAATCTCAGCTCTTGAATGTGTGCAGGAGAGCAATTCACATGGAAACTATGGCATTGAAACATGGTGTAAGGGAAAACTGATGTGGGAGAAGGCATTGTGCTAGTAACACTCCATTATTTTCACTCCTAGTTGCCTTGCACTTGGAAACAGTCGAGATTGTTCAACCTTAAGAGGTAGTTTTACTGAGCTGGCATGTGTCATTTGTTGCCAAGGCAATAGAGAAAGCTGTACCATTTAAAGTTGTTTGAAAGAAAGTGGGTAATTGAATAGAAAGGACTCAGCTTGTCCGTCTCTCAATTTGATATCATATAATGTGCCTGGAATTAATGTTTTCCTCCTGCAAGAACTAGCATGTTTTCTGTAAATAAAAAAAAGATGGAATTCAAATGCACCTAGGAGGAGTTGTTATGATCAGTGTCACAAAGAAAATAGGAGTTAGCAGCTGCCTTGGTGTTTTCAATGTGATATCTGATTCTCTGCTTTAGTGTTTTCAAGTCCAGCTGGGTAAGATTTCACTAATTCTAGCTACTCTATTTGCAGCACTACAACTGAAAGAGCAGAGACCAAGGAAGAAAACTTCTGACTTTCCTTAGTCTGAGTATCACAAAGACTAAGATTGCTGGAGGGTTTCTAGAATTCCAATGAAAAGGTGATTCTGGGGTGGGGAGAAACATTGAATTGGTTATCGGCTAGAGCAGGTGAATTAAATACCTCCAGTTTGTGCCCTTTCTTGTGAACAGCATTAAAATAACAGTTTTTAAAAGTCCCAGTTGCTACATCTATTGTAACAAATGTGTGGCAATCTAAGTACTTCACAGTTGTCCTTAAACTACACACCTTTGCTTGTTGCAGTGAATTTGCAAATAGCCGAGAGCCAAAATTCTCTTTTTCCAAAAACGAAGGCCCCTATCACATGAGTTAGAAGAGAATATCCTTGAGGTGTTAGCTGTATTGGGCCTTTGAGATGTAACGGAGTTGTTCTGT
Organism: Terrapene triunguis; assembly: GCF_002925995.2. Classification (NCBI taxonomy): domain Eukaryota; kingdom Metazoa; phylum Chordata; order Testudines; family Emydidae; genus Terrapene; species Terrapene triunguis. Next base: position 91,364,296 of record NW_020664417.1, on the reverse strand, counting down.
TTCAATACAGGAGAAGGCTGTAATACTATTCCTGATTGCCTAAAGTGCCAAAAAAATTCAAAATTCTGTGCACAATATTTTAAGGTTCTGCATAATTCTGCAAATTTTATTTGTCAAATAAATGTGGAGGCTCCAGCATGACATTGGGGAGCACAGGCCACTGGCTGCCCGTAGATGGGTGATCACTGTGCAGCTCCCCCGCCCAACCTCCGGACACGGACTCAGTGGTGAGGCTGCACCCAACCCTGACACAGTGCAAGGACCAGGCCTGCACCAGAAACACCCCAGGGCCCTGCCCTTCCATGCCAGGTGCACCAGATGTGGGGACGCAGGCTCAGTAAGGCAGGATCCAAGCGTGGAGGAAGCCAGGTCTGGGTTGAGAGGGTTCTGTGCGGGCGGCTCAGTGGGAGATACGGGTGTGGGGAGGGATCTAGATGCACAGGGGCTTGCTAGGACATTCTGGGTGCAACGGTAATGGGACTCTGCAGGGGGAACCAGGTGAACGTGCTAGGGGCTCAGCAAGGGGGGTCTGGCTGGGGGGGGGGGATAGAGCTCGGCAGGGGGTCTGGTGTGGGGGTGCTCAGTGCGGGGTCCAGATGCTGGGGGAGTGGTGCTCAGTGGGGTGGGGATCCACGTGCAGCTGATTGGGGCTTGGTGGGCTGAGGATCCGGCTGCGGGTGGCTCGTCGGGGTGGTCCAGGTGCAGGGGGAATGGGGCTCATCAAGGGGGTTCTGAGTGCAGGGGAGTAAAGTTCAGCGGGAGGGTTTGGGTATGAGGAGGTCTGGATGCAGGGGGGTTGGGTGGATGGGGGAGCAGCTCCCTGTACAGGGATCCCTCCCCCTGCAGCTGAGGAGCGATGGGTGCAGGAAGCGTGGGGGCGGGGGGAGTTTTCAGAGGTTCCTGCAGAGGAAATCCTGTCCTCTCCAGCCCAGCCAGGACTAGCAGCTGAGTCCGGCGCAGGGTAGGAGCCATTAACTGTGTCATCCCCAGACCTGCTCCCCACCACACAGGTATTTACCTCTCTGCCAGGTGCCCTGGCCACCCGAAACATACTGCTGGGGAGGGTCGCATGACCGCTCTTCTGGCTTACCTTTGCTTCCCTGTCAGAAAGTCCTTTTTCTGAGGGGAAGCAGAGACATCTGCAGGGGACATAAATTCTGCGCATATGCAGTGGTGCAGAATTCCCCCAGGAGTATAGTATACACGTATGGCAGCATTGCAAAACAATACAGGTTCACCTGCTCCAAAATGCTCTGGCTCCTGCCACTAAAACGTAAGGGGCATATGTTAGCTGTTATAGATATGGGGCTGGATCATACAACCCCTGCTCATTTTGGTGAGCGTTTACTCATGCGAGTAGTTGGTAAATACTCATCGCCATGTAAGGATTGCACACTTACTGTACAGTGTTTGTACAGAACATGCCACATTGTGGTTGAGCAGTTCTTGTCCCATCCAGTACGTAGCAGTGATATACACACAAATTAGCTCCTTTAGAGCTAAAGCATTTTTTATAGCTTACACTGTGGTTGTGCTGAAGGTGAACCTGAACCATTGTACCCACAAGGCCAAAGCCCTGACCAGTGGGTGGACAGTAAAAAATCTACTTAGTCTGGGTTGTTGCATCCTGTAACAGAGTCTGAGTGCGTCTCATTGTGAGGAATTGTCAGATTCATTTGCAGATAAAATCACTTGAATTTGAACTGGTTTTTCTGCCTCTATGCAGCAGAGTGTTCTCTGGTTCAGTATTACCAGGGGTTACTCACCAAGGCTCTGGCATGTGAGATCCATGCTCCTGATGGCTGGAAAAAGGTCAGTAGGGAGGTATTGAGGCCACTATCAGAGTAGAATGTAACAAATTTATTTGGGCATAAGCTTTTGTGGGCTAAAACCCACTTCATCAGGTGCATGGAGTGGAAAATACAGTAGGAAGATATATAGATGGAGAGAGAGTACATGAAAAGATGGGGGTTGCCTTACCAATTCTAATGAGACAATTCAATTAAAGTGGGCTATTATCAGCAGGAGGAAAAATCACTTTTGTAGTGATAATCAGGGTGGCCCATTTCAAACAGTTGACAAGAAGGTGTGAGTAACAGTAGGGGGAAAAATTAGCATGGGGAAATAGTTGTTAGTTTTCCTTTCCTTTCTTTTTAGATCGGGAGCGTTAGGATGCTTCGGGTGCTTCAGTGTGTGTGTTTTCCCATTCAGAGCCATTTGCAAGTTTGGAAGGCTGGCCGAAAGAGGAGTATTTTTCACCAAAGAGTTGGCTTTCTGCACATGTAGGGCCCTTGGAAGCAAAGTTTAGGTAGGTGAATGCATCTGAATGGGGTTTCTACAGTGCCTCAATCGCCTGTGATCAACTCCCGGTATGCGCGTTTGTCTTCGGCTAGGTCGAGTCCCGTGCCTGTGTCTTCCCTGTGTCCCAGGGATGGCTACTGTGAGGCCAGCAGAATTTATGAGAAAAAGGGGTAGAGGAGGAAGCACCTCAATCTGACTTAGAGTGGTGGTGCCCCTGGGCAGAGTGCGCCTCCTGCTCCTTCCTGTCTGAGGTCTGGGCTCCAGTGTGGGCTTGGGGGGCTGCCTGTGGGCGCTGGGAGGATGGGAACTGCCAAGCTCCCCCTGGGCAGGCCGACTCTGAAGCCTCTCCCCTAGCTTGGGGTGCCGAGTATTAAGTCTTCCTCTGTGGCTTGGAGAGCATGATCCGCCCTTGGGGCCATTTGGGTGGAGATGGCGTCTGGCAAGAATTCAGGCCATCAGGTCAACCCACTGGAGACAATGGGGGCCAGCCAGCAGCCCTGCTATGTTGCATCCTGGGCTGCCAGCTCAACCCTCATCTCCTATGAGCTGGGAAGGCAGCTGGCCACGCTCAGCCTTCTCGCCTCCACAGGCCCAAGTCCATTTCCGCCAGCAGGTCGAGCAAGGAGCCCAGAGAGGGGAGGAAAGGAGCTGGCTGGAGCCTCCCCCTGCCACCCTCACCCTGCCTGGGCTGTCCGGCCCCTTCCGCCACCAGGGCTCTTGCCTGCTCCCTGCAAGCTGCTCAGCCCATCTGGTTTTCTCATTTTGGCCTCTCCGACCCCTAGCAGTCAGCCAAAAGGGCAGAAGCCACCTTTTCCAGCCAGGACACGGAGTGGTCAGCCTGGGGCTTGAACCCATTACCTTGGTGTTAGTAGTCCCACGCACTAACCAGCTGAGCTAGCTGGCCTACAGGAATTGAGTGTTTGCCTGACCCTTTTGGAAGGAGCCACCAGCTGGCGCAGGGACAGGATGGCCTCCGGTATGACATGTGTAGATCAAGAACTTTGTAGGTAAGGCAGGGGAATTAGCTCAAATGGTAGCGTGCGTGCTTAGCGTTCAAGAGGCAGCGGGATCAATGCCTGCATTCTCCAGCAGCGTGGTAGTGACAGTATTTTTGCTTGCCCTTCTTTTAGAAGCCATCAACAGTCAGCAGGCTGAGGTCCTCCAGTGGCCTCTCTCCCCACTTGGCCTCCCAAAAAGCCAGCCCTTGCGGAGCAGAAAGTTGTCCATCCCTCTGATGTTATGAGTGTAATATAATATCTCATTGAAAGGTGACACAGGGCCAGAAAGAGTTAATTAACACACAGACTGACCTGATCCATGGCCAAACTTTAAAGATTGGTTAGGAAGATATGTAAATGAATAGAGCTTTGAAATGCAAGCCTGCATTGTTAGAGATAGAAGGGTAGCTGTTTGCTCAGGTCTTGTGATGTAAGCAAACAAGTCTTGTCTATTACTATGGCTTTGATCCAAAGATCAAAAAGAGGAGTATTAATATTTAGGAAGACACTTGAGTGAAATAGTATTATTGTTTATATGTCTCATTGAAGGTTGTGGTAACCTGTATCTGAACTGTTTAATGGATAAATTACCCTATGCTAATTGCCATGATGTTTGGGAGAAGGAAAGTTAAGCCTATTGTTTTCTCATGCCAAAAGGCTGCTGGAAATGTATAAAAACCCTGGGACACAATCCTTCTTCATCTCAGATTTGATTTGGGTTTCAAGAAGGGGAAACCCTAAGCCATAAGAATTGAGATCCACAGTCACTGACTGGAGTCACCCTGAATATGGACATTGGACTATAACCTATGGACTATTTCTAAAAGGACTTTTGGCAACTACAAACTCATCTCTGCTATGTTTCTGGACCCCAAGAAATTGAACTCAAGTCTGTAGGTATATTGATCTTTCAACCAACTCTCTCTCTCTCTCTCTCTTCTTTTTTTAATAAATTTTAGTTTAGTTAATAAGAATTGGCTATAAGCATGTATTTTGGGTAAGATCTAAATTGTCATTTGACCTGGGTGTGTGGCTGATCCTTTGGGATTGGAAGAACCTTTTATTTTATATGATGAAATAAGATTTTCAGTAATCATCATCATATCTGACATGTGTGTCTGGGTGGTGTCCTGAGGCTGGGCACTTTAAGGGAACTGCATTATTTGAACTTCTATATTACCTCACTGGTTACTCCGAAGCGGTTTTGTGCTGGCTTGGTAAATCTAAGTATTGGAATATCCACCAGCTTTTGGGGTTTGTCTGCCCCATTCTTTTTGCAGTTCACCCTAATTGAGTGACCTCAGCTGGCTTCCATAGGCAGCATCATCACAGTCCCCGGCCCTTCTCCCCCTTGCAGTGCTTGGGAGGATGGAGCCAGGTTGGGGAAGTTAGCTCAAATGGAAGAGCATGGGAGAAGTGGTTAGATGGATACACACATTCTCCAGCCTGCTCTGCTGTAGTGGGGGAACAGTATCCCTGATAATGTCATGGCAAACCTGGTGGCTGAACTCTGTAACTTTGTCCTCACCTACAACTATTTCACATTTGGGAACAATGTGTACCTTCAAGTCAGCAGCACTGCTATGGGTACCCACGTGGCCCCACAGTATGCCAACATTTTAATGGCTGACTTAGAACAACGCTTCCTGAGCTCTCGTCCCCTAACGCCCCTACTCTACTTGCGCTACATTGATGACCTCTTCATCATCTGGACCCATGGAAAAGAAGCCCTTGAGGAATTCCACCTGGATTTCAACAATTTCCATCCCACCGTCAATCTCAGCCTGGACCAGTCCACTCAAGAGATCTACTTCCTGGACACTACAGTGCAAATAAGCGATGGTCACATAAACACCACCCTATACCAAAAACCTACTGACCGCTATACTTACCTACATGCCTCCAGCTTTCATCCAGACCACATCACACGATCCAAGCTCTAAGATACAACTGCATTTGCTCCAATCCCTCAGACAGAGACAAACACCTACAGGATCTCTATCAAGCGTTCTTAAAACTACAATACCCACCTGCTGAAGTGAAGAAACAGATTGACAGAGCCAGAAGAGTACCCAGAAGTCATCTACTTCAGGATAGGCCCAACGAAGAAAGTAACAACGCCACTAGCCATCACCTTCAGCCCCCAACTAAAACCTCTCCAGCGCATCATCAAGGATCTACAATCTATCCTGAAGGACGATCCCCCACTCACAGACTTTGGGAGATAGGCCAGTCCTCACTTACAGACAGCCCCCAAACCTGAAGCAAATACTCACCAGCAACTACACACCACATGACAAAAACACTAACCCAGGAACCTATTCTTGCAACAAACCCTGTTGCCAACTCTGGCCACATATCTATTCAAGGGACACCATCATAGGACCTAATCACATCAGCCACACCATCAGGGGCTTGTTCACCTGCACATCTACCAATGTGATATATGCCATCATGTACAGACTTAAAAGTGGCAATTCTTCAACAAAAAACTTCAAAAACAGATTCCAACGAGAAACTGCAGAACTGGAATTAATTTGCAAACTGGACATCATCAAATTAGGCCTGAATAAAGACTGGGAGTGGATGGATCATTACACAAACTAAAAATTATTTCCCCATGCTAATTTTCCCCCCTACTGTTACTCACACCTTCTTGGCAACTGTTTGAAATGGGCCACCCTGATTACCACTACAAAAGTGATTTTTCCTCCTGCTGATAATAGCCCACTTTAATTGAATTGTCTCATTAGAATTGGTAAGGGTGTGGGGGGGGGGGGGGTGTTCCACTCCATGCCACAAGTACTCCTAGTTGTTTTTGCTGATACAGACTAACACCGTAACACGGCTACCACTCTGAAACCTATCAGAGTACAATGTCAACTGGGTTCCTGGGCTTCTGCAAGAGCCAATTTCTCCTAAAGAACCTGGCTCAACAAACCACTTCTCAGCACTGATCTTCTCTCCAGTTATTGCCCTGTCCTTGATTCTTTCCTTTCTGGGGAAGATTACTGAGCATGAGACTTGCCCCACTGGATCAGACCTAAGTACACTATCCTGTCTCTGACAGTGGCTGGTACTGGATGCTTTAGAGCAGTGTCCGATTCTCAAAGTGTAGGGGGGCATGGAGGAACGTTCAGGGGGGCACACAGTAGGGCTAGGGCCAGCCCCCGGGGGAGGGGAGGGAGTACCATGCTTCCACCTCCACCCCCATTCAGGTTCAGCTCCCAGTCCTGATCCGCCTCCAGGCCCAGCTCCGCCCTCACTTCCTCTCCGACCCCTGCTCCAGCCTCAGCCCAGCTCTGCCCACATTCCCTCTCTGCCCCCAGATCAGATCTGCCTCTAGCCCCAGTTCCTCCCCATCCCCAGTTCTGCCCCCAGCTCCACCTTCAGCTCAAGCTCCATTGCTGAGGAAGCCTTGGCTGTGCAGTAATGGAGGGGGGCATGGACGGCTTCCGTTACTGGTAAGCGGGGGTGTGAGTGGAAAAGTTTTGAGCATCACTGCTTTAGAGGACGGCGCAAGGCACCTGCAGTAACAGTTACAGGATAACCTGCCCCCAGGGAATGCTTCTTCCTGACCTCTGTTGGAGGATGGTTTATGCCCTGAAAAATGAGGGACTAACACTTTCCTAAAACGTGTGTGTTTTAATATAACTCTGGAAGTTCTCCATATAAATGTCTAATGCCTTATTTAATTTTGTTAATATCATGGCCTTGATGTAGTCTTAATGTTATCTTGTGGCAATGAGTTCCACCAGTTAATTATGTGCTGTGTGTGGGGGGCGGGGGGGGGAAGTATTGAGACGTTGTGGCAAAGCAACTTGTAGTCTCCAAGTTCTTTGACTCCACTTAGTTTGATTTTTAGACCTGGGTATTTATACAGAGAGTTCCCTTTGGGGGTCCTTTCAAAGGGCTCTACTAAACTGGGTGACAGGGCAACAACATGGCAGAGGAAATTCAATGTTGATAAGTGCAAAGTAACACACACTGGAAAAAATAAACCCAACTATAAATACAGAATGATGGAGTCTCAGTAAGCTGTTACCACTCAAGAAAGAAATCTTGGACATATGGATAGTTCTCTGAAAACATTTGCTCAATGTGCAGCGGCAGTCAAAAAAGCTAACAACGTTAGAAACTGCTAGGAATGGAGTAGATAATAAGACAGAAAATAACATAGTGCCACTATGTAAATCTATCATATGCCCACGCCTTAAATACTGTGTGCAGTTTTGGTTGCCTCATCTCAAAAAGGATATATTAGAATTGGGAAAAGTAGGGAGAAGGGCAACACAACTGATGAGGGGTATGGAACAGCTTCCATATGCAGAAAGATTAAAAAGACTGGGACTGTTCAGCTTAGGAAAGAGATGACTAAGGGGGTGAATATGATAGAGGTCTATAAAATCATGAATGGTGTGGAGAAAGTGAATAGGAAAGTATTATTTACTCCTCCATACAACACAAGAGCTATGTGTTACCTGATGAAATTAATAGGCAGCAGGTTTAATACAAACAACGGAAATAGTTCTTCATACAACACCCAGTCAACCTGTGGAACTCATTGCTATGGGATATTGTGAAAGCCAAAACTATAACGGCGTTCAAAAAAGAATTGGTTCATGGAGGATAGGTCCATCAATGGCTATTGGCCAATATCATCAGGGATGCAACCCCATGCTCCAGATGTCTCTAAATCTACAACTGCCAGAAGCTGGGACTGGATGACAGGGGATGCATCTCGAAATTGCCCTGTTCTGTTCATTCCCTCTGAAGCACCTGACATTGGCCACTGTCAGAAGACGGGATACTGGGCTAGATGGACCATTGGTCTGACCCAGTATGACCATTCTTATGTCCTGTGTGGGGCACCAAGGCCAGAGCTCTTTGACTCTTTTGGCTAAATCTTGTATTCAAATACGTCTTTCCTTCCTTTATTTTCACACAGGCTGAGTGTCAACAAGGATTTCACGATTGTATTTTCAATAATGATTATTTCAACAAAGTGCTTGGAAACCTTGTATGGGTCACACTTTGCACTGGGACAACCTTTGTCAAGCCATACATATGTCTAAAGTGGCTGTTAGTCATCTCTGCTATAGCAGGGGGTGAAACGAAACAAGCATTACAGACATCACTGGCACTATCAGAAAAAGCTGATGATAGAGAGAGCAACACGAGTTTCTATAAACATGCCAGGCATGAAAAGGGAGTAATAGAAAATCAACACGTTCTCTGCAGAACAAAGGCAGAATCCGAAGATGCAAAGGGCCAGATTCTTTTCACCTGCTCTGATCACTAGCATAACTAGCTACCTGGAAATTCCCAAGGGATGCATAACCATATAGTTGTTTTGTACCTTCCTCCTCCAGGCTCCTGGCAGAGAGAGTGTGGCCACTGAAAAGGGGGTGTAGCTAGGATGCCTTTGCACTTCTGCTATTCCTGGCTCCCTAAAAGTTCCCATAGGCCTGGAGCTTTCAGGATGCTGCAACTTACACAGGAGCCCAGCTTGATCCCCAGTTTTCTGCAGAATTCGGGGGGTCCAAAGGCTAAAAAGGTGACACACAGCAACTTCACTCGTGCCCTGTAAGCACACAGCAAAAACTCGGCCTAGCTGCCAAAGCTGAAAAGAAGCTAAATAATTGTTGCTGAAAAATATCCACCAGGGATGACTAGCCTCAATATTGCTAACCTTGTTCCTTTCCAAAGGCACTGTTCTGTATTGCACTACTAAATGTAGCATTAGTATATCTGATTGCAGCTGCCATCACGTCTGACAACTCGGGTCTTCTCTTTTTGTTTGTATAACTTTTACAAGCGTCTAACAGCAGGTTTCCTGTTGTCGAAATATCAGCATTTCCCAGGGGATGGAAATTCCTTTTTTTTAATCCACTCTATTCATCACAATGGTACTTAGGATACCAACCCACCGAAAGCTTATGCTCAAATACAGTTGTTAATCTCTAAGGTGCCACAAGTACTCCTGTTCTCATTGCACCTTAGCTGTTCTAGATCCTTTGACATTTCATTTTCATTTGATATTAAGTGACTGCTTGAATGCTTAGGAAAAGTGTAGGTTGACATGCTTGGAACCAGGTATCCTTCATTTAGTTAGCAAACAGGGCCAGTACTAGCACCGGGACCCACTAGGGTTGCTTGAGCCTAATTAGCACCTTTCATAATGAGAAGGCAGTTCTGGCTTCATGGCTCATTGCTCTTGCTGCCGAGCCTGTCATGTGAGATGCCTGGGTCAGTTGTGGTCGTTTGGGGTAATATGTCCATCTGTTTGCTGGAATTAGACTGAGATTCCAACACACACAGTAATAGCACAGGGAAAACTAAATATCATTAAAGAAGTGATGAAGCGGGATGGATTTAAACTCGTGACAATGAGGAGCAAAGATTTGTGTCCCATTAACAAGCTAGCTACTTACATGGTCCCATTGCCTGCGAAATGTAAATGCCTCACGTTCATTAATGGATGTATCCTCCCAGGACCCAGCAAAATGGGGATGTATTTTTTTTCCATTTTAATGATGGGGATCTGAGGCACAGATTCACTGCATCTGTCCTCCAATTTCTACAGGGTTTGCCACCCGATTGCCTTCAGATTATGTCCTCATTTGATACCTCTGTACCCCCCTTGTCTTTCCCATATGCTCACAGTGACTCCTGCGCAAGCCCGCTGTTTTCAGCTGTGGTGAAAATATCATATTGAAACCCAAAAAATAGTTGGTAGCTAGAGTTAGGTACTTGACCCCTGCACCGATTACCCTTTACTAATGCCCCATGGGGGTGGGGGAAGCGAGGGGGGCTTCCTGAAATGCTTGCAGTGGCTCGAGTCAAGATCCTTTTATTTCCTAGTTTGACTCCTTTCTGCTAATAGCTGTTGCAACCTCTATTGCCTTTCCATGGGCCCTGCCATCAGGAATTTACAGATGTCCATTCCCCACAGCCACTGTGCAGCATGCATGGTGAGAATTAGCCCAGTTCTGCAGCTGAAGGAGCTGGAATTTGTGACTCACCCAAGGTCACATAGCAAGTTAATATCAAATCTGTGTCTAGCTGCCAGACTTCCACAGTCCAGCTTCTGAGCTCTAACCACTAGGCCCCACCACTTCCCAAGGTAAGACCGGGCAGACACACAATAGGGCTGAATAATGAGCGGCTGTATACATTTCAGGAGGAGTGCTTTATGAATCCTTTGCACTTTAGTGATGAACAGGTAGAAAAGTCAAAGTAAGAGGGTCGCGCTGTGTTTTCAAGCTGGAAGGAAACAGGAAAAGTAACTGCCGTACTTAGCTTGGCAGCTCTTTGGGGTAGGGATAATCTGGTTGTGCTGTGTTGGTGTAGCAACTAGCACATTGGCGTCTTGGTCCACAACACAGGCTTCTGGGCACTACTGCAATACTAATCAATACCCTTCTGTACATTTGTTAGTGCCCATTAAAAAGCCTTTGTTTACACCTGATGATGCTGGAGGTGTTTCAGTGGGAGCTTTGTGGGTAATCTGTTTCACACACATGTCCTTTCCCCATGTCCTTTGACTCCATCTGCTTTGGAGGTACCATTTATTTGACATTTTTTATAGTCTCATTGAGCAGTTTCTCTGAACTCCAACTCCATAGTTGGAAGGACTCAACAGCTATGCAGTGCCATCTGGAGGCAGGAAGAAGTGTTGCTGTGTGATTCCCAAGAAATCCCTCTAAAAATAACTACATCCTGAAATAGATACTGGCTTAGCAGCTATTACCTGGACCCTTATGACCAAATACAAAGCATTAGACAGACGCACAAGTCCAGTGCTTGATTACCATGGTGAAGAATGCAGTCTAAATAGGTAGACTAGATAGAGCCAACTGCAGAGAAACAGTATATTAAGATTCTTCTTATGGCTACTCTGTCCTTTGTTACACATGCTACAAAGCTATATAACTCCCAGAAAACACTCCGTTCATAATAAATAACATATAATAGTAGAATATGGTGAGGTAGATATGCTGGAGGGTAGGGATAGGGTCCAGAGTACCTAGACAAATTGGAGGATTGGGCCAAAAGAAATCTGATGAGGTTCAACAAGGACAAGTGCAGAGTCCTGCACTTAGGACTGAAGAATCCCATGCATCGCTACAGACTAGGGACTGACTGGCTAAGCAGCAGTTCTGTAGAAAAGTACCTAGGGATTACAGTGATTGAGAAACTGGATATGAGTCAGCAGTGTGCCCTTGTTGCCAAGAAGGCTAACGGCATATTGGGCTGCATTAGTAGGAGTGTTGCCAGCAGATCAAGGGAAGTGATTATTCCCCTCTATTCAGCACTGGTTGAGGCCACATCTGGAGTATTGCATCCAGTTTTAGGCCCTCCAACTACAGAAAGGATGTGGCCAGATTGGAGAGAGTCCAGTGGAGGGCAACAAAACTGATTAGGGGGTTAGGACACATGACTTATAAGGAGAGGCTGAGGGAACTGGGCTTATTTAGTCTGCAGAAGAGAAGAGTGAGGGGGGCTTTGATAGCAGCCTTCAACTACCTGAAGGGGGGTTCCAAAGAGGATGGAGCTTGGCTGTTCTCAGTGGTGGCAGATGACCGAACAAGAAGCAATGGTCTCAAGTTGCACTGAGGGAGGTCTAGGTTGGATATTAGGAAACACTATTTCACTAGGAGGGTGAAGCACTGGAATGGGTTACCTAGGGAGGTGGTGGAATCTCCATCCTTAGAGGTTTTTGAGGCCAGGCTTGACGAAGCCCTGGTTGGGATGATTTAGTTGGTGTTGGTCCTGATTTGAGCAGGGGGTTGAACTAGATGACCTCCTGAGGTCTCTTCCAATCCTAATCTTCTATGATTCTATAATCCTGGCATCACTTTCTGTTTAAAGGTCGACTATTTGAAGTTCTCTAAAATCTGCATGCTTATTCTGAAATTTCCTGTGTCTCATGGGCATGTTGGGTAGTATCAGTGGCCCAAATCTGGAGTCATTTTAGCAAAGGGTTCCAGAGATACAGCCCGCCCCCACCAGAAAAACAGCACTATCAGTTTAAGCCCTACCTTTGGCATTTTACAGATAATGTCCTTTGCATGTTCTTTGCCTTCCATTGAGGCTCATTTTTGGAAGTTGTGGCTTGAGGCCAACATTTCTGTTTTAAGAGCAATAGTCTAAAGGGCTCTAAAATCCATATTTCAACAAACGTATTTCCTAGTTTTCAGAGGCTTGAGTGTAGCTGATCTTAATGTTCAGGAAGGACACCATGTACCACCCAGCAACCTAAACTATGAATAAACAAAGCTTTTTGTCAGTGACTACAGGTGTAAGTTTCACTGAATGAGAATACAAGCCATTTAAGAGACAGTAGGTTAAATCAACACAATTTAACACCATCTACTGCTTGTTGGAAAATAAATTTTTATTGCCAAATTTTATTTATAAACACAACTAATTGAAGCATCCTAGATATTTCTTTAGCTAACATACTGCACTATACTAAAGAGCATTCTTCATATACAATGAAACCAGTGTTCTAGTTTTCTTTTAATAAAAATCTGTTAAAAAAAAAAACTTAATTACTTCAAAAATATTCTATAAACACACCAGAAAATATAGAACAGAAAGGGTCTTCCAGGTCTCTACGGTCTTGCTCAGATGTGATCATGGCTGGCATCTTGGAGAGATCCCAGAGCTGCAATCACAAAAAGAGAGGCATGGGTGACACATGCTAAAGAAATCGAGAACCTTAGACATTAGGATGAAAGCTCTTAGTATAGAAAATTATAGACAAATTACTTAAGGCCCCATTTGAGAAAAGCATCCCCATTCGGGACAACATTTAAAACTGCAGGAGCTGGGACCACTGTTTATCACAAATCACATGCTATTTGGTGTCTTTCCTAAAGCTCCAGCTCCTGGAGTCAAGTGATTACATGGGAATCCCAGCTTTTTTTGTTTGTTTGTTTTTTAAATGAAGATTTTAGTCCATGTTTGTGGATAAAAGCTTGAAAACGTGAATCCGAAAAGCTGAAAAACCCAAAGACAAATAGAACCAAAAGTTTATTATTTTTTAAATCTCATGATTTTATGGGGCCTGACTTGGGATTTTTGAATGCTTGGGGTTGGCTGTTTAAGTGCATGCTCAGCTTTAAGCACATGCTTTGGACCCAGTGCTTATATACTGTCCTGACTGAAGATGGATTTACAGCACATGCTTAAGAACTTTTCTGAATACGGACCTCACTCAAGGCACAAGCCCCGTTCATTCACAACAAAGAGGCAGGGTCAAAAGTTACAGATTCGGAGCAGAGTACCTGAGAAACGAAGGACAGCTCAGAAGCCACAGTAATAGCTATTCCTGATGACATTTGACCCCACTGGCAGGTCTTTCCCATCTCTGTGGATTTCTAGGATTCCAAATGCTTGTAAAACAGCCAGACACCTCTAATCTCTTCCCTTTTGTGCAAAGAGGAGCCCTAACCCAAACTCTAGGGACAAGTCGCATGAGTTAAGAGACCAGGTCTTGGCTCTGCATGGACTATTTCATTATCATGGGAGAGGAGGGGAAACCCTATTAAAAAATGTCTCAAGTTTGGGATTCTTTAAAAAAAAAAGTAGTCCATTTCTGATGACAATGTCAAAATGTGACCTGGCTGTAGTGATAACGTTGTGGGTGAACCTGGCACCTACCACGGTCTTTAGGGCAAGGCTCAGAAGACTGTATTCACTGGAATGGGCTTGTGAGAAGCCAGCCCATGGGACAGATGTGTGATGGGCTTTACGGCAGAGCATAGAGCTGACATGGCGCGGTGAGACGGCCAGTTCAGCTTCTGCAAGAAAATACTGTAGCTGTCCTTGTATTCTGAAACCCAGGGGCTCCTGTGGAGCACAAGAATAATGGGTGAGAAGGTAACATCAAAGCCAAGCTCTACCATATCAGACCATATGCACTAAGACCCTGTTTAGACCAGGGAGTTGCCCCCATTTCAGCAGCGGCTGGCCAGCCACCTGTGCATTGGTGCAAACCCCAAGTGCAGAGGAGGAAAAACGCAATTTGTACCTGCTTGAAATTGGGATACATTCCACTGGTGCAAATAGCGACTCTGCCTCTCTGTACTAGGAGTTGCACAGTTACTGCTACACCAAAGGCCATAATCGGGGAAAAATCCCCTGCTTTAGATAAGGCATTATGAGAATTTCTAATTCCAGTTGTAAGGGTCCCTGGCGGTCACATGACTCTGAGGTCATAGATCAAAATTAAGACTTCTGTGCAAATCTAATGGGGGGGGGGGGGGGGAGGCAGGAAATCACCCTTCCAGTGAGATATGACATGATCTGCCATTCCTAAGAGCTCAGGAGTCATTTGTGCCTGGCTGTTTGGCCCGTATAGAGGAGTCATACATGCAGCCAGCTCCAGGGCCCCAAACTCCTTTCTTGAGGGGATGTTTGGTAGGAAGCTCCAATGGGGGGAACCCACTGGCATAGGCTCCATGGGTGCTCTGTGGCTGGAGCACCCACAGAAAAAAAAATTAGTGGGTGCTCAGCACCCACCTGCAGCCAGCTCCTCCCCCTCCCCCCAGTGCCTCCTGCCCATTGATGGCTCCCCCGATCAACTCCTCCCCCTCCCTCCCAGTGCCTCCCACCTGCCACAATCAGCTGTTCAGCGGCATGCAAGAGGAACGGGGGGGGGGGGGGAGCGGGGATGGGGTATGCTCAGGGGAGGGGGCGGAACTGGGCATTAAGAGGCAGAGCAGGGGTGGGGCAGAGTGAGGGGTATTTTTATTTTTTCAGTTAGTTGCACGTTGCATAATATGCGCAAGAAAAGAGAAAATATCGCCACCTGAGAAAATATCATGTAATCTTACTCTATGGTTCTAAAAACATCAGATAACTATCCCCAGGCGCGCTCTCTCTCTCTCTCTCTCTCTCCCCTCCCCCGCATGCCCAAATATCACTTACTGGTTAAAGTGGCCATCTTCCAAGACAATTTTAGAGAAATTCCTCTGCGCTTTGCAACGTCCATTGTGGACTCCAGACCAGCATTTGTAATCTGTGCTGTAGGTGCTTGCCCCATCTGAATTGCTGCAATCTGTTAAAAGATCAGAGAGATCAAATAACTAAAAGGTCTGTCCACACCGCCTCTCCTGTTACCATTAGGAGTCTCACCAGCCTTTTTTGGGGTACATGTACATAGCAGCTGGAAGGCCGATTTCCCGGCTCAAGCAGATGTAAAGCGTCAGCGTGAATAGCAGGGTGGCCACGGTGGCATGGGCAGCGGCTCTGGCTAGCTGCCCAGGTGCAACCCCATCTGAGACCCTGGGTACATAGTCAGCAAGCCCATCCCGTCTCCGGCTGCAGCCACACGGATATTTTTAGTGCACTAGCTTGAGCAGAGCTAGCACGTGTATGCTTGCCTGAGCTGGGAACCACACCTCCCAGCTGCTCCATAGACATGTCCTTTAGCTCTTTAGGGTCTCTGCATTAGGCTTTTATGCCAGAAATATCCCACCGCTATTGCCAGCGATGGCAGCCCTAGTATAGACAAGGCTTCTTGAGCACACTGTGGTGGATTCCTGCTTAGACACAAGACTTAAAACATCAGCAGCCACTAGCACCTGGTCTACACTAGGGCTTCCACTGCTGCAACCACCAGTGGAGCTGAACCAGAGATAGCAACAGTGGGAACCGTTTTAGCAACGTCTCCATAGGGTCGGCAAGGCCTTTAAGATTAAAGTTATTCACTCCTGATCTTATATGGACTTTAGGAGATCGGAGCTAAAAAGGCAAAGAAAGCAGACGTAGAAATGATCTCTTTGGTCACCCAGTCCCTCTCCAGGCCCAGGCAGGATTATTTCCCCCCCCCCATATGGTCTGTCCTACTCACTGAGCTTCTAATAAGCAACACAATGCGCACGGGGATGTAGGACAGATATTGTTAGTAAGCTGACGCCGATAAGAGGCCCAAAGGCTGACAAAGAAAAGCAGCGACTCAGTCCCAGTATTAGAACTGTAGGGTGACCTCTCAACAGGCGGAGAGGACAAATACCTGGCAGATCCCAGGCTAGGGGAGGGCATAGTGAGGATTGCCAGCTCTGCTGCAATGGTTCTTCTCCCGACCATCCCCACCCCAATAGAAGTGCTTTTGTTCTCGCTCTGTAGGAGACTGGATCTATAGGCTGGAAGGAGCTGGTTTAGGGGAATGGCCACTTTCTAGGCTGTCATCCCTTGCTCAATCCTGTAGGGATTCCTTAAATCAGTGTTTCTCAACCTGGAGCTCACAGGATGGGGTCACAGGCGTGGGCTGTCAGCCCCCATGGCAGGGCTCGGACGGCTTCAGCACCTGCCCAGGTTGTGGGGCTTGGGTGGCTTCAGCCTCCTACCTTTTAAAGTCTTAATAGGGGGATCATGATTTTTTTTTTTAAGTCCAAAGGGGATCACCAGCACAAACAGGTTGAGAAACACTGCCCTAAAATAACGATGATTGGGTTAAAGCTAAAGTTAACACTAATGGTAAAGAGCTTTAGCAATTATTTTTGTGCTGTAACATGATTCAGGGTGGTACGGAACCATAGTGTAACTAGCATTAAAGCAACATGTACAATGTTCAAATATTTTTTTAAATGCAGAACTATGTTGGTCAGAATG
This sequence comes from Terrapene triunguis, assembly GCF_002925995.2. Taxonomy (NCBI): domain Eukaryota; kingdom Metazoa; phylum Chordata; order Testudines; family Emydidae; genus Terrapene; species Terrapene triunguis. The sequence continues at coordinate 91,347,371 of NW_020664417.1, read as the reverse complement.
CAACGTGCTGGTTAAAGTTTGTGCCTTACTGCCCCCTGCTGGACAGAATCAGGCTTGTTCAAGCATCTGTGATTATGTGGCACGCCAGCGGCTGGCTCCAAAAGAGAACATGGAGCCCAATCCAAACCCCAGCAAAATCAATGGAAAATTGACTTCACTGGGCTCTGGATTAGGCCCATTTACCTTACTGCTACTGACAGTTAACAGACATTCCCCATTGTCTGAGGTAAGTAGAGACTGGTATATTTTCAGCCAAAGGTCTCATGCCAGATTCCACATGTGTGGTTAAGCAGATGGACCATGGGATCTATATGGATGTGGCCAATCACAGAGTTCTGTAGAAACTGGCAAAAGCAAATTTTCAAGAGACTGGGCCCCAGCCTCCTTTGACATGAGTGAAATTTGCACCTGCAAAATGTTGCACCCACAAAAAATTAATTGTGGGTGAAAATCTGAGCACTTGCCCTTCTGACATGCACCTGCACTTGAATTGTGGGTGCCAAATGAGAGCCCCCTTCCACTCTGCCCTGAAGTGTATCTAATGTTCTCACTCTCTTTATTCAATTCCCATTCTTCTCCCTAGTATCTTTTCATTGGCTTGAACGCCAAAACCCAACCCGGGCCAGCAGCTCCTCTGTGAGGACCTCACGGTTAGACTGTTGCCATGCAGCTAAATCAACCAACCTTTCCCAAACACAGAAGACCCCAAGACCATGCTCCTGTTCTGCTGAGCTTTTGTTTGCCTCGCTCTGCACGTCTCCAGGATAAATTGCTGATAGCTGTCCCAGGTCTGACTTTGTCTTCGCTTGTAAAATACTGGCCCTTCCTGATCTAGGAGGAGAAGAAGACACATTGTGATAGAAGGAAAGTCACCGTCATATTTAATTACTCTCTTGGCTTCCATCCTGCTAAAGACGATGGGACAGATCCTCAGCCGGTATCAATTGGCATAGCCCCACTGACTTCAGTAGAGCTTCGCTGAGTCATACCAGCTGGGATCTGGATCACAGTTCATGCCATGAGTGGAGTGAAGGAGAAAGAGGAATGACGATGTTAAGCAAGCGGATATTAACGTCTTTGTGAAATGGTGCTGTCTACTATTTGTGAGGCACCACAGCACGTCAGGCTGCTGAAAGAAGGGATGGCTCTGAGGTTAACGGTGCCAGCCTGGGGATCAGAACAATGGGCTCAATTTCCTACTCCACCACAGACTTCCTGTGTGACCTTGGGCAAGTCACTTCGGCTCAGAGCCAAAGGTATTTAGGCTCCTAACTTCCATTGATTTCCATGGACGTTAGGAGTCTAAATACCTTTGTGGATCTGGGCTTAGTCTCTCAGTGCCTCAGTTCCCCATCTGTAAAATGGGGCTAATAGCACTGCCCGAGCTCACAGAGGTGTGGTGAGGAGAAATATGTTAAAGATTGTGAGGTGCTGAAACACTACGGTAATGGGGGCCACCCAAGTACCTTCGATAGATCCAGCTATTCAACCCTGCATTCGCAAACAACCCTCAGCTGAAGTACAATGAGAATTACCGTCTTTTCCTGGACACTGCTCAGTGGTTGCAGAAGGCTGGGGATAAAATGGTGAAGGAGAAGAAGCCCCTCTTTCTGGCATGGCGGGCATTTGCATTCTCTCCGTTTTGTCCTCCTGGGCTGCAGTTTGCTCAAGGTGGGGATAACATTTAGAGAGGTAGGATTCAGCATTTGGAAGGACTGTATTAAAATACTTCCTTTGCTCTTCCTGGACCTCTTGGAATGATTCAGGACCAAATGAGCAGCCTGTGTGACCCATCTCCAATTTGTCATCAGAGCTAACAGCTGCTGGACTGTGTGGTCCTTCGGCGGTTTCTTTTCTCTGGCTGACGGGATCTTCCTTATACATCACTGGAGGCTGGGACTTGGATGGCTGTGCAAACGCTTTGGCCTTCAGCTGGGCTTCTGCTAACGTAATCTTCTGCAGAAACAAGTCACAGGTGAATGGAGGTGAGGTGGGTACATTGGAAACATGGTTCAGTGACTTCCAAATGTGAGGTTACCTGCCTACTGCAAAGTATAGAGCCCTTTGGATCAGTGTCTCCAAATATATTAAAAGCAGCCATAAGATTACCTGTAATAAGATACTTTGTTAAACCAGAGCCATTGGGGGAACTGTAGCATTAGAAAATATGCTTTAGTCAAACATATTGGGCTCAATAAAGGGGGTGAAATTCCATGGCTTGTTTGCAATGCAGGAGATCAGACTACTACATGGATCTATGAAACATACAATATTAAAAATGTACGGAAAGTCCCAGGTCAGCCTCCTCCTCCTCCTGCCATTTTCATTGCTATGGTTGTGGGGGTTATTTTGTGTGACTCTAATAGGCTTCCACATGGACATTGGGGAAAGACTGGACCCACAACAGACCTAGACCCACTGGACCCCCACAACAGACCTAATAGGACTCCATTGATAACAGCATGTTGTTGAGAAATAAAACGAGCCCACCTTCCTTACATTGCTACAGAGCGCCCTGGAACCCAGTTCATCAGACTCTGAGCAAACAGCAACCTACTTATACCTATCAAATAAAATAGAATAATCATTCACAGCATCAAAAGCTTTAGCCAAGCCAACAAAGAGGGATACCCAGCTTGCTGCTTACTGATAATACCTTCAAGAAAAGCTGAAACAGAGCCATGGTGCCTGGAATCATGGCTGATGGGACAGCAAGAAGAGCAGCCTAAAAAGCCAATGTGCCTGTTATTGACTAATCTTTCCATAATACAGGAACAGGCGGATAGAACATATTGGAATCTGAAGCATTCCCACTTCAGAACAATGCAACATAATGCTGCAATAGCCTGGTTTCCACTCTAAAATGGCAAAGTAACCAATGAAGTGGAGCAAAAATAATGTATATGCTCCTCATTTTATAAAAAGCCTAAGGGTGGACAGTGGAAGGGGAAGGAGTAAGTTGAATCACATCCAGGTGATTTTCCTGAAGCCAAGACCAAAAATCAACAAGATGAAATTCAGTAAAGACAATTGCAAAGTACTATACTTAGGAAGGAAAAATCAAATGGGGTATAACTGGCTAGGCAGGAGTACTAATGAAAAGGATCTAGGGCTTACGGTGGATCCCAAACTGAATATAAAACACAACTGCATCATCTTGTTGACAAAAAAGCTAACAACATTCTGGGGTATATTAATGAAAGTGTCTGTAAGACACGGGAGCTAATTGTCCTTCTCTACTCGGCACTGGTGAAGCCTCAGCTGGCGTACTGTGTCCCATCCCCAGCATCACACTTTAAGAAAGATGTGGACAAATTGGAGAGAGTCCAGAGGAGAGCAACAAAAATTTAAAAAAAAAAGGTTTAGAAAACCTGACGTATGAGGAAAGATTAAAAAGAAACAGGGTATTGTTAGTCTGGAGAAAAGAAGACTGGGGGGCAGGGAGGAACCTGATGATAGTCTTCAAATATGTTAGGGCCTCTTAGAGAGAGGACAGTGATCAACTGTTCTCTGTGTTCACTGAAGAAGGACAAACAGTCATAGGTATAATCTGCAGCAAGGAAGATTTAGGTTAGATATTAGGAAAAACTTTCTAACTATAAGATAATTAAGGTCTGGAACAGGCTTCCAAAGGAGGTTCTGGAACCCCCATCACTGGAAGGTTTTTTTTTTTTTTTTTTTTTTAAAACTATTCATTTATTTAGGAAGTTTCAACAAGTTTACAAATCCTTGCCATGTAAACAACAGAAACAAAACAATCATTACAACAGTTCTTTCGTTTAAAGAGACATTACACAAAAATATAGTCATCAGATCTTTCTGTTTAACAGGGTGTTACCATATTATAGAGTGACTAGCATTACAATATATGTCATTTCTAGTGCTTTTATTAAAGTAAGTGACATCTCTAAATACACATATTTAGCAGAGCCAGGCATGTCTATCAAATGTTAATATCCAAAATCATTGGACAAGTGTGCTGGTTTTATTGCAGGTTAATGTGCTTTGAGTACTGAATAAAAGGTAACCAGATCCCCAAGTATCTGTCTGTCCTCTGTCTGTTTTGATGTGTGGTGTGGGAAGAGTGGGATTCAGCTGCAAATACCAAGGAACTGTCGCATGCACCTGCTATTTATTATAGGAGGCACAGGTTATGATGCCTATAGTTAAGGTCACCTGATACTTTCCATTAATAGACCCTGTTTTCAGTTACTTACAACTTTGCCAAAATTTAACCATTTCAGCTGAAATTTTCCATGCTGGGTGGCTGTTAGAGGCTTATTTTATTTAAAATTTCAGGGAAAACAGTTAATTTGTTTTTTACAATGAGGTTGGGGAAAAGTATGAATTTCTTAAAATGGGCAAAGCAACATGTAACTGTTCTGTTGAGAAGCTCTAGCGCCTTCATGCTTGGAAGCAGCGGGTTGCCTTTTTATCAGCTTTATTATTAATTATAATAATATTATATAAACAATTACAATTGGTGTGTTTCCTTTTCCAAAACCACAACCTCCCATATTTTTTTGGAACCATTCTTCTGTGGTTAAGGAATTCCCTGGCTTCTTCACACACAACATGGATTGTGGCTCATTTAAATTTAGCATTTCATCAAGGAAAATGACCAGGTAAATCCCTTCTTTTAAAAACCTCTGGAACCTAATACCCAAAGATGAATCTCTCTGGAGTTCTTTGAAATGGAAAGGAAATAGAATTAAACTGGGCAACTCTTCTCTCTTCTCAGCCTTTGGACTTAATACAGGGACAAGAGGTAACAGACAACATGAGCTGTAACCTAAGTTCCTTCTAAGCTGCGTGGCCGCGCAGCAGCCTATCAAGGGCCACGCAGCCCGGGGAGAGGCGCCCTTCCCCGGCTCAGCCCCGTCTGAGAGGCCGCAGCCCGGGGAGAGGCGCCCTTCCCCAGCTCAGCCCCGTCAGAGCAGCCGCAGCCCGGGGAGAGGCGCCCTTCCCCGGCCCCAAGCTGCTGTGGCAAGAGAGGGCTGGGGGGAGTCCTCTCTCCCCGCAACAGCCCCAGGGCAGCCTGCACGCCAAACCCTTCATCTCTGGCCCCACCAGAGAGCCCATACCCCCATATGGAGCCCTCACCCCCCACACACACACCCAACCCTCTCCCCCCTCCCGCACCCCAAACTCCTCATCCCCAGCCCCATCACAGAGCCTTCAACCCTAGCTGGAGCCCTCACCCCCCTACACCCCAACCTTCTGACCTAGCCCTCAGCCCTCTCCTGTATCCAATCCCCTCGGCCCCACCCCCGCCACATATCATCTCCATGTTGGTGCACGTAACAAAATGCATTCCGCACATAGGCATAAAAAATTAGAGGGAACACTGGAGCCTGGAGCCCATTGAAGTTCCCCAGTTCTCAGACATTTCCTCCATTGCAATCATCCGAAGAAGCCCATCACATGTCAGGACATTCACACAGAGCACGTTGCCGTCTAAGGCTCTTTACAGAATAAAAACTGCAGTGTTGGTTGGTGACACAGAAAACAACACTCCTCTCTCAGGGGTGGATGAGCAGAGGGTTAAAGCTGGGATCTTGGAGGGGGAACAGCCACCTGAGGCTTGGGCTTCCTGCAAAACCAGTAGCCAGCCTAAGACAACAGCGGGAGTTTAGTGCAGGGAATGTTAATGAGCCGAACTGGCAGCGAATACTGTACCTGGTTCCCAGAGGGCAGGAGGAGCTAAGTTGGCAATGAGGGGGGAAAGCAGGAGGGGGAAGGGAGAAGAGAAGCGGAGTGCGGAACCTAATGTGAGCCTTTGTTTTCAGGCTGCTATAGACTGAGAGAAAGCATTGGTGGCCGTGGCATGAGCCTTTGCTCTCAAAGGCTGTCATGCCAGGTTAACGCTGCATGTCAGTGTCCCCCGCCCCCTTGCCAGGTGGTGACAACCTCTCAGAACCACCGAGCAAAAGCAACACAAGCAATTTCTCTGTCTTTTCCCCCCAAGCCTGGACTCTTTCTATTTTGGGCACAGGGCCGGTCGGAAAGAACAGCCCCCATGGGGCAGGCTCCTCTCCCACTGCAAATAAGCTGCTGTCCCGACCAGACTGTCACAGTCAATTAGGACAGGCCAGTCTAAAGGAGGCAAATCAGATTAAATAGTTCAGGGGTTCACTCCTACTGCAAGGCAACTTTAAAAGAAACACAAATTACTTCCCTTCAGAAATCTGCTGTGAGGCGCCACTCCTGGCTCCTTCCTCCTGCGATGGAGAGAGGTTTCGGGATGATTACGACCTTGTGACATTAGCAGGTCTGATGTCCTGACTCACCCGGTTACACCAATTGGGCTAGTCACATGCCATAACTCAGTAAGAAACCGGAGTGTCCTGATTAGGGGGGTTATGTATGACCACCCCCTGGTGACTGACCATATAGGGGGATTTAGAAGCACAGTGAACGAACATGGGATGAGTGCTCTTAAATGATCCCTTTGGCACTTCTGAATTCCCCCGATTGGCCAGTCGTGAGGAGACAATTCTTATTGTAACAGGACCCCTCCCCCCCTTGATAGATCAGGATGCGAGGACCTCTGTATCTAAAAGCATTAATCTCACTCTGTTTATCTTTACTAGAAGGCCCACCTGTTAGCTCAAAGTCAGAAGCCAACTCACAAACTTCTCTACACAGGTCCAGCCACTATAGGGGAACAGAGCCACACTGTGGGAGTGGGAGTTACGCTATGGGCTCATGGACTGTAGTTGACGATGTGATGCCTGGATAGAAGCCACGCTGTGCTGCAAGTGGCCTCTGTAGGTCATGGAGGATTGATGAACTAAACAAGGAAAAACCTGGTGTACCTGTGTATGATTCTCAATGGGTGGATTGTAGTCATTGTACGGTCTGTAGTCCATCATGTACGAGCTCTTGTACATGTCCAAAGACGCAGGTGGCTGAACAGAGAGAAGAAAACACAATCTGTTACTCACTCCAAGAGTATAGCATCATATCACCCAGTCACACGGCTGAATTATGTGGAGGGGGAAGCGCTTTGGAAAGGATCAGCTGCCATTACACAAAAGTTGCTAAACGCTTTATCAAACCCAATTTCAGGCAACCACGTAAGAGCGGAGCTCCTCTTCTAGGCCCTGTCTCCCTGGGTTGCTGTGTGTTCAGCCCACAAAAGGCAGCAGCTTTTGATGCTGGGAATATTCCTGAGATAGCTGGACGGTCCCTGAGCCTCTGTGCCAGCCTGGGTGTGGAGCAGTGTACATCAGGCCATTGGTAATGGAGCTTCTTCCATTCTAATTCTGGGGGTTTCCTTTGAACAGCTTCCTCGTTGTGTCAAACCTGTTCTGAGTAGGGATGAAATTCACCTCAGTGCAGAGGGCCAGTACCAGGCCCATGCACCACAAGGTCCCACATAAGCCTTCAAAATATAACGCAAGTGGTTCATCAGCCTTGGCTCTCTGAATTTCACCCTATGGGCAGATCTTCAGCCGGCAGTTCTACTGATTTCAACCGAGCTATGCCAATTTACACCAGCTGAGGATCTGGGAGGTACTTAAAACATCATTCATATGGGTTTGACCAGTGTAGGGTGACTGATTAAGATGGATTTAAACATGAAATCAGTATCCAGTTGGAAACATGGCTGCTCCTAGACACCGAAGCCGGTGGGAGTGACCCATTCTGCTGCAGAAGAAAGCAGCTGTTGGCCCCAGACCAGACCTGTTCTGGACAAGATGCTAGATTTTGTATGGCCGTTTTCCAGGATTATGTGACGGGGTGGCCTGCAATAACCAGGAACTGGACTTGATGACCCAGGAGTTACCTTCCAGGCCTATGTCCTATTTTTTAATGACCGTTTTTCCATTAGCAAAATACAAGGTGACCTTCCATTTAAAATTACCATTGTCAAGCAATTTGGATCTCAGATCAGGTAGATTGTCACTTTCCCATTGCTTTGTCATTGAACCACTGTGGCCAGCTCCTGCAGACATTACTCATGCAAACTTCCTGTGGGAGCCAGGAGGGCTTGTGTGTGAATAAGGTCAGTTTGTTCAGGCCCCATGTTAATATAGGCCCAGATTACGCAATGCACTTAGGCACATGCTAAAAATCCATCCCTACTCAGCAAAGCATTTAAACACTTACTTAACTTTAAGCATCGCCAGTCCCACACTTCAATGAGATTTAACATGTGCTTAAAATTAAGCATGTGTGTACCCTGATTCATCAAAGTACTTAAAATGTACATAAATGTAAGCATGTGCTTAAGTCTCTTTGAAGTCAGTGGGAGTTAAGCACACGCTTAAGTGCTTTTAATTATTCAACGGCATTAAGAAGAAAAGGGTAGAGCTTAACTATTTCAAACCGTTTTGTTTTTCCTTAACAATGCCATTAAAAGAAGCCAGTAACTATATCATCACATAGGAACATACAAAACATTGCTTGTGGTACAAGGATAGTTTTTGTTATGGGCAAGAATATATTTAATACGTCTCATTCGCTTGTCCCAAGATTTCACCTATTTCCCTGACTGCCTTACAGAGGACTGGTTTAGACATGAAAGAAAACTAGGAATCTTGTTGTCCTTAGATGCGTGTTTTTTCTCAGTTTGACGATCAACAGGAGCTCATGATTCACTTTCACCATCATGCAGTGGGCAAATGCCAATGAGATAAAGATCCCAGTATGTGCTTCACCTTGGAAATGGATAGTTTCCGTATCACATCCACCATGGTGCGCCAAGAGCCTGGAATGAGGGAAGACAGTAATGGGTTAGTAAAACAACAAACAAACCACAGCCCTTTGCTTCCTCCACTCCTGCTTACCCTACTCTGGATCAAGGGCTCTCATGGTCTTCAGTGGGGGTGTTGCTCCTGGTGAATAAGTGGGGCAGGATTGCGGGCCCGATCCTATGGGGTGCTTGGCACTGAGCATATTGGGTCATTCGCCCATTAGGTCCATCAGGCAGGAGGAGACTTCCCAGTCTTTTGAGGGCAACTGTACTAATATACCAGATTAAGCCCTCAGCTGTGCCAGCCCGCATCCGCTCCCTCCCACTGAATGACCCAAGCAAGTGTAGTGCTCTGCACCCCATGGGATGGCAGCGGGTGGGATACAATGGTGCCCTGTGGCACAGCAGAGAGGCTCATTCATGTGGGATGTCTGGGTACCAAGAACAGCCAAAGCTCTGTGGTGACATAGATAGGCCATTGTGCACCAAAGGTGGCCACAGGAGGCGGGACTGGGGCACAGGCAGGTGTGGGGTGTGTATGCCTTGGCATCCCGCTATTATCCCCTCACCCTGGTACCTGTTAGGCTAGGTCTGCAGGTAAGAGAAGCTGCTGCGTGGTTCTGGCCCCGAGGTGCTGCCTGGCTGAGCTGGGCGGTAGGTGTGGGGCTGGAGCAGTTTCCAGGGCAGGCAGCAGAACATTCCGCCCTTTGTGA